>NC_092053.1:76796941-77110774 GCF_003086295.3 Arachis hypogaea
GTATAATTGTGACATGATTTTTAAATACTAGGGTGTGAGTTCTAAACCGCATGCAAGTTAGGACCACACACTTATTTTTCATTATTGTCACACCAATTCACTCACTCATTTCTAGTGATTTACCTCATTCCAACAATCCATGCTTCCTTGCTTGTGCATTTACTTGTCTTATTATCTCCTGTTTTCTATGTTCAGGATGAATCAGCATAAGCAAAAACAGAAGCGGGAAAAGAACACACAACATCGGTTTACCTACTAACTGAAGGTAGCAACTAGGAAAGTCGCCGTACCCCCTTATTCATCTTTAGATGCACCGAGGACGGTGCAAACTTTTAAGTGTGGGGAGGTCGTCCGACCACTCGGCATTTTTGGGTAACAAGTTTCTAATCCCAATACTTTTGCATTTCATTTTAGGATTCTTAGTTACATTTTCTTATTTTGCATATGTATATATTAAGCTTAGTCAAAATCATGATATTTTCCAATGATTTTATCTATAGGGCACTCCAATTGAAAAAAAAAATTTTTTTTAGAACTTGCTTGAATTATATACTTTGTGGAACATGATTTTTGAGCTAAGAACACAAGCATGTGAGATTTGAGCCTAATTGCGTGGTTACATCATACATAACTACTTACTTTCATTCTTGTGTGCATTCTTCTCTTCCAATGATTGTAATCCTTGATTTGTTTAATTCTATATGTCCATTATTTTGTGTATACATGCATTTATATGATTGAAGCCATTGTTCAAATAGCCCACTTAGCCTACCTTTTATCTTCCGTTGATAACCAATTTGAGCCTATGCTTAACCCATTTGTTCTTAATTGTAGCACATTACAAGCCTAAGTGAAAAATAATAAATATCCCTTAAATTGGATCTTTGATTAGCTTAGGCTAGTGAGAGTGTTTATTATTTGATTTTGGGAGAGTTGGGAACATTGGATAGAGATAAAAGTGTGTTTGTATTTTTGTTGAAAAATTTTAGGGAATTGGGTACACACTTATGTATTAATCATGTGTAAACCATATGCATTGATGTTCTTGTATATATTTTAGTTTAAAAAAAATGAAAAAATAATAATAATAATAATAATAATAAAGAATTACAATAAAAAGGGGACAAAAATGCCCCAAAGTTCAAAGTTCAACAAAAATCAATGCATATGGGTGGTGATCAAAAAGAGAATGCATGAGTGTATGAAAAAGTGAAGAATAGGTAGTTAGGTTTGTTTAAAATTGTATAGGTTGTCATAGGCTAGGTGGGAAGTTTAAGTTAATCAAAGATTCGAATTTCAAGCTCACTTGACCATATGCATCCTACCTTGACCCTAGCCCCGTTACAACCTACGGGAAAGTCCTCATGATATTTGTATGCATGCATGAAATAATTGTTGATTGTTAGATGAAAAACAAATCTTGGAAAGCATGATTAGGGGAGAATTGAGTGAATCAATCCCATACACTTGAGTGCCTAGAGCGGATACACATCCGGTGAGGGTTCGATCGCTCAATTACATGTTTCCACCCATGATCATCTCTTTTCTTGCAAGTTTGTAAAATCTTTTTAATAATTCAATTCAATCATTGGTTGAGTGATTTCTATTGCCTTAGCCCTTGTGTTTGTATATGTATTCTTGGAAATTGATTTATCTTTACTAAGTGGATGCATTCATATAGATAGGTTGCATGTAGTTAGTTTGCATTGAATAAATGTTGATGTCCCTTTGCTTCTTTCTTGATTTTAGCATGAGGACATGCTTAGTTTAAGTGTGGGGAGATTTGATAAACTCCAATTTTGTGGTTTATCTTGTGCTTAATTTGGGGAATTTTATTACCTTTTCTCACATTTATTCAATAAAATAGCATGGTTTTGTAATTCTCCCTTGAATTGTGCTTAAATGTGAAAACATGCTTTTTAGGCCCTAAAATTGGTAATTTTAATTCACTTTAATTCCATTCGATGCCTTGATGCATTTTTTGAGTGATTTCAGGTTCATAGGGCAAGTATTGGATGGAAGAAGTGAGGAGAAAATCATGCAAAGTGGGAGAACTCATGAAGAAATGAAGGAACTGTAAAGCTGTCAAGCCTGACCTTCTGGCACTTAAACGACCATAACTTGAGCTACAGAGGTCCAAAGGAGGCGGTTCTAGTTGCGTTGGAATGCTAACATCTGGGGCTTCGAAATGATATAATTTGCTATATGAAATAGCCATGTACGCGTGCGCGCCGATTCCGCCGTGGCCCACTAAGGTGAAATCGCCCCCAGCGATTTCTGAAGCACTTTGGGCCCAATCCAACTCATTTCTAATGCTATTTCATGCAGACTACAAGCTTGGGCAAGGGGAGAGCAATTGTTTGAAGTGTTAGCATCATGTAGCTTAGTTTCTAGAGAGAGAAGCTCCCTCTTCTCTCTAGAATTAGTATTAGAATTTCTTAGATCTAGGTTTAATTCATGCTTTGATTTACTTTTCCTTTACAATTTCTTGTTCCTCTACTCTTCCTCTCTCTAATTTTGTATTTCATTCTTGTAATTGCTTACTTTGTTGTTGATGCACTTTTGTTCTTCCATTTTCCTTTAATGCAATTTATAATTCATGTTCTTTTAATTGTTGATTTGAGTTGTGATTTACTTTCCTTGCAATTAGTAGTTAGTAGATTTATATTTCTTGCACTTTTACTATGCTTTCATTGTATGCCTTCCAAGTGTTTGATAAAATGCTTGGAAGGAAGTTAGAGTAGATTTTGAGCATTCTTGGCTTGGAAAGAGTAATTAGGCAATCTTGAGTTATAAAAACCCAACTCATGTTGGTGATCTAGAGTTGTTAGCTAATATTGTTTCCATTGATGCTAATATTTTGCTAATATAATTAGTAAGTTGATTAAGACTTTTGGATTGAGATTAGCTAGTCTTGTTAGACTTTCTCTGAGTATGAGGATAACATGATACCTTCCTCTATCTTCGGGGATGATATAATAAGATAAATTCTTGTTTATATTTGTGACATGATTAATTAGTCTTGTTTGACATTCTCCCTATTTGTTGGAGTTGACTAAATGAGATTAATTAATCATTATATGACTAGGATAGAAAGCCTATATTCTCAATCCTTGCCATGAATGTCTCTCTTTATTACTTGCTTTCTTTAGTTATTTTGCTTGATTTACTTCCCTTGTCATTTACTTTCTTGTCCCTATATAAAATCAAAACCCCCTTGTCCCCTCTTAACCAATAAGCATTCATTTCATTGCAATTCCTCGTGAGATGACCCGGAGTCCAAATACTCCGGTTATTTCTTAATTGGGGATTGTTCTTTGTGACAACCTAAACTTTAATTTGATGCGAGAGTTGTTTGTTGGTTTGGAGCTATATTTGCAACGTAAATATTTTGTGAAATTCTTTACCCACAACAATTTTTGTGTCAGATCACATGGAAAGTGTCATTCTCTCCGAGAAACGCATTTCAGAGATGGTGGTAGTGGTTTGAGCTCAGGTTTAGGATACCTCTCCTCTTCTTGAGGAGTTTTTAGAGATTCTTTCATTTTCTCTTGTTCCTCCAGATCAGGCTGGACATCTTTAAAAATGTTCTCTAACTCTGATTCGAGACTCTCAGTCATATTGATCTCTTCTACTAAAGAGTCAATAATGTCAGTGCTCATGCAGTCATTTGATATGTTTGGATGCTGCATAGCTTTGACAGCATTTAACTTAAACTCATCCTCATTGACTCTCAGGGTCACTTCCCCTTTTTATACATCAATAAGAGCTCGTCCAGTTGCTAGGAAAGGTCTTCCTAGAATGAGAGTTGCACTCTTGTGCTCCTCTATTTCCAGCACTATAAAGTCAGTGAGAAAGGCAAATGGCCCAACTTTGACAATCATGTCCTCAATTATGCCTGATAGATATTTAATGGAGCCATCAGCAAGTTGGAGGCATATTCAGGTTGGTTTGACTTCTTCAGTCAAGCCAAGCATTTTGATAATGGATGCAGGTATTAGGTTGATACTTGCCCCAAGGTCACATAGAGCTGTCTTAGTACAAGCACCCTCTAATGTGCATGGTATCATAAAGCTTCCTGGATCTTTAAGCTTCTCTGGTAAGCTTTTCAGAATGACTGCACTGCATTCTTCAGTGAGAAAAACTTTTTCAGTTTCTCTCCAATCCTTCTTATGACCTAAGATCTCTTTCACGAACTTAGCATAAGAGGGTATTTGCTCAAGTGCCTCTGCAAACGGGATCTTTATTTCAAGAGTCCTGAGGTAGTTTGCAAAGCGGGCAAATTGTTTATCCTGTTCCGCTTGGCGGAGTTTCTGAGGATAAGGCATCTTGGCTTTGTATTCCTCAACCTTAGTTGCTGCAGGTTTATTTCCTACAGAGGTGGCTGGAGAAGCCTTCTTAGGAGGGTTACTATCAGCACTTGCAGGTAAAGATCCCTCATTGGCATTTGAATGCCAGGATTAGGGGTTGGATGGGCATTTAACGCCAATGTTCCACCCTTTTCTGGCGTTTGAACGCCAGAACTGGGCATGGAATGGGCATTTAATGCCAGTTTTTCACCCTTTTCTGGCGTTTGAACGCTAGAAGTGGGCATCTACTGGGCGTTTAATGCCAATTTTTCACCCTTTTCTAGCGTTTGAACGCTAGAATTATTCCTCTCTGGGCTCTTACTGTCCTCAAAGGGATTTTGGGTAGTGGTTTGGTCATCCTCTATCAGTTGTTCCTTTCTTGGCTTTCTGCTACCTTGAGCTGAATTATTCAATGTCTTCCCACTCCTTAATTGAACAGCTTGGCATTCTTCTGTTATCTGTTTAGATAGCTATTGTCTTGTCTGATTCAATTGTGCTTCCATATTCTTGTTTGCATTTTTAGTGTCTTGGAGCATCTCTTTGAATTCTTCAAACTGTTTTGTTATGATAAGCAATTGCTAATTGAGTTCAGCAACTTGTTCTTGAGGACTAAGTTCAGTAGATACTGCTTTAGCCTCTTTTTTCAAGGAGGACTCACTTCTTAGGTACAGATGCTGATTTCTAGCAACTGTATCAATGAGTTCTTGAGCCCCTTCAATCATTTTTCTCATGTGTATAGATCCACTAGCTGAGTGGTCTAGAGATATCTGGGCTTTTTCTGTAAGCCTATAGTAGAAGATGTCTAACTGTACCCATTCTGAAAACATTTCAGAAGGGCACCTCCTTAACATCTCTCTGTACCTCTCCCAGGCGTCATAAAGGGATTCATTATCCTCTTGTTTAAAGCCTTGGATGTCCAGCCTTAATTATGTCATCCTTTTTGGAGGGAAATATTGATTCAGAAATTTCTCTGACAACTATTTGCATGTTCTTATGCTGGACTTGGGTTGGTTATTTAACCATCTCTTAGCTTGGTCTTTTATAGCAAATGGAAACAGCAATAATCTGTAGACATCCTGATTCACTTTCTTATCATGTACTGTATCAGCAATTTATAAGAACTGTGCCAAAAACTTAGTAGGTTCTTCCTGTAGAAGACCGAAATACTGGCAATTTTGCTGCACCATGATAATGAGCTGAGGATTTAGCTCAAAATTACTGGCTCTAATGGGAGGTATACAGATACTACTTCCACATGAAGCAGTAGTGGGGTTAGCATATGACCCCAGAGTCCTTCTGGACTGTTCATTTCCACTTAAGTCCATGATGGAGAAAGGAAGATGATGTGGATTAAAAATTTTATTCTTTTATTATTATTATTATTATTTTGAATACCGAAATTAAAAGAAAATAAAATAAAATAAAATAATTGAAAAATTTAATATAAGTTTGAAAATTAGAAGAAAATGAAATAAAAGCAAATTGAAAACTAAATTAATTAATTAATTAAAAAGATTTTGGAAAAAGAATGCTTAGTTAATTTCAAAATATGAAAAAGAAAAGTAGTTAGGTGATTTTTTTGAAAAAGATTTTGAAATTAGCAATCAAAAAGATATGATTGAAAATTATTTTGAAAAAGATACGATTGAGAAGATATGATTGCAATTTATTTAAAAAAAAGATATGATTGAAGAAGAAATTAAAAAGATTTGATTTTTGAAAAAGATTTGAAATGATCAATTTTTGAAATTAGAATTTTGACTTGACTAAAAGAAAGATATGATTTTGAAAACCTTTGACTAATTTAATGCAAAATTTCGAAATTTATGAGTAAAATAAGGAAAATATAATTTTTTAATTTTTGAATTTTAAAGAGGAAAGAGAAAAACAACAAAATGACACCAAACATAGAATTTTTAGATCAAAACAAAGAGAACAAACAGGAAAACTTTGAATGTCAAGATGAACATCAAGAACACTTTGAAGATCAAGATGAACACCAAGAACAAATTTTTGAAAATTTTGAAGTAAATAAAAACACAAGGGACACCAAACTTAAAATTTTTATACTTTAGACACTAATTATTCAAAAATGCACAAGAAAAACAAGAAAAGACACAAAACAAGAAAAACTAAAGATCAAACAAGAAAAATACACAAGAACAACTTGAAGATCAAGAAAGAACTAAGAACATGTAATTCGAAAAATTGAAAGAAAAATAAAAATATGCAATTGACACCAAACTTAAAATTTTTTAGAAAACCAAACACAATTTTTTGAAAATTAAAAGAAAACACAAAGAGGACACCAAACTTAAAATATGAGACTAAACTCAAACAAAAGACTCAAAGAAAAATTAAAGATTAATAAAGAAAAATAAATTTTTTTGAAAGGTTTTTGAAAGGAAAATAAAAGACTCAAATTTAGTGACTCTAAACCTAACTAACAAAAATAAGTTATTCCTAATATAAGCAACAAGATAAACCGTCAGTTGTCCCAACTCGAACAATCCCCGGTAATGGTGCCAAAAACTTGGTGTACGAAATCACAATCACACTTTTGCAATTCCGCACAACTAACCAGCAAGTGCACTGGGTCGTCCAAGTAATACCTTACGTGAGTAAAGGTCGATCCCACGGAGATTGTCGGCTTGAAGCAAGCTATGGTTATCTTGTAATTATTAGTCAGGATATTAGTAATGATTCTTAGTTTTAATTGTAAAAAGTAAAAGAACATGAAATAAATACTTGTTAGGCAGTAATGGAGAACAGGTTGAGATTTTGGAGATGTTCTGTCTTCTGAATCTCTGCTTTTCTATTGTCTTCTTCTTCACGCACGCAAGGCTCCTTCCATGGCAAGCTGTATGTTGGTGGATCACCGTTGTCAATGGCTACCATCCGTCCTCTCAGTGAAAATGGTCCAAAGGCGCTATCACCACATGGCTAATCATTTGTCGGTTCTCACTCATGTTGGAATAGGATCCATTGATCTTTTTGCGTCTGTCACTACGCCCAGCACTCGCGAGTTTGAAGCTCGTCACAGTCATCCCATCCCAAATCCTACTCGGAATACCATAGACAAGGTTTAGACTTTTCGGATCTCAAGAATGGCCGCCAATGATTCTAGCCTATACCACGAAGGTTCTAATCTTATATTAGAAACCCAAGAGATATGCACTCAAGCTATTGCAGATAGAACGGAGGTGGTTGTCAAGCATGCGTTCACAGGTGAGAATGATGATGAGTGTCACGGATCATCACATTCATCAGATTGAAGTGCGAGTGAATATCTTAGAATAGAAACAAGCGTGATTGAATGGAAAACAGTAGTAATTGCATTAATTCATCGAGACACAGCAGAGCTCCTCACCCCCAACCATGGAGTTTAGAGACTCATGCCATAGAGAATACAAGTTCTGATGTACAATGTCATGAGGTACAAAATGAATCACTAAAAGTAGTTTTTATACTAGACTAGTGACCTAAGGTTACAGAAAATAAGTAACTAAGTACAGATAATACAGAAATCCACTTACAGGGCCCACTTGGTGAGTGTTTGGGATGAACTTTGAAGCTTTCACGTGCCTAGGACGTCCTTGGAGTTAAACACCAGCTTTGGTGCCAGTTTGGGCGTTTAACTCCAGTTTTTATGCCAGTTCTGGCGTTTAACGCCAGAATAGGGTAGAAAGTTGGCGTTTAAACGCCAGTTTGCGTTATCAAAACTCGGGAAAAGTATGGACTATTATATATTTCTAGAAAGCCCAAGATGTCTACTTTCCAACGCAATTGAAAGCGCGCCAATTGGGCTTCCGTAGCTCCAGAAAATCTATTTCGAATGCAGGGAGGTCAGAATCCAACAGCATCTACAGTCCTTTTTTAGCCTCTGAATCAGATTTTTGCTCAGGTCCCTCAATTTTAGCCAAAAAATACCTAAAATCACAGAAAAACACACAAACTCATAGTAAAGTCCAGAAATGTGAATTTTTGAATAAAAACTAATAAAAACATAATAAAAACTAACTAAAATATACTAAAAATAATGCCAAAAAGCGTATAAATTATCCACTCATCAATCACCCACAAGAAAATGGGCAAGATGAGGTTGACAGTCAGAGCAAAAAATAGACCACCTTGGAGAAGGCCCCTTGCTGGCATTGAATGCCAGGCAAGAGGGAAAAAGGGGCGTTGAATGCCTCCAAGAGGTAGCAAGACTAGCGTTCAACGCCAGCTAGGAGGTGTTGGCTGGGCGCTGAACGTCCCCAAGGTGCAGCAATCCTAGCATTGAATGCCAGCCAGGGGGCACTGGCTGGGCGTTCAACGCCTAGAAAGGGAGGCAAGACTGGCGTTAAACGCCAGCCAGTAGGCATTGACTAGGCGTTCAAAGCCCAGAAAGGAAGAACAGCTCAACGTTGAACGCCATAATGGATGCCATTCTGGGCATTCAATGCCCATCAGGGGGGAGCAGCCTTGCATTGAACGCCACAATGGATGCCATTCTGGGCGTTCAACGCCCATGACAAAGTAAGGAGGATTTTCGATTTTTTTTTCGTTTTCAAAACACATCTTTTCTGTATCTTATCTTTTTAGCGATATCTCTTAAAACAAGATTCTTCACACTATCAAATTTCAACTTCAATTTCATTTCAAATTTAAAATCTTTTCAAATCTTTTTCACAACTTCATGTCTTTTTCAATTCTTTTTCAAATCTTTTTCAAAATTTCATATCTTTTGCAATACATTTCTAAATCTTTTTATTTTTCTTTAAAATCTTTTTCATATCTTGTATCTTATCTTTTTATCTTTTTTATATCTTTTAATTTTAAAAACTTATCTTTTTCTATCTTGTACCAAAGTGTGAATCATATCTTATTTATCTTTTATCTACTTAAATTTCGAATTCCCACCCTCCCCATCCCTATTTATACCATTCAGCCACCTCTCCCCCCTCACATTCAAATTATTCTTCTCCTCTTCTATATCTTCTTTCCTTCTTTTTGCTCGAGGACGAGCAAAACTTTTAAGTTTGGTGTGGAGAGAGCCCTTCCTTCTCACCCCATTCGAATTCTATGGCTCCAAAAAGTGGAAATCCTACTTCCAAGAACAAGAAAGCAAACAACCAAGTAGTTGTTTTCAAACCTTTCAGGTTATACATAAAGCAGCATGAAGAAAATCTTTACAAAATCATGTGCCATAGGACAGTGATCCCAGAAGCCAAATTTGAATTGAAAGAAGATGAGTACCCGGAGATCTAGGAGCAAATCCAAAAGAGAGGCTAGGAGATTCTAGCTGATCCTGAGTTTAATGTTGGAATGACAATGATCCGAGAATTCTAAGCAAATGCGTGGATGCCAGATAAGCAAAAGAAAGATGGACAAGGATTCCATACTTTTCGCACCATGATGCGAGGGAAGACTCTCTATTTTCATCTTGACAAGGTAAGAGAGATCTTCAAGCTTCCTCCCCAAAAGGATGATCCATAATCCTTTAACAGGAGGATGGATAAGATTCTAGAAGACATATGTCTTCCTGGAACTAAGTGGATTAATAACACAAGAGGTAACCAAAACCAACTGAGAAGAGTAGATCTCAAACCAGTTGCTAGGGGCTGGTTGGACTTCATTGGGCGTTCCATACTCCCTACTAGCAACTGCTTTGATGTTACCATCAAAAGGGCTATGATGATTCACGGCATTATGATGGGGAATGAGGTAGAAGTCCACCAAATATTTCCTTTGGAGCTATACAAGGTGGCAAATAGGATGTCAACTCACGGAAGATTGGCCTATCCAAACCATATCTTTCGCTTGTGTAAAAAGGCTGGTGGTGCGCGTGTTCGCAAACCCCATACTGTTCGTGCAGCAGCAGTACCAGTAAGTGCACTGAGTCGTCCAAGTAATGCCTGAGCGAGTCATGGTCGATCCCACGAGGATTGTGGCTTGAAGCAAGCAATGGTTGTCTTGCAGGTCTTAGTCAGGTGGAATCAGAAGGTTTATGGTTGGAACTTTATATAAGTACTTGTTATATCAAACATTTGGATGTTAAGTTGAAATAAGGATAGGGATAGAGTTGAGAGTCAGAGTTGCTTTGTCATTCTAAATGAACTTTGGTATTACTATCTTCCTTGCTTGTGAATTATCTTCTTCTATGGAAGGCTGTAGATGATTGACACTGGTTTGAGCAGCTGCCAATACTCCTCCGGATCTGAACCCCAGGTTTACTGTGGATCCATCTCTACTTGAGGGTGAAGCACGTATAGTCCATTCTCTTGGCGATCCTACCCAAAATGCCACAGATAAGGTCAAATCTTCCAGATCAGAGAATGCTGCTTCTATGGATTCTAGCCTATACCACAAAGACCCTAATCTCCCCGGAAATCGGCTGAACTGGTGTCTCGAGAAGTCCCCAACGAAGTCGTGGATTAACCGTCTGAGAGATGTATAAATATAGCTGTTGGCTCATGCTTTCCTTCCAAGTATTCTCACGAACCCAAGTAGACGCGGGTGTTTGTCAGGCACGTTCGTCTTAATGTGATGAACAGAGCTAATTGGTTAGATTATTGATGAGCGGATAATTTATACGCCTTTTGGCATTGTTTTTAGTATGTTTTCAGTATGATTTTATTAGTTTTCATTATATTTTTATTAGTTTTTAATTAAAAATCACATTTCGGGACTTTACTATGAGTTTGTGTGTTTTTCTGTGATTTTAGGTATTTTCTGGCTGAAATTGAGGGACCTGAGCAAAAATCAGATTCAGAGGTTGAAGAAGGACTGCAGATGCTGTTGGATTCTGACCTTCCTGCACTCAAAGTGGATTTTCTGGAGCTACGGAACTCCAAATGGCGCGTTTCCAATTGCGTTGGAAATTCGACATCCAGGGCTTTCCAGAAATATATAATAGTCCATACTTTGAATAAGGATTGACGATGTAAACTGGCATTTAACACCAGTTCCATGCTGCATTCTGGAGTCAAACGCCAGAAACAAGTTGCAAAGTAGAGTTCAACGCCAGAAATAGGTTACAAACTGGCGTTCAGCTCCAAGAGAAGCCTCTACACGTGTAAAGCCCAATGCTCAGTCCAAACACACACCAAATGGGCCCCGGAAGTGGATTTCTACATCATTTACTCAATTCTGTAAACCCTAGTAACTAGTTTAGTATAAATAGGACTTTTTACTATTGTATTTACATCTTTAGTTTCATCTTTAGGTCACGTTTGGGGCTGGCCATTCGGCCATGCCTGAACCTTTCACTTATGTATTTTTCAACGGTAGAGTTTCTACACACCATAGATTAAGGTGTGGAGCTCTGCTGTTCCTCAAAGATTAATGCAAAGTACTACTATTTTTCTATTCAATTCAACTTATTCCGCTTCTAAGATATTCATTCGCACTTCAATATGATGGATGTGATGATCGTAACAGTCATCATCATTCTCAACTTATGAGCGCGTGCCTGACAACCACTTCCGTTCTACCTTAGATTGAATGGATATCTCTTGGATATCTAATACAGGGGACCGAGTCCGAGATATTAGTGTCTTCGTGGTATAAGTTAGAACCCATGGATGGCCATTCTTGAGATCCGGAAAGTCTAAACCTTGTCTGTGGTATTCTGAGTAGGATCTGGGAAGGGATGGCTGTGACGAGCTTCAAACTCGCGAGTGCTGGGCGTAGTGACAGACGCAAAAGGATAGTAAATCCTATTCCAGTATGATTGAGAACCGACAGATGATTAGCCATGCAGTGACAGCGCATTGGACCATTTTCACAGGAGGATGGGATATAGCCATTGACAACGGTGATGCCCTACATAAAGCTTGCCATGGAAAGGAGTAGGATTGATTGGATGAAGACAGCAGGAAAGCAGAGATCAGAGGAACGAAAGCATCTCTATACGCTTATCTGAAATTCTCACCAATGAATTACATAAGTACCACTATGCTATTTTATATTTTATTTATTTTCATCCACTATAATTTCTTAATACAATTTAATCCGCCTGACTGAGATTTACAAGGTGACCATTGTAGAAATTTCCCAAAAATACAAAAACTCATTGTAGAATCCAAAAATGTGATTTTAACACTAAAACCTATAAAAACTTTAATAAAAACTAGATAAAAACTACTAAAACCTATATGAAAGTAATGTCAAAAAGCGTATAAAATATCCGCTCATCACAACACCAAACTTAAATTGTTGCTTGTCCCCAAACAACTAAAAACACAATAGGATAGAAAAGAAAATTAAGATACTATAAATTTCTAAGTTTCAGATGAAGCTTAGTTATAATTAGATGAGCGGGACTTAGTAGCTTTTTGCTTCTAAATAGTTTTGGCATCTCACTATCAATTGAAACTCAGAGATGTTGGCATCATTAGGAACTTAGAATCCAGATGATATTATTGACTTTCCTAGTTAAGCTTATTTTGATTCTTGAACAAAGCTTTTTTGAGTCTTGGCCATGACCCTAAGCACTCTGTTTTCCAGTATTACCACCGGATACATTCATGCCACAGACACTTTACCTGGGTGAACCTTTTCAGATTGTGACTCAGCTTTGCTAGAGTCCCCAGATAGAGGTGTGCAGAGTTTTTAAGCACACTCTTTTTGCTTTGGACCACGACTTTAACCGCTCAGTCTCAAGCTTTTCACTTGACACCTTCACGCCACAAGCACATGGTTAGGGACAGCTTTGTTTAGCCGCTTAGGCCAGGATTTTATTCCTTTGGGCCCTCCTAACCACTGATGCTCAAAGCCTTGGGCCCTTTTACCATTGCCTTTTGGTTTAGAGGGTTACTGGCTTTTTCAATCCACCCTCTTTTTCCTGCATTTTTAGGCAGTAATGGATTTTTCTTTTTATTTTTTTATTTTTCTTTTTCATCATTTTTTTTTCGTTGCATGCATATAATTTTTTTTCTTTTGCAACATGCTTTTTCTTTTGATTTTTGCTGCTTTTTCTTGCTTCAAGAATCAATTTTCAGATTTTTCAGATTATCAATAATATTTTTCCTTTTTCCTTATTCTTTCAAGAGCCAACATTCTAAAATTTCAACTTCAAATATGCAATGTTTAATCATACATCCAGAAAACAAAAGCAAATGACACCACATCAAACTAATTAAATTAATCTTATTTTAAACTTGAAATTCATGCATCTCTCAATTTTCAGATTAAAATTTTTTTTTCTTTAAGCAATGTGAGAGATATATGGAATATTTTACAACTTTTAAGACATCAATGCAAATGATCAGGCAACTAGGACAAGAGAATAGATATATAAACAGACAAAAAATAGAAAAATAACAAGAAAGGAGTAAAAGAGAACGAATCCACCTGAATAATGGTAGCCAGTGCTCCTTCTTGAGGATCCCATGTAGTGCTTGATCTCTTCTATCTCACTCCTTTATCTTTGTTGAGGTGGCTGCACAGGCTCATGTGCATGCTTTATGGTTTGCTCCATTGATAAACCACTATTTTATGGTTCATCTTGTGCTTAATTGAGTGGTTTTTATCAAGTCTGTGCACACTTATTCATACAATTGCATGATTTTACAATTCCTTCCCAATTTTTACTCTATGATTGAAAACTTGCTTCCTAAGCCCTTAAATTGTATGTTTTTAATTCTCCTTTATACCATTCGATGCCGTGATCTGTGCGTTAAGTGTTTTCAGGCTTTATAGGGCAAGAATGGCCTAGAGGATGGAAAGAAAGCTTGCAAAAATGGAAGGAGCACAAGAAATAAAGGAGACAACCAGCGAGGAGCAACGCGCACGCATGGCTCACGCGTGCGTGTGAATCGGAGTTCGCACAGTGACACGTGTGCATGCCTAACGCGTACGTGTGACAAGGAAAATCTCCAAACGACGCACACGCATGACTAACGCGTACGCGTGAACCTGCCGAAATCGCAAAAAATGCTGGGGAGATTTTGGGCCGAGTTTAGACCCAATTTTCGGCCCAGAAACATATACTAGAGCCAGGGGACGAGAAAAGACTCAACACACATTCTCATTTGCATAATTTTTAGTTTTAGATTGGAATCTTAGAGAGAAATCACTCTTCCTCTAGGTTTTCGTTACACTCATAGTTTTTATAGTTTTATGCTTTTGCTTTGGATATTGAGAAGAATCATTACTCCGTTGAAGTTTTCATTATTCTAGTTTGCTTTCTTATCCCTTTACTCTTTTGATTACTTATTAACTCTGTTCAGATACGTATGTTGCATTTTGGGATTTATTAATGCAAAGAACTATTTTTACCTTTAATTAATTTTCAGTTGTTATTTTACTTAATTTATCATGTCTTTTTCTTATATTTCTGTGAATGTTATATTCATGTCAATGGAGCAGACTCCCAAGGTTGATTAAAAGGAAACTCTTGATTTGAAATGCTCAAGTGATTAGTTAAATTGGAAGTTGTTGGCTAACTCTCTAGGCACTAACGCTAATCCTTCCCAAGGGAGAGGATTAGGACTTCTGAATAAGAGCTAGCTCAATCACTTGACTTTCCTTTATTTAGTAAGGGTTAACTAAGTGAAAACAACAACCTCTTGATACTATACTTGAGAAAATTCCAACAAGGATAGAACTTCCAATTAATCATTCCCCCAGTCAAGGCTTTTTAATTAATTATATAAATTCTCTTTTAAATTTCACTACTTTAATTTACAATTATTTATTTTTTCATTCTCCAACTCTCAAAATTTCTCGAAAAACTCCTGATTAATAAAATAGCACCCTTTTGTTAACTCGTTGGGAAACGACCTGGGATTCTTACTCCCAGTATTTTTATTCTAATTTTGTGACAACCCTTCTAAATTGATAAGCGGATTTTTGTTGGTTAAGAAGTGTACTTACAACGCTGTTCTTACTATAATTTCTTAATTGGCTGATTTTCGCCCACATCAATTTTTGGCGCCGTTGCCGGGGAGTTGCAATTGTGTGCTAATTTATTAGTTGGTGTACATATTTTTAATTTTTGCATATTTTATTTTATTTTATTACCATGAGCAATATGTTTCTTTCATTGAATGATGCGTTCACTGCCTGACCCGAGCTTAGCTGTGTTTGATCCTCAAATTGAAAGAACTATATCACATATTAGGTGAGCTTGGCGTAGGTTAGCCTCTGAGGGTGGTGAAGTGGTTCTTACCAATTCATCAGTCTTATCTGAGGGTAAATCTGAAGCGCCATCTGAGGGAGAAACAAGCTCCTTTTCTACTGATTCTGTTAATTTACGTGCAGGTAATTTGGCGAAGCCCAAAAGGATTACTCTCCAGGAAGAGGGAGCTCCAGACTTTACACTACAACCGTATCTAGCGCATCACCCAAATCTGACTCCAAATTTTGAACTGAAGACTGCGCTAATCAACCTAATGCCTAAGTTTCGTGGCTTACCTGCTCAGGAGCCTCTCAAGCCCCTCAGGAATTTTCAGACAGCCTGCTCAACTGTTAGGCGTCAGGGTGCAGATGAAAATGCTATTTTGATGTCTGCCTTCCCGTTTTCTCTTGAGGGAAAGGTACGAGAGTGGTTCTACACTTAACCTGAAGCAGACGTTACCAACTGGGATCTGCTCAGAAGGGAGTTCCTGGAAAAATACTTTCCAGCTGAAGTTACAGATAGATTGAGGAAGGAGATTTCCTGCATTTCCAAGCCAACTCAGAGACCATTTACGAATATTGGGAACACTTCAGGAATCTCCTAAATTTATGTCCTCACCACAAGATTGACGAGATGGTGTTGATCAGCTACTTTACACAAAGCTTGAAGCCTCAGGATAATACTACATTAGATGCTGCAAGTAATGGCTCTATGAAGAAGTACAAGACGGCGACAAGGGTATGGCAACTGATCACCGATCTAGCGGAATCAACCCGAAATGTCAGGAACAGGAACAACCATCCCAAGGCTGTTGCGGAGGTTTCCTCTAACAGTGAGACTGCTGCTCTCACTCAGACTCTGGGAGAGATGACTAACTTACTAAAGTAGATACAGCTGAATCAATAACAACCTCAGCCTCTCCCATCACAACACAGTCAACAGTTGGTTCCTCAGAGAGTATGCAGAATATGTGCTGATTATACTCATTACACTGATGAGTGTTCACAGCTCCAACAAGAAAACAACACCTTGGCAGCTAATCATAACTTTTATGACTGCCCGAATCAAGGATACTATCAACAAGGCGGCAATTATAACCAAGGTGGGAACTATAACCAAGGTTGGCAAGACAACTCCAACCAGGGGTGGAGGGATAACTCCAACCAAGGATGGAGGGACAACTATAACAGAGGAGGCAGAGACAACCAGGAAAATCAGAGGTGAAATAATAATAACAATCAGCATAACCAGTATCAGCAAAATCAGAACTAGCCTTACAGAGCACCTCACCAAAGGAAATCCCATGCGTCTCAGAACAACCAACAGCAGGCCCCTCAAATCACTTACCCCCCTCTCTTTCTAATGATGAGATACTTCGCACTATACAGCAAGGACAACAAGACATTCAGAATACACTCACCTCTACCATGAACGGTCTGAATGCTACTTTACAAGCTCTCGTCTCCCGGATGGATTCACTGATTGCCTCCAACAATCAATCTTCAAGCTCCGGTGCAATTCCTTCCCAACCTTTACCTAACCCCAAGGGTGACATCAATGCCATCACTTTGAGGTCCAGAACCACACTGCAAGAGAGGAGTCATGAGAAGCCAAGCTCAAAGGAGAACATTCAAGTTGAAGATGTTGTTGACGTAGCAGATGCTGAAGAGGAAGATGAAGTACAAGACATGGCTGAAGAAGAAGCAGCTCAACCAGAGAATAGCGCACCAAAGGAAGCTGAAGCTGCAAGAGACGCCATCCCTATCCCCTTCCCACACCTTGCTAGAAAGTCCAGAAAGCAGATGGAGCTTGGCCCAAAGATGGTAGAAATCTTCAAAAAGGTTGAGGTAACCATTCCACTTTTTGATGCCATTAGTCAGGTATCTAAATATGCAAAATTTTTGAAGGATTTATGCATGCATAAGAATAGGATACAGGATTTAGAAACCATCCCCTTAGGTAGCTCAATATCTGCTTTAATGGGTTATATACCTGAAAAATGTAGTGATCCAGGGCCATGTATGGTTACATGTACCATTAGGGTGTAACATTTTCTGACTGCATGTGTGACTTAGGTGCATTGGTGCACGAAATTGCGATCATCAACAATGGCGCCAAAGACTTGGTGCTTCAAACGCGAATCACACTTTGTCACAACTTCGCACAACTAACCAGCAAGTGCACTGGGTCGTCCAAGTAATAAACCTTACGTGAGTAAAGGTCGATCCCACGGAGATTGTCAGCCTGAAGCAAGCTATGGTCACCTTGTAAATCTCAGTCAGGTGGATTCAAATGGTTATGGTGAATTGATAATAAAAATATAATTAAAATATAAGCTAGGATAGAGATACTTATGTAATTCATTGTTGAGAATTTCAGATAAGCGTATAGAGATGCTTTTGTTCCTCCTGAACCTCTGCTTTCCTGCTGTCTTCATCCAATCATTCCTACTCTCTTCCATGGAAAGCTGTATGTTAGGCATCACCGTTGTCAATGGCTACATCCTGTCCTCTCAGTGAAAATGGTCCAATGCACTGTCACTGCATGGCTAATCATCTGTCGGTTCTCAATCATGCTGGAATAGGATTTACTATCCTTTTGCGTCTGTCACTACGCCCAGCACTCGCGAGTTTGAAGCTCGTCACAGCCAACCCTTCCCAGATCCTACTCGGAATACCACAGACAAGGTTTATACTTTTCAGATCTCGGGAATGGCCATCCATGGGTTCTAACTTATACCATGAAGACTCTAATATCTCGGAGTCGGTCCCCTGTATTAGATATCTAAGAGATATTCATTCTATCTCATCTTCAAGTAGAACGGAAGTGGTTGTCAGGCACGCATTCATAGGTGAGAATGAACATCTTAGAATAGGAATAAGCTTGAATTGAATAGAAAAACAATAGTACTTTGCATTAATTCATGAGGAACAACAAAGCTCTACACCTTAATCTATGGTGTGTAGAAACTCTACCGTTGAAAATACATAAGTGATAAAGGTTCAGGCATGGTCGAATGGCTAGCCCCTAAAACGTGATCAAAGGATCCAAAGATAATCCAAAGATCAAACTAAAGATGTAAATACAATAGTAAAAAGTCCTATTTATACTAAACTAGTTACTAGGGTTTACAAAAACGAGTAAATGATGCAGAAATCCACTTTCGGGCCCACTTGGTGTGTGCTTGGGCTGAGCATTGAAGCTTTCACATGTAGAGGTCTTTCTTGGAGTTGAACGTCAGTTTGTAACTTGTTTCTGGCGTTTAACTCCACTTTGCAACCTGTTTCTGGCGTTTAACTCCAGAATGCAACATGGAACTGGCGTTGAACGCCAGTTTGCATCGTCTAAACTCGAGCAAAGTATAAACTATTAAATATCGCTGGAAAGCCCTGGATGTCTACTTTCCAACATGAATGAGAGCGCGCCATTTGGAGTTTTGTAGCTCCAGAAAATCCACTTTGAGTGCAGGGAGGTCAGAATCCAATAGCATCTGCAGTCCTTCCTCAACCTCTGAATCTGATTTTTGCTCAAGTCCCTCAATTTCAACCAGAAAATACCTGAAATCAGAGAAAAACACACAAACTCATAGTAAAGTCTAGAAATGTGATTTTTATTTAAAAACTAATAAAAATATACTAAAAACTAACTAAATCATACTAAAAACCATGTAAAATCAATGCCAAAAAGCATATAAATTATCCGCTCATCATAACACCAAACATAAATTGTTGCCTGTCCCCAAGCAACTGAAAATCAAATAGGATAAAAAGAAGAGAATATACTATGAATTCCAAAATATCAATGAAACTTAGCTCCAATCAGATGAGCGGGACTTGTAGCTTTTTGCCTCTTGAATAGTTTTGGCATCTCACTTTTTCCTTTGAAGTTCAGAATGATTGGCATCTATAGGAACTTAGAATTCAGATAGTGTTATTGATTCTCCTAGTTCATTATGTTGATTCTTGAACACAGCTACTTTATGAGTCTTGGCCGTGGCCCTAAGCACTTTATTTTCCAGTATTACCACCGGATACATAAATGCCACAGACACATAACTGGGTGAACCTTTTCAGATTGTGACTCAGCTTTGCTAAAGTCCTCAATTAGAGGTGTCCAGGGTTCTTAAGCACACTCTTCTTTTTTGCTTTGGACCTTGACTTTAACCCCTCAGTCTCAAGATTTCACTTGACACCTTCACGCCACAAGCACATGGTTAGGGACAGCTTGGTTTAGCCCCTTAGGCCAGGATTTTATTCCTTTAGGCCCTCCTATCCACTGATGCTCAAAGCCTTGGATCCTTTTTATTTACCTTTGCCTTTTGGTTTTAAGGGCTATTGGCTTTTTTGCTCTTGCCTTTTGGTTTAAAGAGCTTTTGGCTTTTTCTGCTTGCTTTTTCTTTTTCTCTTTTTTTCGCTATTTTTTCTCTTTTTTCTTTTTTTTTTTCGCAAGCTTTTGTATTCACTACTTTTTCTTGCTTCAAGAATCATTTTTATGATTTTTCAGATCTTAAAATAATATTTCTCCTTTTTCCTTATTCTTCAAGAGCCAACATATTTAGCATTCATAAACCACAATATCAAAGGACATATGCACTGTTCAAGCATTCATTCAGAAAACAAAAAGTATTGTCACCACATCAAAATAATTAAACTAGTTTCAAGGATGAATTCGAAACCATGTACTTCTTGTTCTTTTGTTTTTAGAACATTTTTTCATTTAAGAGAGGTGATGGATTCATAGGAAATTCATAACTTTAAGGCATAGACACTTAGACACTAGTGATCATATAGTAAAGACACAAACATAAATAAAACATAAAGCTCAAAAATCGAAAAATAATAAAATAAATAGACAAGAAGATTAAGGAATGAGTCCACCTTAGTGAGGGTGGCATCTTCCTCTTCTTGAAGAACCAATGGTTCTTTTAAGCTCCTCTATGTCTCTTCCTTGCCTTTGTTGCTCCTCCCTCATAGCTCTTTGATCTTTTCTAATCTCATGGAGAATGATGGAGTGCTCTTGATGTTCCACCCTTAGTTGTCCCACGTTGGAACTTAATTCTCCTAGGGAGGTGTTGATTTGCTCCCAATAGTTTTATGGAGGGAAGTGCATCCCTTGAGGTATTAGTGGTTATGGAAAAACAAAAAAAAGCAATGCTTTTTCCACACCAAACTTAAAATGATTGCTCGTCCTCGAGCAAAAGAAGAAAGAAAGGATGAGAAGAAGAAGAGATGGAGAAGATGGAGGTGTGTGAATGGTTCGGCCAGGGGGGTTTAGGTGGTAATGATGTGTGAAAAGGAAAGAGTGATGGTTTGAATTTGAGTGGGTGGGTGTAGGTAGGTTGTATGATGGTTTTGGAGGAGTAATGGAGGTGATTGGTGAAGGGTATTTATGGAAGAGAGTTATGAAAAGGTGTGAAGAGGAGAGAAGAAGTGGTGGGGATCCTGTGGGGTCCACAGATCCAGTGGGGCCAAGGACTTAACATCCCTGCTCCAATTAGGCGTGTAAAACACCCTTGCTGTGCAATCCTGGCGTTTAACGCCAGACTGCTGCTTGTTTCTGGCATTAAACGCCCAAATGTAGTCTGTTTCTGGCGTTTAATGCCAGGCAGATGCTTGTTTCTGGCGTTAAACGCTAGCTTGGTGCTTGTTTCTGGCGTTAAACGCCAGACAGATGCTTGTTTTTGGCATTTAACGCCAGACTGCTCTTCTTCCAGGGTGTGCTATTTTTCATTCTATTTTTCATTCTATTTTTGATTTTTTAGTAGTTTTTGTGACTTCACATGATCATCAACCTAAAGAAAACATAAAATAACAATAAAAAATAAATAAATATAATTAGATAACATTGGGTTGCCTCCCAACAAGCGCTTCTTTAATGTCAATAGCTTGACAGTGAGCTCTCATGGAGCCTCACAGATATGCAGAGCATTGGTGGGACATCCCAACACCAAACTTAGAGTTTGAATGTGGGGATTCAACACCAAACTTAGAGTTTGGTTGTGGCCTCCCAACACCAAACTTAGAGTTTGACTATGGGGGCTTTGGTTGACTCTGCAGTGAGAGAAGCTTTTCATGCTTCCTCTCTATGGTTATAGAAGGAGATCCTTGAGTTTTAAACACAAGGTTGTCCTCATTCAGTTGAAGGACCAACTCTCCTCTGTCCACATCAATCACAGCTCTTGCTGTGGCCAGGAAGGGTCTTCCAAGGATGATGGATTCATCCTCATCCTTTCCAGTGTCTAGGATTATGAAATCAGCAGAGATGTAAAGGCCTTCAACCTTTACTAGCACGTCCTCTACTAGTCCATAAGCCTGTTTTCTTGAGTTGTCTGCCATCTCTAATGAGATTCTGGCAGCTTACACCTCAAAGATCCCAAGTTTCTCCAGTACAGAAAGTGACATTAAGTTTATTCCTGACCCCAGGTCACACAGAGTCTTCTCAAAGGCCATGGTGCCTATGGTACAGGGTATTAAGAATTTACCAGGATCCTATTTCTTTTGAGGTAGAGTTTGCTGATCCAAGGCATTTAGTTCCTTGATGAGCAATGGAGGTTCGTCCTCCCAAGTCTCATTGCCAAATAATTTGGCATTCAGCTTCATGATTGCTCCTAAATATTGAGCAACTTGCTCTTTAACAATGTCTTCCTCTTCTTCAGAAGATGAATAGTCATCAGAGCTCATGAATGGTAAAAGGAGGTTCAATGGAATCTCTATGGTCTCTAGATGAGCCTCAGATTCTTTTGGTTCCTCAAAGGGAAACTCCTTATAGGTCAATGGACGTCCCAGGAGGTCTTCCTCACTAGGATTCACGTCCTTCTCCTCCTCTCTGGGTTTGGCCACACCACGTAAGGTTATGGCCTTGCACTCTCTTTTTGGATTCTCTTCTGTATTGCTTGGGAGAGTACTAGGAGGAGTTTCAGTGACTATTTTACTTAGCTGGCCCACTTGTGCCTCCAAATTTCTAATGGAGGACCTTGTTTCATTCATGAACCTCAGAGTGGCCTTAGATAGATCAGACACTATATTTGCTAAGCTAGATAGATTCTGCTCAGAATTCTCTTTCTTTTGCTGAGTGGATGATGGAAAAGGCTTGCTATTGCTAACCCTATTTCTTCCACCATTATTAAAGCCTTGTTGAGGCTTTTGTTGATCCTTCCATGAGAAATTTGGATGATTTCTCCATGAGGGATTATAGGTGTTTCCATAGGGTTCACCCATGTAATTCACCTCTACTATTGCAGGGTTCTCAGGATCATAAGCTTCTTCTATAGAAGATGCCTCTTGAGTACTGTTGGATGCAGCTTGCATTCCATTCAGACTCTGAGAAATTATATTGACTTGCTGAGTCAATATTTTTTTCTGAGCCAATATGGCATTCAGAGTATCAATTTCAAGAACTCTCTTCCTTTGAGGCATCCCATTATTCACAGGATTCCTTTCAGAAGTGTACATGAACTGGTTATTTGCAACCATGTCAATGAGTTCTTGAGCTTCTGCAGGTGTTTTCTTTAGGTGAATGGATCCACCTGCAGAATAGTCCAATGACATCTTAGATAATTCAGATAGACCATTATAGAATGTATCCAGGATGGTCAATTCTGAAAGCATGTCAGAAGGACACTTTTTAGTCAGTTCCTTGTATCTCTCCCAAGCTTCATAGAGGGATTCACCTTCCTTCTGTTTGAAGGTTTGAACATCCACTCTAAGCTTGCTAAGCTTTTGAGGAGGAAAAACTTGGCTAAAAAAGTTGTGACCAGCTTATCCCAAGAGTTCAGGCTATCCTTAGGCTGAAAGTCTAACCATATTCTAGCTCTCTCTTACAGCAAACGGGAAAAGCATAAGCCTGTAGACCTCGGAATTAACCTTATTGGTCTTAACAGTATCACAGATCTGCAAGAATTCAGTTAAGAAATGAAAAGGATCTTCTGATGGAAGTCCATAAAACTTGCAGTTCTGTTGCATCAGAGAAACTAATTGAGGTTTCAGCTCAAAGTTGTTTGCTCCAATGGCAGAGATTGAGATGCTTCTTCCATGTAAATTGGAATTTGGTGCAGTAAAGTCACCAAGCATCTTCCTTGCATTGTTATTATTTTCGGCCATGTTTCCTTCTTTTTCGAAAATTTCTGTCAGATTTTCTCCAGAGAGTTATGCTTTAGCTTCCCTTAGCTTCCTTTTCAGAGTCCTTTTAGGTTCAGGATCAGCTTTAACAAGAATGTTCTTATCCTTGTTCCTACTCATATGAAAAAGAAGAGAACAGAAAATATGAAATCCTCTATGTCACAGTATAGAGATTCCATTATGTGAGTAGAAGAAGATAAGAATAAAAGAAGGAAAAGATAAGAATCAAAACACAGGGGAGAGGAGTGGGTTCGAATTTTTAGATGAAGAGGAATGTCAGTAAATAAATAAATAATTAGAAGGAGATGAGGGAGAAGAATTTTCAAAAATCATTGAAAAGAAAAGAAAAATGTTTTTGTTTTTAAATTAAAATTGAAGTAAAATTCGAAAAAATTAGAAAGAAAAATGAAATTAATTTAAATTGAAATTTAAAACAATTAGTTGATTAAAATTGAATTTTGAAAAAGAGGGAAGGGATTTTCGAAAATTAGAAAGAGAGAGTTAGTTAGGTAGTTTTGAAAAAGATATGATTGAAACAAAAAGATAGGATTAGTTGGAAAGGATTTGAAATTTAATTTTGAAAAGATAAGAAGTTAAAAAAGATTTTGAAATTAATTTTGAAAAAGATAAGATTGAAACTTAATTTGAAAAAGATTTGAAAAAGAAATTTAAAAAGATTTGATTTTTGAAATCAAAGTTGATTACTTGACTAACAAGAAACTAAAAAGATATGATTCTAGAGTTTAAAGATTGAACCTTTCTTACTAGGCAAGTGACAACTTAAAATTTTTGAGTCAATCACATTAATCATTAATTTTGAAAATATGAAATAGAAATAAGAAAAATATTTTGAAAATAAATTTTGAAAACTTCGAAATTATGAAAGAAAAAGTGAAAAAGATTTGAAAAAGATAGAATTTTTAAATTGAAAATTTGATTTGACTCATAAGAAACAACTAAATTTTTAAAACTTTTGACTAAATCAAATCAAATTTTCGAAAATTATGAGTGAAATAAGGGAAAGATATTTTTTTTATTTTTGAATTTTTAATGAAGATAGAGAAAAACACAAAAAAAGACACAAGACATGAAAATTATGAATCAAAACAATTAATGCATGCAAGAACACTTTGAATGTCAAGATGAACACCAAGAACACTTTGAATTTCAAGATGAACACCAAGAACTTATTTTTGAAAATTTTTAAGAGAAGAAAAACATGCAAGACACCAAACTTAAAAATTTTTAATGTTGAGACACTAACAAATTGAAAATGCATATGAAAAACAAGAAAAGATAGAAAACAAGAAAAATTAAAGATCAAACATAGAAAATCATCAAGAACAACTTGAAGATCATGAAGAACACATGCATGAATTTTCGAAAATTTTAAGAAAAATTAAAAAGATGCAATTGACACCAAACTTACAAATTGACACTAGACTCAAACAAGAAACATAAAATTTTTGGTTTTTATGATTTTATAAGAATTTTTTTTTCGTTTTTTCGAAAATTATTTTTGGAAAAACGAAAAAAAAAGAAATTTTTTTTTGTATTTTTCGAAAATAAGACATAAAAAGCTTAAAATTAAAATAAAATTACCTAATCTGAGCAACAAGATGAACCGTCAGTTGTCCAAACTCGAACAATCCCCGGCAAGGGCGCCAGAAACTTGGTGCACGAAATTGCGATCATCAACAATGGCGCCAAAGACTTGGTGCTCTCAAACGTGAATCACACTTTGTCACAACTTCGCACAACTAACCAACAAGTGCACTGGGTCGTCCAAGTAATAAACCTTACGTGAGTAAGGGTCGATCCCACAGAGATTGTCTGCCTGAAGCAAGCTATGGTCACCTTGTAAATCTCAGTCAGGCAGATTCAAATGGTTATGGTGAATTGATAATAAAAATATAATTAAAATATAAACTAGGATAGAGATACTTATGTAATTCATTGGTGAGAATTTCAGATAAGCGTATAGAGATGCTTTCGTTCCTCCTGAACCTCTGCTTTCCTGCTGTCTTCATCCAATCATTCCTACTCCCTTCCATGGCAAGCTGTATGTTAGGCATCACCGTTGTCAATGGCTACATCCTGTCCTCTCAGTGAAAATGGTTCAATGCGCTGTCACTGCATGGCTAATCATCTGTCGGTTCTCGATCATGCTAGAATAGGATTTACTATCCTTTTGTGTCTGTCACTATGCCCAGCACTCGCGAGTTTGAAGCTCGTCACAGCCATCCCTTCCCAGATCCTACTCGGAAGACCACAGACAAGGTTTAGACTTTCTGGATCTCGGGAATAGCCATCCATGGGTTCTCACTTATACCACGAAGACTCTAATATCTCAGACTC
This sequence comes from Arachis hypogaea, assembly GCF_003086295.3. Taxonomy (NCBI): domain Eukaryota; kingdom Viridiplantae; phylum Streptophyta; class Magnoliopsida; order Fabales; family Fabaceae; genus Arachis; species Arachis hypogaea. The sequence continues at coordinate 76,822,873 of NC_092053.1, forward strand.
TAATATCTCAGACTCGGTCCCCTGTATTAGATATCTAAGAGATATTCATTCTATCTCATCTTCAAGTAGAACGGAAGTGGTTGTCAGGCACGCGATCATAGGTGAGAATGGTGATGAGCGTCATATAATCATCACATTCATCATGTTCTTGGGTGTGAATGAACATCTTAGAATAGGAATAAGCTTGAATTGAATAGAAAAACAATAGTACTTTGCATTAATTCATGAGGAACAGCAGAGCTCCAGACCTTAATCTATGGTGTGTAGAAACTCTACCGTTGAAAATACATAAGTGATAAAGGTTCAGGCATGGCCGAATGGCCAGCCCCCAAAACGTGATCAAAGGATCCAAAGATAATCCAAAGATCAAACTAAAGGTGTAAATACAATAGTAAAAAGTCCTATTTATACTAAACTAGTTACTAGGGTTTACAGAAATGAATAAATGATGCAAAAATCCACTTCCGGGCCCACTTGGTGTGTGCTTGGGCTGAGCATTGAAGCTTTCACGTGTAGAGGTCTTTCTTGGAGTTGAACGCCAGTTTGTAACCTGTTTCTGGCGTTTAACTCCAGAATGCAACATGGAACTGGAGTTGAACGCCAGTTTGCGTCATTTAAACTCGAGCAAAGTATGGACTATTATATATTGCTGGAAAGCCCTGGATGTCTACTTTCCAACGCAATTAAGAGCGCGCCATTTGAAGTTCTGTACCTCCAGAAAATCCACTTTGAGTGCAGGGAGGTCAGAATCCAACAGCATCCGCAGTCCTTCCTCAACCTCTGAATCTGATTTTTGCTCAAGTCCCTCAATATCAGCCAGATAATACCTGAAATCACAGAAAAATACACAAACTGATAGTAAAGTCCAGAAATGTGATTTTTATTTAAAAACTAATAAAAATATACTAAAAACTAACTAAATCATACTAAAAACCATGTAAAAACAATGCCAAAAAGCGTATAAATTATCCGCTCATCATGCATGTGTTAGCATTATGCCATTGTCTGTATATGAGGCTTTGAGGCTCCCTCCCTTAAAAAGGTCGGTAGTTCATTTTGTTTTGGCAGATAAAAGCATAATCACAGTGGTTGGAATTACTGAGGATGTGCTGGTGAGCATTAAGGGGCTCATGATGTGTGGAAAACGATTCAACATAAAACTTACCGGCAAGTGTACCAGGTCGCATCAAGTAATAATAACTCACGTGAGTGAGGTCGATCCCACAAGGATTGAAGGATTGAGCAATTTTAGTTTAGTGGTTGATTTAGTCAAGCAAACAAGAGTTGATTTGAGTGATTTGTAATTGACAGAAGCTAAATTGCATGAATTGTAAAGGGAGAGGGGTAATTGACAAGAAATTAAAGTGTAGAAGAATTAAAAGAGCTGAAGCTTAAAGTGCAAGTAAAGTAAATTGCAGAAACATAAATTGCAAGAAATGTAAATAACTGAAACTTAAAATACAAGAAATGTAAATGGCTTGAATAATAAAAGGATTTGGGGACTGGGAATGCAGAAATTAAACAATCATAAGTAAATTGCAACAAGCAGACGAGTAGAAGATGAATTTAATTGAAGTAGATCTCAAACAGAAAAGTAAATTAGCTTGAAGAAGCATTCAGCAGATGAACTAAAATGAAAATACAGATCTCAGAAATCAAGAGACTAGAAATCCAAGTCTAGATCTCACTGTCTTCCTTGATCCAACTCAAAGAACAATTGCAAAGAAATTAAAGATCAAAATAGTAAAGAAACTTGAATTCAGATCACCAAATCTTGAATTATGCAGAGAAAGGAATAAAGAGATCTTAAGAGGAGAGTGAGACAGAATTTCCTCAATTCTTCACACTTAAGACTCAAACAAAGCTTTTCAGAAAAGAAAATAAGAAAACCCAGAGGAGGAGAACTCAATTCTCCTTCCCAATTTCTCCAAGATCCAGAATCAAAGTAAAAACTCTCAAAAATACAAATGAAAGTTCTAAAAGAAGAAAAAGGTCCTTTCTAAATCAAACTAGCTTCTATTTATACACTTCCTTCTAATGATCATTAAGCCTTGAATTTGGGCCCTTGGCCTTGATGGAATTGGGTTGAAGATAGCCTCTGTTGATTGCTGTTAGTCTTGAGAAGAAATCCGTTTGCACTATGGACTTTGGAATTATTCACGTTTGAGTCAACGTTTGAGGAAAATCTTGACTCAAACATCTTCGTGTAATGGCATCATGCAGAACGGTTGTTGCTGTCACTCACATTTGAGTTCACGTTTGAGGTCAAACGTGAGCTCAAACGTGATCCTCCCCAAGGTAATTTTCAGCCAACGTTTGACCTCACATTTGAGGCAAACATTGGCGCAAACATGGCTTCTCTCCAGGGCACTCCTTAAGTCAACGTTTGACCTCACGTTTGAGGCAAATGTTGGCGCAAATGTTAGCTCCTCCCAGGGTTCTTCTTAAGCCAACGTTTGACCTCACGTTTGAGGTAAATGTTGGCACAAACGTTAGCTCCTCCCAAGGTTCTTCTTAAGCCAACGTTTGACCTCACGTTTGAGGCAAACGTTGGCGCAAACGTGAGCTTCCTCTAGGGTGGCTTTGCTGTTATCCATGTTTGAGTTCACGTTTGAGGCAAACGTGAACTCAAACGTGATCTTCTCAATGCTGCCTTCATTTCCATTCCTGCCATCCCCTTTCTTCAACCTTCGTCCAAGCCTTTTGGTCACCTATCATCAATCAACAAATGCATCAAAGCTACGCTAAAATCATGAGACTTCTTCTTATCCTTGACATATAAGCAATTATAGCACAAAACCTCATGAAAATGCATCAATTTACTCATGATTGATTGAATCCAAGTACACATGAATTTCTACCCAAATGGCTTACTTGTAACTCAAGAAAGTGTATAAAACCTATTAAAAACAAAGGAAAAAGACTAGTAAAACTAGGCTAAGATGCCCTGGCATCACAACACCAAACTTAAATCTTGCTTGTCCCCAAGCAAGCATCAAACATAAGAGAGAATGACATGAAACAGAGAAGTGTACATATCCTTATTGAGCATATAGTTGAATTTAGTTCATGGGGTTTTTATGCAGACAATGGTGGTTCATTTATTGCTTGCTGTTACATAAGAGATGTTTCCTCAAAGGTTTACTAAGTTTGCTGTTATAAGGCTTTACTTTTGCTTGTTCCCTTGCTAACTTTTCCTTATTTGTTTTGCTCAGAGAGCTTATTATTCTTTGAAGGCTTGTTGGAAAATGTTGCAGCAGCCTTTGGCTTAATTTTGCTCAACATTTCTTCACCACGGACACATGGCTCACCCTTTTCTTCCTAGGATCATTGTTGCCCAGCATCTCTTTGGATAACTAAATATTTTGTGGCTAGGTTGCTTTTTATTGTGGAATTTCAGTTGGCAATCCCAAATCAGTTGATCTAAGTGGCCAAGTTTTGAAATACTCCTCAGAACTTACTTGTCCAAGCATATCCTAGTACAAAAATACCACAGACATGTGTCCTAGGGTCCAAGCTATTGGTGCCTAGCCTTATTGTTTGTTTTCTTTACCACTTTTGGCTTTTTCTCTTTCTTTTTCTTTCTGTTTTATTTCTTTCTCAAGGGATTTTTAATGATACAAGCCTTCATAACAACAAACCAGTTTACACTTCTAGGAAAAATGTCATTATACAGCTTTTATTTTGTGAGCCATGCATTAAATCAACAAATACCACCACTAACTTTCATTCTTACTTTTGCAACATTGGATATTCACTTTCTAATTCAAACATTTCTCTTTTATTCAGGCACATGGGAAACAAAACAAAATTCGAGGTAGTGAAAGAAGACAATTATTATGCAGATCAGCATTCTTGACAAACAATTTCACTTGCAACCAGAGGACACTTTAGTAGGTCATATAAGAATTCCCAAAATTAAAACATTTCTCAACAACAAGGATTAAGTGTAAATACAACGTGTTGGTTTGCAGCTTTTCATTCTTTGTTCTGTTGTGTCTCTTTTGGGTTCTACTGCAGATTGTTTCCAAATGTTGGCCATTTTCCTATATGAGTGGTGCATGAATTGTGAATCACACTTTTCACAACGCGTACAACTAACCAGCAAGTGCACTGGGTCGTCCAAGTAATACCTTACGTGAGTAAGGGTCGAATCCCACGGAGATTGTTGGGTTGAAGCAATCTATGGTTATCTTGTAAATCTTAGTCAGGAAGTCAATTATGTTTATTAGTTGAATTATGAATAACCAGTAGAGCATAAATTAAAAGTTACTTGTTGTGTAGTAATGGAGAATATGTTGGAGTTTTGGAGATGCTTTGTCTTCTGAATCTCTGCCTTCCTCTGTCTTCTGATTCACGCACGCACGTCCTCCTATGGCAAGCTGTGTGTTGGTGGATCACCGTTGTCAATGGCTACCTTCCATCCTTCCAGTGAAAACTACGCTCACGCGCTCTGTCACAGCACGGCTAATCACCGGTTGGTTCTCGATCTGGTTGGAATAGGATTTACTATCCTTTTGCGTCTATCACTAACGCCCAGCCTTCAGGAGTTTGAAGCTCGTCACAGTCATTCAATCCTTGAATCCTACTCGGAATGCCACAGACAAGGCTTAGACTTTCCAGATTCTCATGAATGCCGCCATCAGTTCTAGCTTATACCACGGAGATTCTGATTAAAGAATCTAAGAGATACTCATTCAATCGGATATAGAACGGAGGTGGTTGTCAGGCACACGTTCATGGTTTGAGGAAGGTGATGAATGTCACAGATCATCACCTTCATCACAGTTAAGCGCGAATGAACATCTTAGATAGGAACAAGCGTGTTTGAATGGAAAACAGGAATACTTGCATTAATTCATTGAGACACAGCAGAGCTCCTCACCCCCAACAATGGGGTTTAGAGACTCATGCCGTCAGAGAATACAAAGTTAGATCTAAAATGTCATGAGATACAAAATAAGTCTCTAAAAGTTGTTTAAATACTAAACTAGTAGCCTAGGGTTACAAAATATGAGTGGACTATGATGGATGACGCAGGGATCCACTTCTGGGGCCCACTTGGTGTGTGCTGGGGCTGAGACTTTAAGCAATCCACGTGCAGAGGCCATTTGTGGAGTTGAACGCCAGTTTTTGTGCCAGTTTGGGCGTTCAACTCCAGTTTTTGATCCTTTTCTGGCGCTGGACGCCAGAATTGGGCAGAGGACTGGCGTTGAACGCCAGTTTACGTCGTCTATTCTTGTGCAAAGTATGGACTATTATACATTGCTGGAAAGCCCTGGATGTCTACTTTCCAACGCAATTGGAAGCGCGCCATTTCGAGTTCTGTAGCTCCAGAAAATCCACTTTGAGTGCAGGGAGGTCAGAATCCAACAGCATCAGCAGTCCTTTTTCAGCCTAAATCAGATTTTTGCTCAGCTCCTTCAATTTCAGCCAGAAAAATACCTGAAATTACAGAAAAACACACAACTCATAGTAAAGTCCAGAAATATGAATTTTTCCTAAAAACTACTAGAAATAGACTAAAAACTAACTAAAACATACTCAAAACTATATGAAATTATCCCCAAAAAGCGTATAAAATATCCGCTCATCACAACACCAAACTTAAACTGTTGCTTGTCCTCAAGCAACTAGACAAATAAAATAGAAGACTAATAGGTTGAGAAGCAATAATATCTCAGAGTTTTTGAATGAAGCTCAGATTCTAATTAGATGAGCGGGACTAGTAACTTTTTGCTTCTGAACAGTTTTGGCATCTCACTTTATCCATTGAAGCTCAGAGTGATTGGCATCTATAGGAACTCAGAATTCAGATAGTGTTATTGATTCTCTTAGTTCAGTGTGATGATTCTTGAACATAGCTTCTTTATGAGTCTTGGCCGTGGCCCTAAGCACTTTGTTTTCCAGTATTACCACCGGATACATAAATGCCACAGACACATAACTGGGTGAACCTTTTCAGATTGTGACTCAGCTTTGCTAAAGTCCCTAATTAGAGGTGTCCAGAGTTCTTAAGCACACTCTTCTTTTTGCTTTGGACCTTGACTTTAACCGCTCAGTCTCAAGTTTTCACTTGACACCTTCACGCCACAAGCACATGGTTAGGGACAGCTTGATTTAGCCGCTTAGGCCAGGATTTTATTCCTTTTTGGCCCTCCTATCCACTGATGCTCAAAGCCTTGGGATCCTTTTTATTACCCTTGCCTTTTGGTTTTAAGGGCTTTGGCTTTTTCTGCTTGCTTTCTCTTTTTTTCTTTCTCTCTTTTTTTTTTTGTTTTTTTTTCTGCAAGCTTTGTTCTTTGCTGCTTTTTCTTGCTTCAAGAATCATTTTTATGATTTTTCAGATTCTCAATAACATGTCTCATGTTCATCATTCTTTCAAGAGCCAACATATTTAACAGTCTTAAACAACAAATTCAAAAGATATATGCACTGTTCAAGCATTCATTCAGAAGACAGAAAGCATTGCCACCACATTTAACTAATTAGAATTTCTCTTATTAAAACTCGAAATTTTATTGCTTCTTATTTAAAAGATCTACTATTTTATTCATGTTTGCTGATGATGAGAAAAATAAACTATAGCTTAATTGGAGATAAAATCAAAATAGACTAATTACTACTATATGACTCCTAAGGTAAAATTAAAATAAGAACAGTTATCACAGAGTTAAGGCTAAGATTAGAACTCAACAACCTTGAGGTTTGGGAAGTGGATGTTCCTCTAGTCTGTGAGGTGCTTGGTCCTTCAAGAGAGAATTTCTGGCGCTTCAGTTCCTTTAAATCACGCCCTTGCTCCTCTTGGAGTGGGTTGTTTTCCTTTAGGGGCCATGATCTTAGTGATCACGGATAAGCACACCAAACTTAGAGCTTTGCTTGTCCTCAAGCAAAAGAAAAAGAAGGAGATGGGTAGAAGGAGAGCTCCTCCCCACCATCCTGGCGTTTGAACGCCCAAACACTGCCTGTTTTGGGCGTTCAATGCCCAATTGCTGCTATCCTGGGCGTTCAACGCCCAGTTGTTGCCCTTTTCTGGCGTTGAATGCCAGATAGCTATCCTTACTGGCGTTCAGCGCCCACTGGATGTCCATTTTGGGCGCTGAACGCCCAAAATGGCCTTCACTGGCGTTTTCTTGCCAGTAAGCTCCCTATCTCTGTTTTGTGTGTAGATTCCTTCTGTAACCCTGTAAACTTATGCAAATGATTCTTTACCTTAGTGTCAGTGAACTTTATATAAACAAATAAAAATAAAAATAGGGCAAAATGCTTAGAGGATTGTTGCCCCATGGCTGGGTTGCTTCCCAGCAAGCGCTTCTTTATTGTCTTTAGCTGGACCTTGCTGAGCTTTTAATCTAGCTTCAGCCTTGAGCATTCTTGCTCAATGTTGCCCTCAAGATAATGCTTGATTCTCTGTCCATTGACAATGAACTTCTTATCAGAATCAATATCTTGAAGCTCCACATAACCATATGGTGACACACTTGTAATCACGTATGGTCCCCTCCACCGGGATTTTAGTTTCCCGAGGAATAGCCTGAGTCTAGAGTTAAACAACAGGACCTTCTGTCCTGGTTCAAAGATTCTAGATGACAGCTTTCTGTCATGCCATTTTTTTTATTTTTCTTTATAAAGCTTGGCATTTTCGAAAGCTGTGAATCTGAATTCCTCTAGCTCATTTAGCTGGAGCAATCGTTTTTCTCCTGCTAATTTGGCATCTAAGTTTAGGAATCTGGTTGCCCAGTAAGCCTTATGTTCCAGTTCCACGGGCAAGTGGCATGCCTTACCATACACGAGTTGGTATGGAGAGGTCCCTATAGGGGTCTTGAATGCTGTTCTGTAAGCCCACAGAGCATCATCCAAGCTCCTTGCCCAATCCTTTCTACGGGTATTTACTGTCCGTTCCAGGATTCTCTTTAATTCTCTGTTAGAGACTTCAGCTTGCCCGTTGGTTTGTGGATGATATGGAGTGGCCACTTTGTGGCGAATTCCATACCGAACCATGGCAGAGTAAAGCTGTTTATTGCAGAAGTGAGTGCCCCCATCGCTGATTAACACTCTAGGGACACCAAACCTGCTAAAGATATGTTTCTGGAGGAATTTCAGCACTGTTTTAGTATCATTGGAGGGTGTGGCGATAGCCTCAACCCATTTTGATACATAGTCAACTGCCACCAGAATATAAGTGTTTGAGTATGATGGTGGAAAAGGTCCCATGAAGTCAATTCCCCATACATCAAACAACTCTATTTCCAAGATCCCTTGTTGAGGCATGGCGTAACCATGAGGCAGGTTACCAGCTCTTTGGCAACTGTCACAATTACGTACAAACTCTCGGGAATCTTTATAGAGTGTGGGCCAATAGAAGCCACATTGGAGGACTTTGGTGGATGTTCGCTCACTTCCGAAATGGCCTCCATATTGAGATCCGTGGCAATGCCATAGGATTCTCTGTGCTTCCTCTCTGGGGACACACCTACGGATAATTCCGTCTGCACATCTCTTAAAGAGATAGGGTTCATCCCACAAGTAGTACTTTGCATCAGTAACTAATTTCTTCTTTTGTATTCTATTGTACTCCTTGGGTATGAACCTTGCAGCTTTATAGTTTGCAATATCGGCAAACCATGGTGCTTCCTGAATGGCAAATAGATGCTCATTAGGGAACGTCTCAGAGATCTCAAGGAAGGGGAGGGACGTCCCTTCCACTGGCTCTATCCGGGACAGATGATCAGCTACTTGGTTCTCTGTCCCTTTTCTGTCTCTTATTTCTATATCAAACTCTTGCAGAAGCAATACCCATCTGATGAGCCTGGGTTTTGAATCCTGCTTTGTGAGTAGATACTTAAGAGCAGCATGGTCAGTATACACAATCACCTTTGATCCTACTAAGTAGGATCTGAACTTGTCAATGGCGTAAACCACTGCAAGTTATTCCTTTTCTGTGGTTGTGTAATTTTTCTGGGCATCATTTAAAACGCGACTGGCATAATAAATGACATGCAGAAGCTTGTCATGCCTCTGTCCCAATACTGCACCAATAGCATGGTCACTGGCATCACACATTAACTCAAATGGCAATGTCCAGTCTGGTGCAGAAATGACTGGTAGCTTTCAGCGTCTCAAACGCCTGCAGGCATGCTGTGTCAAACACAAATGGCGTGTCAGCAGCTAGCAGATTGCTTAGAGGTTTTGCGATTTTTGAAAAATCCTTTATAAACCTCCTATAGAATCTTGCATGCCCCAGAAAGCTTCTGATTGCCTTAACATTGGCAGGTGGTGGTAATTTTTCAATTACCTCTATTTTTGCTTGATCCACCTCTATTCCCTTGTTTGAGATCTTATGCCCAAGAACAATTCCTTCAGTCACCATGAAGTGACACTTTTCCCAGTTTAAAACTAGGTTGGTTTCTTGGCATCTTTTCAGAACAAGTTTCAGGTGATCAAGACAGGAGCTGAATGAGTCTCCATATACTGAGAAGTCATCCATGAAGACTTCCAGAAATTTTTCCACCATGTCAGAGAAAATAGAGAGCATGCATCTCTGGAAGGTTGCAGGTGCATTGCATAGCCCAAAGGGCATCCTTCTATAAGCAAACACTCCGGATGGACATGTGAATGCTGTTTTCTCTTGATCCTGGGGATCTACTGCAATCTGGTTATAGCCTGAGTAGCCATCCAAAAAGCAGTAATAATCATGACCTGCTAGTCTTTCTAGCATCTGGTCTATGAATGGTAAAGGAAAATGATCCTTTCTGGTGGCTGTATTGAGCCTTCTGTAGTCAATACACATGCGCCACCCTGTAACTGTTCTTGTAGGAACCAGTTCATTTTTTTCATTATGAATCACTGTCATGCCTCCCTTTTTTGGGACGACTTGAACAGGGCTCACCCAGGGGCTGTCAGAAATAGGATAAATAATCCCATCCTCCAGTAATTTGGTGACCTCTTTCTGCACCACTTCCTTCATGGCTGGATTTAGCCGCCTCTGTGGTTGAACCACTGGTTTGGCATTATCCTCCAATAGGATTTTGTGCATGCATCTAGCTGGGCTTATGCCCTTAAGATCACCTATGGACCACCCAAGAGCTGTCTTGTGTGTCCTTAGCACTTGAATAAGTGCTTCCTCTTCCTGTGAATTTAAAGCAGAGCTTATGATCACTGGAAAAGTGTCACCTTCTCCTAGAAATGCATATTTCAAGGATGGTGGCAGTGGCTTGAGCTCTGGTTTAGGAGGTTTTTCCTCTTTCAGAAGAAAGTTCAGAGGCTCTTTCATGTCCCCTGAATCCTCCAAATTAGGCTGAACATCTTTAAAGATGTTTTCCAACTCTGATTCGAGACTCTCAGCCATGTTGATCTCTTCTACCAAAGAGTCAATAAGGTCAACTTTCATGCAGTCTGTTGATGTGTCTGGATGCTGCATGGCTTTGACAGCGTTCAATTTGAACTCGTCATCGTTGACTCTCAGGGTTATTTCCCCCTGCTGGACGTCAATGAGGGATCGTCCAGTTGCTAGGAAGGGTCTTCCTAGAATGAGAGTAGCACTCTTGTGCTCCTCCATTTCCAGCACAACAAAGTCAGTGGGAAAGGCGAATGGCCCAACTCTGACAATCATGTCCTCAATCACGCCTGATGGGTATTTACTGGAACCATCAGCAAGTTGGAGACATATCCAGGTTGGTTTAACTTCTTCAGTTAAGCCAAGCTTCCTGATAGTGGATGCAGGTATTAGGTTGATGCTTGCCCCAAGATCGCATAAGGCTGTCTTGGTGCAATCACCTTCCAATATGCATGGTATCAGAAAACTCCCAGGGTCTTTAAGCTTTTCAGGAAAGCTTTTCAGAATGACTGCACTGCATTCTTCAGTGAGGAGAACTCTTTCTGTTTCTCTCCACCCCTTTTTATGACTCAAGATCTCTTTCATGAACTTGGCATAAGAAGGTATTTGCTCAAGTGCCTCTGCAAATGGAATCTTTATTTCAAGAGTCCTTAGATGATCTGCAAAGCGAGCAAATTGCTTATCCTGCTCCTCTTTCCGGAGTTTTTGAGGATAAGGTATCTTGGCTTTATATTCCTCAACCTTAGTGGTTAAAGAAGCCTTTTTAGAGGGGTTGTTGTTAGCACTTGTGTGTGTCTGATCCCTCACTGGCAATTGAATGCCAGAGTTAGAAGCTGGAGTGACGTTAGACGCCAGCTCACTGTCTGTTCCTGGTGCCTGAACGCCAGAAATGTGCCTCTGTTGGGCATTCAACGCCAGATTCTTGCCCATTTCTGGCGTTGAACGCCAATCCTGCCTTGTTTCTGGCGCTGAACGCCAGTTTTGGGCATGGTCTGGGCGTTCAGCGCCAGCCTTCCACCCATTTTCTGGCGTTTTAGTGCCAGAATTATTTTTCCCTGGGCTCTTACTGTCCTCAGGGGAATCTTTGGTGGGTTGCTTATTTCTTGAATTTTTGATGCCTTGAGGTGGGGTATTTAATGTTTTCCCACTTCTTAATTGAACTGCTTGGCATTCTTCTGCTATTTGCTTTGATAGCTGCTGCTTTGTTTGCTTAAACTGTTCTTCCATATGTATATTAGCTATCCTTGTCTCCTGTAACCTGTCTTTGAATTCAGCTAACTGCTTTGTTAGAAAATCTAATTGCTGATTGAATTCAGCAGCTTGTTTTACAATACTAACTTCAGCAGTTACTGTTTTAACCCCTTCATTCATGGAAGGGTTGCTGCTTAGATACAGATGCTGATTCCTGGCAACTGTATCAATGAGCTCTTGAGCTTCTTCAATTGTCTTTCTCATATGGATAGATCCACCAGCTGAGTAATCTAAAGACATCTGAGCTCCTTCTGCAAGCCCATAGTAGAAGATGTCTAACTGAACCCACTCTGAAAACATTTCAGAGGGGCATTTTCGTAGCATCTCTCTGTATCTCTCCCAGGCATCATAAAGAGATTCATTATCTCCTTGTTTAAAGCCTTGGATGTCCAGCCTTAGCTGTGTCATCCTTTTTGGAGGGAAATATTGATTCAGGAATTTTTCTGTCAGCTGTTTCCATGTTCTTATGCTGGCCTTAGGTTGGTTATTTAACCACCTCTTAGCTTGATCTTTTACAGCAAATGGAAACAGTAATAGTCTGTAGACATCCTGATCTATTTCCTTATCATGTACTGTGTCAACAATCTGTAGAAACTATGCCAGAAACTCTGTAGGTTCTTCCTGTGGAAGACCGGAATACTGGCAACTTTGCTGCACCATGATAATGAGCTGAGGATTCAACTCAAAGCTACTAACTCCAATGGAGGGTATGCATATGCTACTCCCATATGAAGCAGTAGAGGGGTTAGAATATGACCCCAGAGTCCTCCTGGACTGTTCATTTCCACTTATGTCCATGATGGATTTCTATGGATATAACTTGGACTGATTTATCTTTTTATTTATTTTATTTTATAAGAAGTAAATACTTAAATAAAATAAAATAACTAAAAAGAATTTGAATTTTGAAATAATAAAAAAATTTTTTTTCGTAAAAAAAATTTTAAAAATAATTAGTTAAAAAAAAACAGAAATTTTTGAAAAAGAGGGGAGATATTTTCGAAAATTTGAGAGAGAGAGAGTTAGTTAGGTAGTTTTGAAAAAGTTAAGAAACAAACAAAAAGTTGGTTAGTTAGTTGAAACAAATTTTGAAAAGATAGGAAGTTAGAAAAGATATTTTGAAAAGATATTTTTGAATTTAGTGAGGAGAGAGAAAAACAATAAGATAGTACAAGATTTAAAATTTTTAGATCTAATGCTCCTTGTTTTCGAAAAATTTGGAGGGAAAACACCAAGGAACACCAAACTTAAAAATTTTAAGATCAAGACACAAGGAAAACTCAAGAACACTTTGAAGACTCACAAGAACACAAGAACATGAGGGAAGAACACCAAACTTAAAATTTTTTTGAAAACCAAACAAAATTTTCGAAAATCAAAGGGAAATCAACAAGAAAACACCAAACTTAAAGTTTGGCACAAGATTTAATAGAAAAAATATTTTTGAAAAAGAAGGTTTTGAAAAGAGTATAAAAGATTCTAACCCAATCAAATTAATGTTCTAGCCAAATGAGTTATGGGACCTTCAAAAATTTTAAGAAAGATTATTTTTGAAAACACCAAACTTAAAGTTTGGCACAGGATTTAATAGAAAAATTATTTTTGAAAAAGGTTTTTTTTTTTTTTAAAAAAAAATATGATAGCCAATTATCATGAACATAAACACCACGTTCTAAATAACTGAGCTATAAATTTAAAGTGTTTTAACAAGGGATAAATAATAAAAGACTCTAAACCAAAAAAGAGAAAATTTTTCCTAATCTAAGCAACAAAATAATCCGTCAGTTGTTCAAACACGAACAATCCCCGGCAACGGCGCCAAAAACTTGGTGCACGAATTGTGAATCACACTTTTCACAACGCGTACAACTAACCAGCAAGTGCACTGGGTCGTCCAAGTAATACCTTACGTGAGTAAGGGTCGAATCCCACGGAGATTGTTGGGTTGAAGCAATCTATGGTTATCTTGTAAATCTTAGTCAGGAAGTCAATTATGTTTATCAGTTGAATTATGAATAACCAGTAGAGCATAAATTAAAAGTTACTTGTTGTGTAGTAATGGAGAATATGTTGGAGTTTTGGAGATGCTTTGTCTTCTGAATCTCTGCTTTCCTCTGTCTTCTGATTCACGCACGCACGTCCTCCTATGGCAAGTTGTGTGTTGGTGGATCACCGTTGTCAATGGCTACCTTCCATCCTTCCAGTGAAAACTACGCTCACGTGCTCTATCACAGCACGGCTAATCACCGGTTGGTTCTCGATCTGGTTGGAATAGGATTTACTATCCTTTTGCGTCTGTCACTAACGCCCAGCCTTCAGGAGTTTGAAGCTCTTCACAGTCATTCAATCCTTGAATCCTACTCGGAATGCCACAGACAAGGCTTAGACTTTCCGGATTCTCATGAATGCCGCCATCAGTTCTAGCTTATACCACGGAGATTCTGATTAAAGAATCTAAGAGATACTCATTCAATCGGATATAGAACGGAGGTGGTTGTCAGGCACACGTTCATGGTTTGAGGAAGGTGATGAATGTCACAGATCATCACCTTCATCACAGTTAAGCGCGAATGAACATCTTAGATAGGAACAAGCGTGTTTGAATGGAAAACAGGAATACTTGCATTAATTCATTGAGACACAGCAGAGCTCCTCACCCCCAACAATGGGGTTTAGAGACTCATGCCGTCAGAGAATACAAAGTTAGATCTAAAATGTCATGAGATACAAAATAAGTCTCTAAAAGTTGTTTAAATACTAAACTAGTAGCCTAGGGTTACAAAATATGAGTGGACTATGATGGATGACGCAGGGATCCACTTCTGGGGCCCACTTGGTGTGTTGGGGCCCACTTGGTGTGTGCTGGGGCTGAGACTTTAAGCAATCCACGTGCAGAGGCCATTTGTGGAGTTGAACGCCAGTTTTTGTGCCAGTTTGGGCGTTCAACTCCAGTTTTTGATCCTTTTCTGGCGCTGGACGCCAGAATTGGGCAGAGGACTGGCGTTGAACGCCAGTTTACGTCGTCTATTCTTGTGCAAAGTATGGACTATTATACATTGCTGGAAAGCCCTGGATGTCTACTTTCCAACGCAATTGAAAGCGCGCCATTTCGAGTTCTGTATCTCCAGAAAATCCACTTTGAGTGCAGGGAGGTCAGAATCCAACAGCATTAGCAGTCCTTTTTCAGCCTAAATCAGATTTTTGCTCAGCTCCTTCAATTTCAGCCAGAAAAATACCTGAAATTACAGAAAAACACACAACTCATAGTAAAGTCCAGAAATATGAATTTTTCCTAAAAACTACTAGAAATAGACTAAAAACTAACTAAAACATACTCAAAACTATATGAAATTATCCCCAAAAAGCGTATAAAATATCCGCTCATCAATGAGTCTCAAAAGTTACTTGCTTCTCAAGCCCTTAAGGCAGCTGGTTAGTATGCAAAGCTTATTTATGGGCTTTTGAACTTACTTTGGTGTGTGAACACCAAACTTAGTCCCTTGCCACTGCTTTTCTGATGTAACAAGTTAACTAATTATGAACTCTCTTGGCCTTGCCAAAGGTTATAGAACTAAACTAGAAAACAACAGATTGGTTAACTAGTTTATCTGATTGCTTGAAGCTAGCATTATGCATAAGGTGAAAATGTGTTGTATGATGAGTTTTTTTTTGGTGGAACACCAAACTTAGAATCATTCATTCTCCCTTAGATTGTTTTGGTGTGCAACACCAAACTTAGCTTCTTGCAATATAGATAAAACTAATTCACCTGTTTATTAAAATAGATATGAAAAGAAAACTACCTCAGGTTGGGTTGCCTCCCAACAAGCGCTACTTTATTGTCATTAGCTTGACATCCTTCATTCTTGCTTAGCTTAGGTTCTGAACCTCTTTTTCCTTATCCCATTACCCTCCTAAGTAAGGCTTTGCTCTGTGCCCATTTGCTGTGAAATGACTCTGTGTTACTTCATCTAGCAATTCAAGAATTTCATAAGGAAAAACCTTTGTCACTAAATATGGGCCAGTCCATTTGGACTTGAGCTTGCCAGGGAAAATCTTGAGCCGTGAGTTGTACAGGAGTACTTGCTGTCCTGGTTTGAACTCCTTTTTTAAGAACTTCTTGTCATGCCACCTCTTGGCTTTTTCCTTGTATATCTTAGCATTTTCATAGGCTTCTAGCCTAAATTCATCCAACTCATTTAGTTGTAATAACCTTTTCTCCCCTATTGCTTGAGAATCAAGGTTGAGGAGTTTAGTAGCCCAAAAAGCTTTGTGATCAAGTTCTACAGGGAGGTGGCAAGACTTGCCATATAATAGCTGAAAGGGGGACTTTCCAATGGGAGTTTTGAAAGCTGTTCTGTATGCCCAGAGTGCATCTTCTAGCTTTCTAGCCCAGTCTTTTCTTGTGCTTCCCACTATTTTCTTTAAGATCTTCTTCAACTTCCTATTTGCTAATTTAGCCTGCCATTAGTTTGAGGGTGGTACGGTGTGGCTACTTTATGAATCACTCCATATCTGTGGAGGAGTTTCTCCATCTGTTTGTTGTAGAAATGACCACCACCATCACTAACAAGACCCTTGGGCACTTCATATCTAGTGAAAATATGCTTCTTAAAGAATTGAAGGACAATCTGTGCATCACAGGTGGTTGTGGCTATGGCTTTCACCCACTTTGAGACATACTCCACTGCCACCAAGATGTATCTGAAAGAGTAGAAAGGGGAAAAGGGTCCCATGAAATCAACGCCCCATAGATCAAATAGCTCCACTTCCAGAATGAAATTTTGAGGCATCTCATTCCATCTTGTCAATCCTCCAGCTCTTTGGCATTCATTACATTGGTGAACAAACTCTCTGGCATCCTTGAAGATAGTTGGCCAATAAAAGCCACTCTGCAGTATCTTTGCAGCTGTTCTTTCTGGTCCAAAGTGTCCACCATAGGCTGAACCATGGCAATGCCACAATATATCTCTTATTTCGTTTTCAGGGACACACCTCCTAATTACTCCATCAGAGCATCTCTTGAATAAGAAAGGTTCATCCCACGAGAACCTTCTTGCTTCATTAATTAATTTCTTCACTTGTTGCTTGGAAAATTCTGGAGGTATCTTCCTTTGGACTTTGTAGTTTGCGATGTCGGCAAACCAAGGTGCTTCCTGGACTTGAAAAAGGTGCTCATCAGGGAAATTCTCATTCACTTGCTGTGGTTTATCCTGGTTGGCTTCTTGTGGCACTCTTGATAAATGATCTGCTACTTGATTCTCACTTCCCTTTCTATCTCTTACTTCAATATCGAACTCTTGCAGCAACAGCACCCACCTAATAAGCCTTGGTTTTGAATCCTGTTTAGACATTAAATACTTGAGAGCAGCATGGTCAGTATATACTATAACCTTTGAACCAATCAAGTATTGTCTAAACTTATCAAATGCATATACAATTGCCAAAAGCTCTTTCTCAGTGGTGGTATAATTTTTCTGTGTTTTATTTAATACTTTGCTGGCATAATATATGACATGGTGCAGCTTGTCTTTCTTTTGCTCCAACACAGCACCAATAGCAAGGTCACTTGCATCACATATAAGTTCAAAAGGTAGTTTCCAATCAGGGGGTGTGATAATTGGTGCTGTAATGAGTTTTCCCTTTAAGGTTTCAAAGGCATGTTTGCAAGTGTCATCAAAGATGAAAGGGCTATCAAGCATTAGCAAATTGCTCAATGGTTTTGCTATTTTTGAAAAATTTTGATGAACCTCCTGTAAAAGCCAGCATGCCCAAGAAAGCTCCTTACTGCTTTCACATTAACAGGTATAGAAAGTTTTTCAATAGTTTCTATTTTAGCTTTATCAACTTCTATACCTTTGCATGATACTTTGTGCCCAAGAACTATCCCTTCAGGAACCATAAAATGGCATTTCTCCCAATTTAATACCAGGTTAGTTTCTTGGCATCTTTTCAAAACAAGAGTTAAATGATGCAGACAAGTGTTAAATGAATTGCCAAAGATAGAAAAATCATCTATGAAGACTTCTAAAAATTTTTCCACCATATCAGAGAAAATGGAAAGCATACACCTTTGAAAGGTGGCTGGGGCATTGCATAGCCCAAAGGACATCCTCCTGTAGGAAAAAACTCCAAATGAACATGTGAAGGAAGTCTTTTCTTGATCCTTGGGATCTACCACTATTTGATTGTATCCAGAATACCCATCCAAGAAGCAATAATAGGCATGGTCGGCCAATCTTTCCAGCATCTGATCAATGAAAGGGAGAGGGAAGTGATCTTTCCTTGTAGCCTCATTTAATCTTCTATAATCTATGCACATCCTCCATCCAGTCACTGTCCTAGTAGGGATCAACTCATTCTTCTCATTAGTGATGATTGTCATTCCTCTTTTTTTTGGTACAACTTGAACTGGGCTCACCCATGAGCTGTCAGAGATTGGAAAGATTATCCCAGCATTCCATAGCTTCATGAATTCTTTTTGAACTACCTCTTTCATGGTTGGGTTGAGCCTTCTTTGGGGTTGAACTACAGGCTTTGATTCTTCTTCCAACAGAATTTTGTGCATACAAATGGCTGGGCTAATGCCTTTGATATCTTCAATTGTCGAACCCAAGGCTGTTTTGTGAGCTTTCAACACTTCAATCAACCTTGTTTCTTCTTTCATATTCAAGAAAGAGTTAACGATCACTGGCAGGGCTTCTTCTTCTCCAAGAAACACATATTTGAGGTGAGAGAGAAGAGGCTTCAACTCCTATCTTGGCTTTTCCTTCTCCTTATCTTCAATGGAGATTTCTACTACTTCCTCTTCTTATTCCTCCTCCACTTATTCTTCATGTTGCTCTTGACAGGTGGCCTCCAACATTTCCTCTATCAGACTTTCTATCATATCCACTTTCATGTAGTTCTCTTATTCAGGGGGGTGTTGCATTGATTTAAAGACATTAATGACCATTCGCTCATTGTGCACCCTAAAGATTATCACTCCCTTCTCTATGTTAATAGTGGCTCTGGCTGTGGCTACAAATGGCCTTTCCAAGATGATTGAATTATTCCCTTCCTCTTCTGTATCCAAAATCACAAAATCCGCAGGGAAGATAAACTCCCCCACCATTACTAAGAGATTTTCCATAATTCCATTGGGTGTCTCGATTGATCTATCAGCCATTACCAATGACATCCTGGTGGGTTTTAGTTCTTCTATTGCAAGCTTCCTCATCATGGAGAGGGGCATTAAGTTGATACTAGCACCAAGGTCACAGAGAGCTTTATCTAAGGTCATCTTGCCTATGGTACATGAAACTACGAAACTCCCTGGATCTTTGAACTTTGGTGGCATACCCCCTTGAATCACAACACTACATTCTTCAGTGAGAAGCACTGTTTCTTTCTCTTGCCAACTCCTCTTCTTGTTAATAAGCTCTTTCAGAAATTTGGCAAATAGAGGCATATGCTCTAGTGCCTCAGCCAAAGGAATGTTTATCTCCAACTTCTTGAAAGTCTCAAGGAACTTATGAAAGTGTTGATCATTTGCTTCTTTGTTGAATCTTTGGGGATATGGCAGTGGAGGTGTAAAGCTCTTCTCTGCTTGCTGCTGTCCTTGGGTTTGTTCCTCCTTTTCTCCCCTTGAATTGTGTGGCTAGTTGTCCTTCTCTTTGAGCTTCTCTAGGACATTTTTGCTTGTTGTCATGTCCCTGCTGCTAGCTTCCTCTTTCTCTGTTGGCTCTTTGCTGCTTTCCTTAGGCTTCTTGGTTGCTTCGTTATTGTCTACCAATGTCTTTCTACTCCTCAGCTGTATAGCTTTGCACTCTTCTTTTGGATTAGGAATGGTGTTGCTTGGTAATGAGCTTGATGGCCTTCCAACTGCAATTTGCTTGGAAAGCTGTCTAATCTGCCTCTCCATATTCTTCTTGGAAGCTTCCTGGTTCTTTGTTGTCATTTCTTAGTGCTTCATCATTTTCTCCATTAAGAGCTCCAAATTGGTGATCCTCTGAGAGTCTTATGAGATTGGTTGGTTGTGAGATGTTGAGGGTTGATGGTAAGTGTTTTGATTGGTGGCTTGGTTATTGGATGGATGATGGTTAGAGTTGGGATAAGTGTTTTGTGGTTTTCTGTATATATTTTGGTTATTATTCTGCTGGTTGTTGTGGTTTGTGTTTTTCCAATTATTTTAGGTTGAATTCCTTTGCCATGGCTGTTGAGTCTGAGTGTGATTGTCTCCCAATTTGAGGTTGGGGTGATTCTTCCAGGAGGGGTTGTATGTGTCACCATAAACCTCATTCTGTCCAGAGCCTTGATTGTGCATGTAATTCACTTGTTCTTGCTATTGATCTTCACAAGCTTCTTCACCTTGCACCCATGTGGTTGATGGCTGGCTTGTATTTACTGCTGCAACTTGGAGGCTATCAATCCTCTTGGCCTTTTGCTCAAATTGTTGCTGAATTTACTGCTGCATCATTTTGTTTTGAGCTAGGATTGAGTCTACTCCTTCCAACTCCATCACTCCCTTCCTTTGTGATGGTTGGCGTTGCCTTTGGTGAGCAAGGAAATATTGGTTGTTAGCCACCATATCAATGAGATTTTTGGCCTCCTCTGCAGTCTTCATCAATTGTAAAGAGCCCTCTGCTGAGTGATCCAGAGCCTCCTAAGATTTCAATGTCAAGCCTTCATAAAAATTCTGCAATATGTCCCATTCATTGAATATTTCAGGAGGGCACTTCTTGATTAGAGCCTTGTATCTCTTTCATGCCTCATAGATGGGTTCAATATCTATCTGTGTGAATGTTTGTACTTCAGTCTTCAATCTAATAATCCTCTGAGGCGGGTAAAATTTGGCAAGGAATTTGCTCACTAGATCTTCCCAATTGTTGATGCTATCTCTTGGAAATGATTTTAACCATTGAGTAGCTTTGTCTCTGAGGGAAAATGGAAATAACAGCAGCTTGTAAATGTCAGGATGTACACCATTGGTTTTGACAGTATCATAAATCCTCATAAAGGTGGATAAGTGTTGGTTTGAGTCTTCAAGTGGTCCTCCTCCGTAGGAGTAGTTGTTTTGAACCAAGGTGATGAGCTGTGGCTTTAGTTCAAAGTTGTTTGCGTTAACATTTGGGGTAAGAATGCTACTCCCACAATGTCTAGGATTTGTAAATGTATAGGAAGCCAAAACTCTTCTCTGTGGTGGATTGTTGTTGTTGTTTGCTAATCCTGATGGTGGATTTGTTGGGTTTGTTGAGTGTTCCTCCATATCTTGGAATTCTTCTTCTGAATCCTTTTCTCCAATAATGCCTTTCCCTCTTTCTACTATTCTCAGCCTCCGAAGGGTTCTTTCGTCTTGTTCACAAAAAGTGGGTATAGCTCCCCTTGTTCCTGACATATAACTAAAACATAAAAATCACACAAAACCATACAATTAAGCTCAAAACTCACAGGCTGTGTATTTTCTAGCACAAAAATCATATATCAGTTATACATGTCATGCAAGTAAAAATTAAGAGTTTCCATTATTCTCAATGTAAAATTTTTTGGGTGGCTTTAAAGTTTTAGTGTTTCCCCTTGAAGAAATGTTGTTAACTAACTAACATGTAATGCTATATATACAAGGTGTGTGGATTGTTTTGATTACGTTAAAGTCTCTGGTTTACTTCCTTTTTATTTTCAATTTAAATCAAACTATCATATGCTAAAAGGGTAAACTATACTAATTAATCCACATATTCTATAACTAATAAGTTTAGAATTGCAACTAAACTAAATGGCTAAAATATAAACTAAAGTGCAAAATGCGGAAATAGAGTAAAAATATAGCAAAAGAACAGTGTGCAAGTACTGAAAAATAAAAACAAAGATAAAAATATAGAAAAATAAACAAAATAAGATAAAAAAAGTCTGTAGTGGTTCACCAAAAAGAAATACGCCAAGGATGGCGACCTCCCCACACTTAAAATAAAGCATCGTCCTCGATGCTCACTCAAGCTGGGTGTGAAGGAGTGTCATCACTGGAAGGATGGGTTGCTGGAGTCTTGGTGGTGGCCTGAGGATCTGCAGACTGGATAAGTGTAGGAGGATCTGTCTGCTGCAGTGGAGGCTCTGACTAGATAGGAATCTCTGCATCTGTGGCCTGTATCTCGTGTGGCTCCTCCTACTGTGGCGCAGCTTGCTCTGAGCCTGCCTGCTCGGCCTCTCTCTGTGGATGGGTCTCCTCCTCATGCTCCTCTGCCTCCTCCTCAGATGGCTCTGATGGTGTGTCAGGCTCGGAGGGGAAGTCGCTGCCAGATCGGATCATCATCTTGAGGTGCTCATAGCGTCGCTTGTTGCGATGCTCAGATCTCTCATATCGCCGCTTGTTGCGGCGCTCCATCTGGTCCAGCTGCTAGAATAAGCGGTGCACGAGGTGGTAAACGGGCTCTGAGGCAGGTGGAAGTGCAGTGGGTGGGGCTGGTGCAGCAGTAGAAGAAGAAGAGGCAGCTGAAGGCGTGGCTATCTCATCAAAAGCAGTAAGGAATGGAGGTCTGTAGCCTAAAGCCAGAAACTTCTTGCTGTGAGGAATGATCTTCTTACAGTCTGCAGCAGTCGGCTTCGCATCAGCCAGCTCCCAAGGCACGTCAGCTCGATGGCCTAGCTGGGTGATCATATATGGGAACGGGAGGGTGCCTCTGGCATGGACCCTGGCCATAAAGTGCCGGATGAATCGTGGGAGGTACAAGTCCTTACCCTCCAGCACACACCAGAGAAAGGTGATCATAGTAGCAGGCAGCTCTGTCTCATGAGTGCTCGGCATAACAAAGTTTCTCAGGATCTGGTGCCAGAGCCGAGCCTCATCAGTCAGATACATAAGCTTGATTCCTTTAGGCATTGTTGCGTTCTTTCCCATAACCCAGGGGACAGTAGGGTCAAGGGCTATCCTTTGCTTGATAGCATCCCAGTCAAATCTCAGAAAACGCATGTCCTCTTTAGCCTTTTGGTAACCGTCAGGCTGATCTGACTTAGGCTGAAGTTACAAAATATCCTCAATGGCCTCTTCAGTGACCAGTATCTGTTTCCCTCTGAGGTGCACTGCATCTAGGGAAGTCTTGAAATAGTTACAGTAAAATTCTCTTACCTAGGAAGCATTGACCACTGTCAGGTTTCTCTCCAAGAAGAACCAGCCTCGCTGTTTGATCTGATCGGAGGTGTACTGCTATAGTTTGTCTGGAATTTTCAGATTTCTCTCCAGGTACAGGTTCCTAGAGGAGGCAAACACCAGATACTTTAGCTCACAGTATCGGTTTGCAAATTTAATGGGATCATTGGCAGGGAGGAGCTGGTCAGCCTTCTCCTGTGGGGTAAAGTGCTTTTCCCACTAGGAGTCATCATGCATAATCTCGAGGATAGACATAGAGGATTC
This sequence comes from Arachis hypogaea, assembly GCF_003086295.3. Taxonomy (NCBI): domain Eukaryota; kingdom Viridiplantae; phylum Streptophyta; class Magnoliopsida; order Fabales; family Fabaceae; genus Arachis; species Arachis hypogaea. The sequence goes on from NC_092053.1 coordinate 76,845,846, forward strand.
ACCTCTTTTACTTTTACCAGTTGTGGCCTTGCCTTTTCCCTTACACTGAGGGTCAGCTATCCTGAAAAACAGAAATCTAAGATATAATAAAAACAGGAAAACAAGTAGGCAAAGAACAAGATAAGCAAATAGTGGCAAAGGAGCAGTGGAATTATGAAATGAGTTGAATAATTGTGCATTTTGGATTGTGTCGGAGTTAAAAAGCTGAGATGAGAAATTACAATCCAAAATATGTTATAAGTAGAATACCTGTTAATTAGGAAAAATAATAAACATGCCATGAGTGAAAAGGTTGAAGGAGTTAGGTAGAAAGCAAGGAGAAGTTAGAAAGTTAAATGTGGTTAAAAGTGAAAAAGTGGAAAGCAGTGAGTTAGGAGGAAAGAAAGTTAAAGTAGGTGGCATTGAGAATTGTTTCCTAAGTAACAAGAAATACACAAAGTGAAAGACTAGTAAACTCATATTCAAAAATATCAGGTTAGTGATGATGATTCATAAAGATATAAAAAATAGCAAAAAATTAAAATCAAATCATCAAAAGTGCAATTTATTAACCAGGAAATCGAAAGGAATAAGAATGCTGGCCCGTGCATTCATGAAGTGGTTTGGGAAAAGCTAAGAAATACCAAATTCAAATTGCCAAAACCAAAACATGAATGAAAGTCAAAACAAGTTACAGAAAATTGGGCAGCATACCGGCTAAAATTGGATTTTCCCGAGTAATAAACAGCATGTAAAATAGTTCATATAAATTAAAATAAAGCTGCAATTACATAAACGGAATATGAACATGAAAAAGCAGTGTAAAAAGCAGCATGAAATAGTAAAGAATAGCATATCACAGCAACATCAGAATTGCGAAATTGATAAAACAAGAAGCACGAACAGCGCAATTATCAGGCCTAAATCAACTAACCACATCCTAGCAACCTAACCACCTAGAATCCACTACAAACATGCATTTCTAACTAGCCTACTTTGAAACATAAATTGAAAAATATTGAACTAACTACGAATGAAAGAAAAGCGGCGTTCGGCGGAACCTGGTGGTTAGAGGCACAAGTATGGAACTAAGAGAGGTGGTGGGAGTGGGGTGGTGTTGGCGGTGGTGCAGCGGTGACATAGGGTGGTGCGGCGGCGATCCTTGGTGGAGGCAGAGAGGGTTTGGTGTTGCTGGGTTAAGGTTGGGGTACAGGGAGGGGAAGGGGGGTTCGAGGGTTGTGGGGCAGAGGGTGGTTGTGATGGTGGGAGGTGGTGCTGGGGGCGGGTGCTGGTGGTTCGCGATAGGGGGCAGTGGCGGAAGGAAAGAAGAGAGGGAAAAGGAGGGGAGAAGGAAGAAGGAGTGGGGTGGGCGCCACGGTTGGTCTGGGTGGTTGGCACTGGGGCGACGGTTAGGGGTGGTTGGCGGTGGTGATGGGTGCAGAGGAAGGAGGGAGAGAGAGGAGATGGGGTTAGGGAAGGAGAATGGGGACGCAGGAGGGGATAGGGTTTCGCGTCATTGGGGTTAGTAAATTTGAATCCACGCGAACGCGTGGGGCAAGCGATCGCGTGGCTAGGCTGGAATGGGGTTGACGCGATCGCGTGAGTGACACGATCGCATGGAATGGGTAAAAGGATGAATGACGCGGTCACGTGAGGCACGCGACCGCGTCACTGGAAATTGTGCTAAACGCACAATTCCAGCGTCGTTTCGGCGTAACTCTCTGTCTCCATTGGGGTGTTGTGAAATCCACACGACGCGGACCCGTTGCTCACGCCTTCGCGTGGGATGGGTATTTTGCAAATGACGCGTTCGCGTGATTGACGCGAACGCGTGAGCTGTGTTGTGCTAAATGCACACCAGCCGCACAATTCCGGCCCAGATTTCTGGGCGTTGGATTTTTACGCCGATTTCTAGATCACGCGTTCGCGTGATTGATGCGGACGCGTGGGAGGTGGTTTTCGCAACTGACGCGAACGCGTTGGCAGTGCGGTCGCGTCGCATGCCTTCCTTTTTTTTATATATATGCAGGTATGCAATTATGTAGTATGTAATGCTAATGCAAATGCTATGAATAACATCCAGGTTCAATAAAAATAATATAACATAAAATCAAATAGTACGAAATAAAAATTGAAAAAAAAATGACCATACCATGGTGTGTTGTCTCCCACCTAGCACTTTTAGTTAAAGTCCTTAAGTTGGACATTGGATGAGCTTCCTGTTATGGTGGCTTATGCTTAAATTCATCCAGAAATCTCCACCAGTGTTTCGAATGCCAACAGGCTCCGGGGTCCCAAACTAGGCATGTGAAGCTTTTAAGCAGCTTCAAACAGGTTCTCAGTCTCCTGGGGTGATGAATGTCAGAATAGATTCCAGGATCCCAAACTTTGCTTTTAAATCCACCTTTGTCTTAATCTATATTCTTTGATCCAGGCGGTTTAGAAATTGTATTCTCACTAAGATGACCAAACGTCTTCCGAGACCCATTCAATTGAACTTGATACCAATCCTTGCACTTCGAATTGAAGCGTGGAACCTTATTGAAACTTACACACCAGCTCTGAGTACAAGCCATTTTCCTCTTACTCTTAAAGCTGCAGAGAGCTCTAAGCTGGCCATCTATTTCAAGCAAACCATATTCAAGTAGAAAAGTAAAGATAAAGGTTAAGGATTGTACCCACTTGAAGCTTGTATTTGGTGGTAATGGCCTTGGGATAGGTGTTTCCAGTGGTTCTGTAAGTTCTACTCCCTTGTAATCTTCTGTGAATTCCTCCACTTCTTTGTAAAATTCTTCAGCTGTAACTGCGTCCTGATCAAAGTCTTCTATGTCTTCCTCATCACTTAAGTCATACGTTGGAAGTTGAGAGAAATCTACCTCAACGTCATCTTCGTATTTACTTGGGTAAGGTTCTTTAGGCTTAAAGAATTCAGTTGCGGATGTGAGTTCGTGACTAGGAGAGCTTGATTCAAGATTGTCACTGCCCATGGAATCAACTTCTTGGTCTGTTCCGTCCAATTTTTCACAAAGCATATGCTGTGGAGGCTGTGCACTGTCCTCCTTGGCATCAATTTCGGACTTCTCAGCGGAATCCTTTACGGTTCTTGATTCCCATGGAGGTTCAGCATCTCCTAAATCTTCAACCACTTCCTCCTCTACAACTATCATGGCTTCCTCTACTCGTTCCAGTACAAAGCCATGCTCTGTTCTGTCCGCTGGAGTTTCTAGTATCTTCTTCATGCTACGTTCTTCATTAGATTGTCCACATGGAGTTATGGGAGTTCCTTGAATGTCCGGACGTCTAGAAGATAATTGACTTATTGGTTGCTCCAGTTGATGAAGGGTCGCATGAAGTTGATCTACTATTTCTTTGAGGCGAGCCTATGATTCTGGAGGTGATGGATATGGACATGGTTCGTAGGGGAGTGGTGGTTTTTGGGAGTAATTGGATTGGAATTGGGGTAAATAAGGGTCATATAGTGGCGAATGGTGAAAAGGAGCTTGTGAGTGTGGTGGTTCGAACCTATGTTGAGAGGATGGTCTGTAAGCACAGGGTGGGGTTTGTTGGTAACTACTAGGAGGTCCACCATATCTATCTGCTTGGTATGCATTGTAGAATGGTCTTTGTCCATGATATCTTGGAAGGTGTTGTTGCCTAAAGGGGTGATCAAATCCTATTGGCTCCATCCATGATATCTTGATGTATATTCCTGTTATAGCTTTCACTCCTTTCAACAATATTAGAATCAAACTCAAAGCGAGAGGGTTGAGAATTCATAGTAGCTAATAAAAATAAAAAGGAAAAAACAAAAACAAATAAACAAATAAAAGAAAAATAATTACAATAACCAATAATAAGGCACACGTTTGCAATTCCCCGGCAACGGCGCCATTTTGAAGAGAGAACTTTTGCGTAATCTAGAATTCAGAATAAATTCCCGTTGCAAGTATAACTTCTAAACCAACAAAAGTCCTTTCTTACAAACGTTTTGGTTGTCACAAGTAACAAACCCCTTTAAAATTGATAACCGGAGTATTTAAACTTCGGGTCGTCTTCTCAAGGAACTGCAGGGAAGTGTTGTTATTATTGGTTATGAGTTTTGTAAATTAGGGGTTTTGAAAGGTAAAGAACAAGTAATTTAAATGACAAATAAAATAAATAAATAACTTTAAAATAAATTCTTGGCAAGGTATGAAAATTCGGAAGTCCTATCCTAGTTATCCTTATCAATGGTGATGAGAATTATATTTTGCTCTCCACTAAGTCAACCTCTAACTATGAAGATAAGTCAAGTGGACAAATCAATTTAACACCTAAAGTCCTAGTTAACTCCTAGGGTTGTAGGAATTTAAATCAATTAGCAAAGATAACAATTATCCATCACGATGAGTTTGACAACTCAAGAGTTACTAATTAATCAACCAAAGCAAAAAGGGAAAAATCTAAATTATTTATATAAATAAAGGAAAGCAATCATAATTCTGAAATACCTCAAATTATATTAAATAGAAAATCAATCTAAACATAAAGAGTTCATAAGCTAAATTGAGAAAATAAGTAATTAAATGAGAGCATTAAAGTATCTGAAAGTAAAAGAGAATTATAAGGTAAAAGAAATATTGAACCTAATGAAGAGTTGAAGTTCTAAATTGAAATAATAAGAAATCCTAATCCTAAAACCTAAGAGATAGGAGAGAACCTCTCTCTAAAAACTACATCTAATTCATGAAAAGTGAATAATTGGAGACATTCCAATGAATGGATGCATTCCCCCACTTTATAACCTCTAATCTGTGCTTTCTGGACTTGGATCTAGGCCAAAAAGGGTTTCAGAAATCGCTGGGAGCGTTTTCTGTAATTTCTGGTGCGTGGCATCTATCACGCGTCTGCGTGGGTCACGCGATCGCGTCATCTGGAGTTTTCCTTATCACGCGTTCGCTTCGGTCATGCATCCGCGTCATTTGTGTTCTGCTTAAGGCGCACGTCCGCGTTAGTCACGCGTTCGCGTCGCTGCCTTTTCGCGCTAGGCATGCGGCCGCATCGTCTATGGGTTCGCATCGCTGCCAGTTTCTTCAAAAACTCCATTTTGTGCTTTCCTTCCATTTTTGTAAGTTTCCTTTCCATCCTTTAAGTCATTTCTGCCTTAGGAGATCTGAAACTACTCAACACCCAAATCACGGCATCGAATGCTGATAAAGGGTAATTAAAATAATTATTTTTAAAGCATAGGAAACATGTTTTTCACATATATCACATAATAAGGAAGGGAAAGTAAAACCATGCAATTTACATGAATAAGTGGGTGAAGGGTTGAATAAATCACTTAAATTGAGTACAATATATATCATAAGATATGGGTTTATCACAGGCCTTCTTCTTCTCCAGGAAACACATATTTGAGGTGAGGGGGAAGAGGCTTCAACTCCTGTCTTGGCTTCTCCTTCTCCTTATCTTTAATGGAGATTTCTACCACTTCCTCTTTTTGTTCCTCCTCCACTTCTTCTTCATGTTGCTCTTGACAAGTGGCCTCTAACATTTCCTCTATCAGACTTTCTATCATATCCACTTTCATGCAGTTCTCTTGTTCAGGGGGGTGTTGTATTGATTTAAAGACATTAATGACCATTCGCTCATTGTGGACCCTGAAGATCATCTCTCCCTTCTCTACATCAATAGTGGCTCTGGTTGTGGCTAGAAATGGGCTTCCCAAGATGATTGAATTGTTCCCTTCCTCTTCTGTATCCAAAATCACAAAATCTGCATGGAAGATAAACTTCCCCACCTTTACTAAGAGATTTTCCACAATTCCATTGGGTGTCTTGATTGATCTATCAGGCATTACCAACGACATCATGGTGGGTTTTAGTTCTTCTATTGCAAGCTTCCTCATCTTGGAGAGGGGCATTAAGTTGATACTAGCACCAAGGTCACAGAAAGCTTTATCTAAGGTCATCTTGCCTATGGTACATGAAACTACGAAACTCCCTGGATCTTTGAGCTTTGGTGGGATACCCCCTTAAATCACGGCACTACGTTCTTCAGTGAGAAGCACTGTTTCTTTCCCTTGCCAACTCCTCTTCTTGTTAATAAGCTCTTTCAGAAATTTGGCATACAGAGGTATCTGCTCTAGTGCCTCAGACAAAGGAATGTTTATCTCCAACTTCTTGAAAGTCTCAAGGAACTTATGAAAGTGTTGATCCTTTGCTTCTTTGTTGAATCTTTGGGGATATGGCAGTGGAGGTGTAAAGCTCTTCTCTGCTTGCTGCTGTCCTTGGGTTTGTTCCTCCTTTTCTCCCCTTGAATTGTGTGGCTGGTTGTCCTTCTCTTTGAGCTTCTCTGGGACATTTTTGCTTATTGTCATGTCCCTGTTGCTAGCTTCTTCTTTTTCTGTTGGCTCTTTGTTGCTTTCCTTAAGCTTCTTGGTTGCTTCTTTGTTGTCTACCAATGTCTTTCCACTCCTCAGCTGTATAGCTTTTCACTCTTCTTTTGGATTAGGAATGGTGTCGCTTGGTAATGAGCTTGATGGCTTTTCAACTGTAATTTGCTTGGAAAGCTGTCCAATCTGCCTCTCCATATTCTTCACGGAAGCTTCCTGGTTCTTTGTTGTCATTTCTTGGTGCTTCATCATTTTCTCCATTAAGAGCTCCAAATTGGTAATCCTCTAAGAGTCTTGTGAGATTGGTTGGTTGTGAGATGTTGAGGGTTGATGGTAAGTGTTTTGATTGGTGGCTTGGTTATTGGATGGATGATGGTTAGAGTTGGGGTAAGTGTTTTGTGGTTTTCTGTATGTATTTTGGTTATTATTCTGCTGGTTGTTATGGTTTGTGTTTTTCCAACTGTTTTGGGTTGAATTCCTTTGCCATGGCTGTTGAGTCTGAGGGTGATTATCTTCCCATTTGAGGTTGGGGTGATTCTTCCAGGAGGGGTTGTAAGTGTAACCATAAACCTCATTCTGTCCAGAGCATTGATTGTGCATGTAATTCACTTGTTCTTGCTGTTGATCTTCACAAGCTTCTTCACCTTGCCCCCATGTGGTTGATGGCTGGCTTGTATTTACTGCTGCAAATTGGAGGATATCAATCCTCTTGGCCATTTGGTCAAATTGTTCTTGAATTTGCTACTGCATCATTTTATTTTGAGCTAGGATTGAGTCTACTCCTTCCAACTCCATCACTCCCTTCCTTTGTGATGGTTGGCGTTGCCTTTGGTGAGCAAAGAAATATTGGTTGTTAGCCACCATATCAATGAGATTTTGGGCCTCCTCTGCAGTCGTCATCAATTGTAAAGAGCCCTCTGCTGAGTGATCCAGAGCCTCCTGAGATTTCAATGTCAAGCCTTCATTAAAATTCTGCAATATGTCCCATTCATTGAACATTTCAGGAGGGCACTTCTTGATTAGAGCCTTGTATCTCTCCCATGCCTCATAGATGGATTCAGTATCCATCTGTGTGAATGTTTGTACTTCAGTCTTCAATCTAATAATCCTCTGAGGCGGGTAAAATTTGGCAAGGAATTTGCTCACTAGATCTTCCCAATTGTTGATGCTATCTCTTGGAAACAATTCCAACCATTGAGTAGCTTTGTCTCTGAGGGAAAATGGAAATAACAGTAGCTTGTAGATATCAGGATGTACACCATTGGTTTTGACAGTATCACAAATCCTCAGAAAGGTGGATAAGTGTTGGTTTGGGTCTTCAAGTGGTCCTCCTCCATAGGAGCAGTTGTTTTGAACCAAGGTGATGAGCTGTGGCTTCAGTTCAAAGTTGTTTGCATTAACATTTGGGGTAAGAATGCTACTCCCACAATTTCTAGGATTTGCAAATGCATAGGAAGCCAAAACTCCTGTCTGTGGTGGATTGTTGTTGTTGTTTGCTGCTCCTGCTGGTGGATTTGTTGGGTTTGTTGAGTGTTCCTCCATATCTTGGAATTCTTCTTTTGAATCCTCTTCTCCATCAATGCCTTTCCCTCTTTCTGCTCTTCTCAACCTCCGAAGGGTTCTTTCGTCTTGTTCACAAAAAGTGGGTATAGCTCCCCTAGTTCCTGACATACAACCAAAACATAAAAATCACACAAAACTAGAAAAACCAGGAAAACTCCAGTCTATTGCTAAAGTGAGGTTTTAGTTAGCTTAAGCAAAAATTCAAACAGTTAGTGTGTTAGTCAAAAATTAAAGAAACAGAAAAGAAAAAGTGCTTGATCTAGATTACCACCTCACTTAATCATTGTCAATCTAATCAATCCCCGGCAATGGCGCCAAAAACTTGATGTGTGGAAAACGATCCAACACAAAACTCACCGGCAAGTGTACCGGGTCGCATCAAGTAATAATAACTCACGTGAGTGAGGTCGATGCCATAGGGATTGAAGGATTGAGCAATTTTAGTTTAGTGGTTGATTTAGTCAAACAAACAAGAGTTGATTTGAGTGATTTGTAATTGACAGAAGCTAAATTGCATGAATTGTAAAGGGAGAGGGGTAATTGACAAGAAATTAAAGTGCAGAAGAATTAAAAGAGCTGAAGCTTAAAGTGCAAGTAAAGTAAATTGCAGAAACTTAAATTGCAAGAAATGTAAATAACCAAAACTTAAAATTCAAGAAATGTAAATGGCTTGAATAATAAAAGGATTTGGGGACTGGGAATGCAGAAATTAAACAATCAGAAGTAAATTACAACAAGCAGACGAGTAGAAGATGAATTGAATTGAAGTAGATCTCAAACAGAAAAGCAAATTAGCTTGAAGAAGCATTCAGCAGATGAACTAAAATGAAAATGCAGATCTCAGGAATCAAGAGACTAGAAATCCAAGTCTAGATCTCGCTGCCTTCCTTGATCCAACTCAAAGAACAATTGCAAAGAAATTAAAGATCAAAATAGTAAAGAAACTTGAATTCAGATCACCAAATCTTGAATTATGCAGAGAAAGGAATAAAGAGATCTTAAGAGGAGAGTGAGACAGAATTTCCTCAGTACTTCACACTTAAGACTCAAACAAAGCTTTTCAGAAAACAAAACAAGAAAACCCAGAGAAAGAGAACTCAATTCTCCTTTCCAATTTCTCCAAGATCCATAATCAAAGTAAAAACTCTCAAAATTACAAATGAAAATTCTAAAAGAAGAAAAAGGTCCTTTCTAAATCAAACTAGCTTCTATTTATACACTTCCTTCTAATGATCATTAAGCCTTGAATTTGGGCCATTTGCTTTGATGAAATTGGGTTGAAGATAGCCTTTTTTGATTGCTCTTGGTCTTGAGAAGAAATCCGTTTGCACTATGGACTTTGGAATTATTCACGTTTGAGTCAAAGTTTGAGGCAAACGTTAACTCAAACGTCTTCATGTAATGGCATCATGTAGAACGCTTGTTGCTGTCACTCACGTTTGAGGTCAAACGTGAGCTCAAACATGATCCTCCCCAAGGTAATTTTCAGCCAACGTTTGACCTTACGTTTGAGGCAAACGTTGGCGCAAACGTGGCTTCTCTCCAGGGCACTCCTTAAGCCAACGTTTGACCTCACGTTTGAGGCAAACGTTGGCGCAAACGTTAGCTCCTCCCAGGGTTCTTCTTAAGACAACGTTTGACCTCACGTTTGAGGCAAACATTGGCGCAAATGTTAGCTCCTCCCAGGGTTCTTCTTAAGCCAACATTTGACCTCACGTTTGAGGCAAACGTTGGCGTAAACGTGAGCTTCCTCCAGGGTGGCTTTGCTGTTATCCACGTTTGAGTTCACGTTTGAGGCAAACGTAAACTCAAATGTGATCTTCTCAATGCTTCCTTCATTTCCATTCTTGCCATCCCCTTTCTTCAACCTTCCTCCAAGCCTTTTGGTCACCTATCATCAATCAACAAATGCATCAAAGCTACGCTAAAATCATGAGACTTCTTCTTATCCTTGACATATAACCAATTATAGCACAAAACCTCATGAAAATGCATCAATTTACTCATGGTTGATTGAATCCAAGTACACATGAATTTCTACCCAAATGGCTTACTTGTAACTCAAGAAAGTGTATAAAACCTTTTAAAAACGAAGGAAAAAGACTAGTGAAACTAGGCTAAGATGCCCTGGTATCAGCTCACATTTCCTATTGACTTCTATATTTTGGAGATGCCTCCTAATGACTCAGGAAGACCATCATCCATCCTGCTTGGAAGGTCATTCCTGAAGACTTCAAAGTTCAAATTAGATGCCTTCTCAGGAACTTACTCTTTTGAGATAGATGGCAGAGTAGTGAGCTTCAACTCGGATGAAGCTATGAAGCAACCTCCGGAAGATCATTCCATCTTCCAGTGCGACATCATTGATGAGACTGTAGCTACAGTTCACCAAGAAGAAGTAGAAGAGCTGCACATGGAGCAAGATACAAGTGTGAAGAAACCCCCTGAACACAATGAGGACACTTTGCCATTATCACTAGCTCCAGATGATCAAGTGCCCAGCCATGAGCAGAAAATGGAGTTAAAGTCCCTTCCACCCCACCTCATTATCTTGAGGACAATCAGAAGCTCCCAGTTATCATTTCAAGGGGACTTATATCCCAACAGGAGGAGCAGTTGCTTAGTGTGCTGAGAAGACACAAGAAAGCAATTGGGTGGAGGTTGGCAGATATAGTAGGCATCAGCCCTCAAGTTTGTGAGCACAGGATATTTTTAGAAGAGGGAGTAAGGCCTGTCCGTCAACCTCAAAGGAGACTGAACCCCACCATCTTAGAAGTTGTCAAGAAGGAAGTGACCAGGCTGCTTGAAGTTGATATTAATCTACCCCATCTCAGATAGTGAATGGGTCAGCCCAGTACAAGTGGTGCCCAAAAAGTCTGGAGTCACAACAGTGAAGAATGAGCATGGAGAGCTCATAGCAACTAGAGTGCAGAATTTATGGAGAGTTTGCATTGATTACAGGCGCCTCAACCAAGCTACTCGCAAGGATCATTACCCCTTGCCATTTATTGATCAGATGCTTTATCGCATGTCAGGTAAATCACATTACACTTTTTAGATGGTTATACAGGCTATTTTGAAATTCATATATCTTCTAAAGATCAGGAGAAGACTACTTTCACATGTCCCTTTAGAACGTATGCCTACAAGAGGATGCCTTTTGGCTTACGTAATGCACCGGCTACTTTTCAAAGGTGCATGATGAGTATTTTTTCTGATCTTATTGAGAGTTTTATGGAAGTTTTCATGGATGATTTTAGCGTTTATGGTGATTCTTTTAGTATTTGCTTGGATAGTTTAGCTAGAGTATTAGACAGGTGTGTTAGTTCAAACCCTGTATTAAATTCAGGCTGAGACTCATGCCAGGCTAGTTCTCCTTTATAACTCTAGGCTGAGACTCATACCAGGAAAGATGAGATCCAGATGGGAAGGCCCCTACCGAGTAGAGAAGGTAGAGCCATACGGAGTCTTCCATCTGAGTCATCCTTCAAGTTCCAAATTCATCAAGATCATTGGACATTGCTTAAAGTTGTATCATGGTGAGAAGATGAAGGACAATAAAGAGCTAGAGGTCTTCCTCTTGGAAGATCCACCATCAGAAGCAGATTGAGCTTGTAGACTGTCAAACATAAGGACGTAAAAGCAAAGTGCTAGGTAGGAGACAACCCACCATGGTGTGATCGTTTCTTCTCATTCTTAGTCTATTTTACCTTAATTTTTGCAGTAGTCATTCATAGTTTCTGCATATTTATCTATATGCTGCATTTTGCATTCTGCAAAAAAAATGCACACGACGTCCAAGCGTCGCTGATGCGTACGCGTCATATGTGTGTGCGTGAAAAATAAAAATTAAACAGAGAGTTGGGTAGGAGTGGTGCTGGTGGCGTGCCTGCTGCACAAGCAAGTCCACGCGTACGCGTCCCTCACACGTACGTGTCACTTGCGTTTTCACTAGTCCACGCGTACGCGTCCTCCACGTGTTCGCGTGACCCTGCAAATCGGCGTAAATGGGTGTATAGCCAGAGAGTTATGATGGTGTGGGGATGAAACTGTGCTGGAAGAAAAAGCCCTATCACGCGTACGCGTCCCGCGTACGCGTCATTTTCCCAATATGGCCATCCACGCGTGCGCGTCCCTGACGCGCACGCGTTGAATACAATTTTGTGCACATGTGCGTATTAGACAGAGAGTTGTGCGTGCGTGAGGCTGCCTTAGCGCCAATTGCACAACCCATCTCACGCGTACGCATCCCTGACGCATACGCGTCTCCTGAAAATAGCACGATCCACGCGTACGCGTGATGCACGTGCACGCGTCGCATGCGACGCACCATTTATCCACTTCAATGCCTGATTTCAAATCTCCTCCTACCCCAATCCTAATTCTTTTCAATCCTAATTATTTCTTCATTCTTTCTTTCTTCTTCCTTATTCTTTCTTACTTTCTACTACTTTCTTCTTTCCTTCATCATCTTCTTCATCCAGGTTCTTTTCTTTTTCCCATCTCCTCCTTCATTATTGCATTTATTTATGTTTCTTTCTTCTTTATCTTTCTTTTAGCTTACTTATTTATGGTTTCTCTTTCTTTTCTGTTTGCATTCTTATGTTGGTATTGGATTTTTATTTGGGTATTACCTTATCATCTTGAAGCTTGTGGTTATTATATGGAGTGATTTGACAATTGATACCTTAATTTGGCTCTCATATATATATATTTGGATTATATTATTTTCATTCCTGTTCTATCTTGCTCACCAAGTGTTTGTGAAAAAGCCCTTATGGCACCTTGAACTCTATTTTGCTTTACTCTTTTTACTTGAATGCCTCCTTTTCACAACCCTTGCACTCCACATGTATTTGGGATTATCATTCACAATTGTCATCATACAAATACTCTCTATATTGGCACATTTAATTTTTTATGCTTGATATATGCTTCTCATGCCTATTCTTTGCATGCTTTTACCTCTTGCATCTATTTAATTATGAATTGCCTTATTGCTCTTAATTGATGTCTTACCTACATGTTGTAGTGATGAGAGAACTTTTGCGTGGTCTAGAAATTTACGGATAAATCCTCGTTGCAAGTATAGTTTCTAAACCTTCAAAAGTCCTTTCATACAAACGTTTGGTTGTCACAATTAACAAACCCCTTAAAATTGATAACCGAGTATTTAAACCTCGGGTCGTCTTCTCAAGGAACTGCAAGGAAGTATGTTCTTATTATTGGTTATAAAGGTTGTAATCGGGGTTTAGACGGTGAGAAGCAAGTAATTTAAATGACGAGTGAATTAAATGGCAATTAAAAATAAATAATAACTGTAAAACAACTTTTGGCAAGATAAGGGAAATTAGAAGTCCAACTTAGTTATCCCTCCCAACAATAATGAAAGTTGTATCTTAATTCCACTTAGTTAACCTTATGAAGCAAAGGTAAGTCAAGGGACTAATTAGTTTGACCTTCGAATCCTATTTATTTCCTAGGAAAAAGTTGGGATTATTGAAGTTCAGATCAATTAGCAAGATAACGATTATGAATTGTGCTGAGTTCGATAATGTTGAGTCACTGATTTCTTAACCAAGACCAAAAGGGGAAAAAGTAAATTGCTAGAATAATAAAAGTGTCCTTAGATAGGAAGCAATGGCAACTTAAATCAAAGAGAACAATCATAAACTGAAAATACCTCAAATAATCATTAATTCAAATCATAACATGGAAAGGATTCATAAGCCAGTTGGGCAACATCTATAGATACGAATAAAAGCATTAAAGTGAAAGTAGCATAGAAACATAAATTAAAATAAATATTAAACCTGGATCGAGAGTCACTCTTAAAAACTAAGAGAAGTCCTAAATCCTAATCCTAATCCTAAGAGAGAGAGGAGAGAACCTCTCTCAAACTAAATCTAAATCATGGAAAGTAGTAAAAATGTGAGCTCTCTCTGAATGAATGCATTCCTCCACTTTATAACCTCTAATCTATGCTTTCTGTACTTGGATCTGGGCCAAAAAGGGCTTCAGAAATCGCTGGGGGCATATTCTGTAAATTATGATACGTGGCCTCTATCACGCGTCCGCGTGGGTCACGCGGTCGCGTCATCTAGAGCTTTTCCTTTCCACGCGGTCGCGTCAGTCACGCGTCCGCGTCATGGGTGTTCTACTCAAGGCGCGCGGTCGCTTCAGTCATGCGGCCGCGTCGCTGCTTCTTTGCTTATGGCACGCGATCGCGTCATCCATGCGATCGTGTGGATACCAGTTTCCTTAAAGCTCCGTTTTTCCTTCTCCTTCCATTTTTGTATGTTTCCTTTTTCATCCTTTAAGTCATTCAGCCTTAGGAAACCTGAAGCTACTGAACACACTAATCACGGCATCGAATGGAAATAAAGGTAATTAAAATAATTAATTTTTTAAAGCTTAGGAAACATGTTTTTCACAATATGACATAATAAGGAAGGGAAAGTAAAACCATGCAATTAATGTGAATAAGTAGGTGAAGAGTTGAATAAATCACTCTAATTAAGCACAAAAGAACTCATGAAATATGGGTTTATCAACCTCCCCACACTTAAACACTAGCATGTCCTCATGCTAAATCCAAGGTAAATAATTAAGGTTAAAGTGATGGAATGTTATGAAATGCAACCTATGCTAAATGCATCTACCTAATGAGTCATGCAATTCTAATTCATCCACTTATATATAAAGCCTACATGAAGTCAAATAAAAACTTTCACATTCTCAAGGAGATATATATATACATATATGGCTAACCCTCAAATAATAAAGCATTTTTTTTTTTGCAAATGAGATGAGAGAAAAAAACTTGCAAGACAATCAGAGATAAATGTTAATGAGCTTTTGAACCCTCACTAGATTTTGTGTTTTCTCTCTAATCACTCAGTGTTTATTGGGTTAATCACTCTATTCCTCTTTTTATTCTTCCTTTCTATAACCTTATTTTTCGTCTAACCAATCAACAATTATAGAACATAGTCATACCAAAACTCACGAGGTCTTTAATTAAGGTTGTAATGGGGTCAAGGCAAAGGGTAAGGATATATGTATAAGGCTAAGTGAGCTAATAAGTGAATCCTTAATTAGACTAAGATCTCACCTAACATACATAATTAGTAAAACAATGCTTCTTTACTTATTCTCCCTATTTTCTCGCTTTTGATGTCACATGCTCATGTTTCAATTCTTGTTTTTATCCCATGTGCATTGCTTTTTATTTTGCATTGGGGAGTTCTTTTTGCATCCCCTTATTTACATGCTTGAAAACTAACTTTTTTTTTTTGAATACACATGGTAATTTTAATTAATTTGAATTTTCATGAGCCTGCTTCCCAAAATTTTGAGTTGCTTTATTCTTTTTAATTTTTCCACCTTTTGTCTTTATCAACTATGTTCCCAATAAGTTTCCCACATTTTATTCTATTTATAATTTTCTATCTTAAGCTAACCAAGGATTCACTTGGGATTTTCTTTTTTTTTCTGCTTAAGGCTAGTAATTTGGCTAAAATAGAATAAGGGGGTAAGTGAGCTAAAATCAAATGATGGCCTCAATCATTATTTTGAGATGTACCTATATTCTATAATCGGACATATAGACTAAAACAAAGTAAAGAACACCAGAATAAGAAAGAAGGTTGGAACACACAGGAATAAAAATTATGGTTTGAATGTAACCATACAGTTAAGCTCAAAACTCACAGGCTATGTGTTATCTAGCTGAAAAATCATTTATCACTTATGTATGTCATGCAGGTTTAGTTAAAAATTCTCATTATTCTCTTAAAAAGTAATTTAAGGTAGCCTTTGAAGTTTTAATGTTTCTCCTTGATGAAATGTTGTCAGTTTAACTACATCATGTAATGCTATATATACAAGGTTTTATGGATCTAAATCTATTATGTTCAAGTTCCTAGCTTACACTTTTTTTTTATATTTGTCAATTTAAACTAAACTATAACTAAGCTATCTTATGTAAAAAGGGTAAACTATACTAATTGATCCACTAATAAGTTAGAATTGCAAACTAAACTAAATAACTAAAATGAACTAAATAACTAAAATATGAACAAAAAATGCAAAATGCAGAAAATAGAGTAAAATACACAAGTAGTAATGTATAAGTACTCAGAAAATAACAATAAAATAAAAAGAGAAAAATACAGAAAAATATCCAAAATAAAAGAAAAAGTATGTAGTAGTTCACCAAAATAAACGCCAGAGATGGCGACCTCCCCACACTTAAAATGAAGCATCGTCCCCGATGCTCAATCAAGCCGGGTGTGAAGGAGTGTCATCACTGGTAGGGATGGTAGCTGGGGTCTCTGTGGCGGTGGTGGGCTGAGAGTCTGGCTGCAGTAGAGGGGGGACTGACTGGATCGGGATCTTCGGATCTGCAGCCTCAAGCTGATGTGGGGCCTCCTGCTGTGGTGTAGCGTGCTCGGTGCCTGCCTGCCTGCTGATGAGTCTCTGCCTGGGAATGAGGCTCCTCCTCGTGCTCATCCTCCTCCTCCTCTGATGGCTCTGATGGTGTGTCGGGCTCGGAGGGGATGTCGGCACCCTGTCTGATCATCAGCTTCAGATGGGAATAGCGTCGCCTGCTGCGGCGCTCCAATCTCTCATCCCGGTGCCTGTTACGGCGCTCCATCTGATCAAACTGGCGGAATAGACGGTGCACGAGGTGATAAACCGGCTCAGAGGCGGGTGAAGGTGCAGTGGTGGCAGCAGGGGCAGCTGTGGATGAAGAGGATACAGCAGACGGAGGGGCTGTCTCATCAGTAGTAGTGACAGGTGGTGGTCTGTAGCCCAAAGTAAGGAAGTTCCTGCTGTGAGGTATGATCTTCCTGCAGTCCGCTGCTGGTGGTCGCTCATCGGCATCCTCCCAAGGCACATCAGCCTGACGGCCTAGCCGTGTAACCAGATAAGGAAAGGGGAGGGTGCCTCGGACGTGGACCCTGGCCATATAATGCCGGATAAAACGAGGCAAGTACAGGTCCTTACCCTCCAGTACACACCAAAGGAGGGTGATCATGGCAGCCGGGATCTCAGTCTCATGAGTACTCGGCATCACATAGTTGCTCAAGATCTGATGCCATAGCCGAGCCTCATCATTCAAGTACACTCTCTTGATCCCTCTAGGCATAGTGGTGTCCTGACCCATCTCCCAAGGAACAGCAGGGTCGAGAGCTATCCGTACCTTCACAGCATCCCAATCAAACCGCATCTGGCCCATGTCCTCCTCAGCCTGTGCATAACCATCTGGCTAATCAGACTTGGCTGGGAGCTGGAGAATGGTCTCTATGGCCTCCTCAGTGACCAGAATTTGCTTTCCCCTCTGGTTCACTGCATCTAGGGTAGTAAGGTAGTAGTTGCAATAGAATTCCCGTACCCAAGATGCATTGACCTCTGTCAGTGGTCTCTCTAAAAAGAACCAGCCCCTTTGCTTGATTTGCTCAGTGGTGTATTGCTGGAGGGCTTCTGGAATCTTCAAGGTACGTTCCAGGTATAGATTTCTGGAGTTTGCAAAAGTCGGGTACTTCAGCTCACAGTACCGGTTTGCAAATTTTATAGGATCAGTCGAAGGGAGCAGCTGGTCAGCTTTTTCCTGCTGTGTGAAGTTCTTCTCCCGCCATGAGGAATCGTGCATTAGAGCAATGATGGACTGGGAGGAATCTCCTCGCTTGCGCTTGCTAGTAGCCTTGCCTTTGCCTTTCCTTTGTGAGGCAGACATCCTGAAAAATAGAAAACCAGGAATTGGATAAAATAGGAAAGCAAATAGGCAATTTAAACAAAGGAAACTCAAAGCGGTAAGGGAGAAATAGAATAAGGAAAATGAGTAATTGAAATGTGATTGAATTAATGTTAAATGGAATGAAAAAAAATCAATATGCCATAGTGAGAAAGTTAGAGGAAGTGAAAGTGATCAGAAAAGAGATCAAGAGGGTTAGGATGGTAAAAAGAAATTAGTAAATTAAAATTAGTGAGTTAGGAAAGTAAGTGGCATAGAAAAAATTCCATATAACAAGGATTCACAGGTAAGAATAGAAGTACTCATAATCGAATAAAGAAAACAGGGTGATGCTAATTCGAATAGAAATAAAGAAATCAGAAATTGGAATCAGTGAATCACAAATGCAGGTTATGAACCAGGAAATCAAAGAGGACAAGAAAGTGGCCCTAGCATTCATGAAATGGTTTGGGGGAAGCAGAGTAAAACAGAGTTGCCAAACCAAAACAAGAATGAAAACAATGTTAAAAAAAATTTGGGCAGCATTCCGGCTAAAATTGGATTGTCCCAGAAAATAAACAGCAATCGTATCAGTTCATATGAATTAAAAGAAATCAAGCTGCATGTACAGAGATATAAAATAAACATAAAAACTCAATGTAAACAGTAGCAACATACAAGAAAGCAGCATATGAATCATGATTATAGCAGCAACAGATTTGCACATAGAATAAAACAGAAGTAAGAACAGTGCAAGTAAACAGACCTAGATCCACTAACCACAGCCTAAGCTACCTAACAACCTAAAAATTCACTACAACATGCAAGTCTAGCTATCCTAATCATGAACATAAACAGAATAAAAAATATAGAAAAGTGACGAACGGATAAAAAGGGTTGCGTGTTGCGGAACCTGGTAAGCGGAAGGGGTGGAACAGGGAAGAAGGTGGCTGCGGCGGCGTCCGGCGCGGTGGTGGTGCACGGCGTCGCGGTGGCGGCTGAGGGGGCAGTGGCGGAGGGAGGGCGGTGATTGTTGCTGGCTGAAGGGGGTGGGTGGCAGAGAGGGGGGCGCGGCTGAATGGCCGGCGGTGGCTGGGCGGTGCTCGCGGAGGTGGCTGTGGTGGAGAGGGGAGGAGAGAGGAAGAAGGAAGAAGAGAGAGGGGAGGGGGTGGTACGGCGGCGGCATCTGGGCGGCGGCGGCGTCAGGGAGGTGGCATGATGGCTGGCCGGCGGTGGCTAGGGGAAGAAGAACAGAGAAGGAGAAGAGGGTTGGGGGTGAAGGGGGCTGCGCGACTAATAGGGTTCGCGTGGCTGGGGGGTTATGTTTTCGAATCCACGCGGCCGTGTGGGGCACGCGGTTGAGTGGTTGGGGTGAAAATGGGGGAGACGCAATCGCGTGGGGCGCGCGATCGCATGAGAGGGGGGAAAGAGGGGTGACGCGATCGCGTGGGTTGCGCGATCGCGTCGCTGGAATTCGTGCTAAACGCACGACTCCAGCACCGTTTCAGCGCAACTCTCTGTCTCCTTTTGTGGTGATATGCAATCCATGCGACGCGATCGCGTCGCTCACGCGGTCGCGTGGGATTGGTATTGGGTAAGTGACGCGATTGCATGGGGCATGCGATCGCGTGGGCCAATTTGTGCGAAATGCACAAGAGCCGCACGATTCCAGCCCAACTTTCTGTTCGTTGGATCCTTACGCCGATATATATATCACGCGGCCGCGTGGGTCACGCGGTCGCATGGGTGGTGTTTTTCGCGATATGACGCGATCGCATGGGACATGCGGTCGCGTCGTGCAAGCCATTTTTTTTTTAACTAAAAAATGCAGGATGCAGTGATTAACATGAATGCTATGCATGATTCCAGGTTAATGTTAAAATAAAAAAAAGGGTAAATTGAAAATAATAAACAAGAAATAGATTGAGAAAGAAGCGACCATACCATGGTGGGTTGTCTCCCACCTAGCACTTTTAGTTAAAGTCCTTAAGTTGGACATTGGAAGAGTATCCTGTTATGGTGCCTTATGTTTAAATTCGTCCAAAAATTTCCACCAGTGCTTGGAATGCCAATAGCCTCCGGGGTCCCAAACTAGGCATGTAAAGCTTCTGAGCAGCTTCAAGCAGATATTCAGCCTCCCGGGATGACGAATGTCAGAATATAATCCATGATCCCAAGCTGTGTTTTTAGATCCGCCTCCGTTTTGATTTGTATGTTTCCATTCGGGCGGGTTAAAAAGTAGAATCTCACCGTGGTGACCAAATGTTCTCCGTGATCCATGCAATTGAGCATGATACCAATCCGTGTACTTCGAGGTGAAGCGTGGAACCTTATTGAACCTGGTGCACCAGTTCTGAGTACGAGCTAATTCCCTCTTACTCTTAAAGCCGCAGAGTGCTCTAAGTTGGCCATCTGTTTCAAGCAAACCATATTTAAGTGAATAAGTAAAATTATAAGTTAAGGATTGTACCCACTTGAAGCTTGTATTAGGTGGTAATGGCCTTGGGATAGGTGTTTTTGGTGGTTCTGCAAGTTCCGTTTCCTTGTGCTCTTCTGTGAATTCTTCCACTTGCAAAGATCTTCAATTGTATCTGCATCCTGGTCAAAGTCTTCTATGTCTTCCTCATCACTCGAGTCATAGATTGGAGGTTGAGAGAAATCTACCTCCGCATCATCTTCATATTCACTTGGAGAAAATTCTTCGATCTCAGAGAATTCACTTGCGGACGCAAGTTCATCATTAGGAGAACTAGACTTGTGACTATCATCATCAAGGAAATTTGCTTCTTGGATTATTTCGTCTGATTCTTCGTAAACGACTTGCCTTGGAGATAGTACGGTATCCTCCTTAGCATCAATTGTAGCATCTTGGACGAAGTTTTCCTCAATTCTGGATTCCCAAGGAAGTTCAGCATCTCCTAAATCTTCAACCAACTCTTCTTCTTGAACAATGACAGCTTCTTCCACTTGTTCCAGTACGAATTCATTCTCTGTCTTATTCACTGGAGTCTCTAGTATTTCTTTCATGCTACGCTCTTCATCGGGCTGTCCACATGGAGCTGTGGTTGATCCTTGTATATTTGAGCGCCTAGTGGCCCATTGAATTAGTGCTTGCTCCAGTTGTTGAATGGTTGTTTGAAATTTAATTACTGTTTCTTTTAGGCGATCCTCTGCTTCGCGGTTTGCCAGACTTGGACATGATACAAAGGAAAGTGGTGATGATTGGGAACGATTGGATTGGTATTGGGGTAAGGAAGGATCATATGATGGCGAATGGTGAAGAGAAGCTTGTGAGTGTGGTGGTTCGAGGTTATGTTGAAAGGATGGTTCATATGCACGGGGTAGGGCTTGTTGGTAGTTACAAGGTTGTCTACCATGTCTTTCAGCTGGGTATGCATGGTAGAATGGTCTTTGTCCAGGATATCTCGGAGGGTGTTGCTGCCAAAAGGGTTGATTAGATCCTCTTGGTTCCATCCATCCTTGATTGGTCTGACCTTGATGCACATTCCTGCTGTAACTTCTATTTCCTTTAACAATATTAGAACCAAACTCAAAGCGAGAGGGGTGAGAGTTCATAGTAGCAAATAAAGATAAAAAGGAAAAACAAAAATAAATAAACAAGAAAAAGAAAAATATTTACAATAACCAATAATAAGGCACACGTTAGCAGTTCCCCGGCAACGGCGCCATTTTGATGAGAGAACTTTTGCGTGGTCTAGAAATTTGCGGATAAATCCTCGTTGCAAGTATAGTTTCTAAACCTTCAAAAGTCCTTTCATACAAACGTTTGGTTGTCACAAGTAACAAACCGCTTAAAATTGATAACCGAGTATTTAAACCTCGGGTCATCTTCTCAAGGAACTGCAAGGAAGTATGTTCTTATTATTGGTTATAAAGGTTGTAATCGGGGTTTAGAAGGTGAGAAGCAAGTAATTTAAATGACGAGTGAATTAAATGGCAATTAAAAATAAATAATAACTGTAAAACAACTTTTGGCAAGATAAGGGAAATTAGAAGTCCAACTTAGTTATCCCTCTCAACAATAATGAAAGTTGTATCTTAATTCCACTTAGTTAACCTTATGAAGCAAAGGTAAGTCAAGGGACTAATTAGTTTGACCTTCGAATCCTATTTATCTCCTAGGAAAAAGTTGGGATTATTGAAGTTCAGATCAATTAGCAAGATAACGATTATCAATTGTGCTGAGTTCGATAATATTGAGTCACTGATTTCTTAACCAAGACCAAAAGGGGAAAAAGTAAATTGCTGGAATAATAAAAGTGTCTTTAGATAGGAAGCAATGGCAACTTAAATCAAAGAGAAAAATCATAAACTGAAAATACCTCAAATAATCATTAATTCAAATCATAACATGGAAAAGGGTTCATAAGCCAGTTAGGCAACATCTGTAGATACGAATAAAAGCATTAAAGTGAAAGTACCATAGAAACATAAATTAAAATAAATATTAAACCTGGATCGAGAGTCACTCTTAAAAACTAAGAGAAGTCCTAAATCCTAATCCTAATCCTAAGAGAGAGAGGAGAGAACCTCTCTCAAACTAAATCTAAATCATGGAAAGTAGTAAAAATGTGAGCTCTCTCTGAATGGATGCATTCCTCCACTTTATAACCTCTAATCTATGCTTTCTGTACTTGGATCTGGGCCAAAAAGGGCTTCAGAAATCGCTGGGGGCGTATTCTGTAAATTATGATACGTGGCCTCTGTCACGCGTCCGCGTGGGTCACGCGGTCGCGTCATCTGGAGCTTTTCCTTTCCATGCGGTCGTGTCAGTCACGCGTCCGCGTCGTGGGTGTTCTACTCAAGGCGCGCGGTCGCGTCAGTCATGCGACCGCGTCATTGCTTCTTTGCTTCTGGCACGCGATCGCGTCGTCCATGCGATCGCGTGGATACCAGTTTCCTTAAAGCTCCATTTTGCCTTCTCCTTCCATTTTTGTATGTTTCCTTTTTCATCCTTTAAGTCATTCAGCCTTAGGAAACCTGAAGCTACTCAACACACTAATCACGGCATCGAATGGAAATAAAGGTAATTAAAATAATTAATTTTTTAAAGCTTAGGAAACATGTTTTTCACAATATGACATAATAAGGAAGGGAAAGTAAAACCATGCAATTAATGTGAATAAGTTGGTTAAGAGTTGAATAAATCACTCTAATTAAGCACAAAAGAACTCATGAAATATGGGTTTATCATGTAGCTACCATGTATTTGAGCTAACATCTTTCCTTTGGCATTCATTATCACTTGGAATTTTCCCCCTTCCGGTTTTGGTTATCTATATTTCACATTCCTCCTTTTTCTTCTTCCTTAGGCATGGGTACCAAGAAAGAAAAAGAGAAGGCCACTAACAAGCCATCGGCTAGGAGTGGAACCAAGAGAACACAGGCAAAGGCACTTCCATCTACCAGTGTCAAGCCGCCAACAAAGTGGGTGAAAATGATCATTAAGGTTGATGAATCAGAGAAAGCCTTTCCCGCCCGAGACTCCACACGGTTTGCTAACTGTTATTGCGAACAGATGTTCCCCATCCTAGCTGAGAGGAACTACAACAATGAGCATCTACTTATTGTCCCAACACACTTTTTTGATTTTGTGGAGCCCCGAATAGAGAAGAGACAGTGGAGATTTTTGAGGAGACAGCCGCGAGAGGCCAACCTATCATGGGTAGTTGAATTCTACTCAAACTTCTACTCACCTACTCTGCAGACTGTCTTCGTCCATTAGCAGCATGTCCTTGTCTCCGAAAGTGCCATACAGAGAGTACTGAACCTTCCACCTAGTCCAGAAGGATAGGATGCATATCAAGAAGCATCTCGTAAGCGCGAGATGTATCAGTTTGACTGGGATAGCGTACTTGGATTTATAGCCCAACCTGGCAGCAAGTGGATCTATGGGCAGCATCATTCAAAACCCAAGAGCATCTCAGCCCAGTCACTCACCCTGGAGGCTCGCGTGTGGGCACAGATTATGTCCCACTATGTCTTTCCGAGCACTAACGAGTCAACCTTCACAGCAGACATGACTGTTTTCATTTGGTGTTTCCTGACAGAGCAACCCCTCAACCTGCCAAGACACATCCAGCAAGCAATGGGACATGTACAGATTGCGAGTAACATGCCTTTCCTCGCCTTGGTTTCAGATTTAGTCTCTGCAGCAGGTGTGTCCTCTCAGGCAGGCGACATGAAGGTCATCATCTCTAGAGCCGACCAGTATATCCTGAACGGGAAGTACATCAGGCAGCCAGTTCCCTCTGCGAGCTGGCCTGCAGGTCCATCTTTGGATACTCCTCCTTCTTCTACTCCACCATCATCCGCACCACCAGCACCGTCCATCAATCAGCTGTTCCTACAGATCCTTGAGAGGTTCGACCGGCATGACCAGCAAATGGAGCAATTTGAGCGCTGTACCAAGCGCAGATATAACTATCTGAAGGAACTCATAGCTGGTACTCACCCACCTCCAGAACAGAAGGACACCCCAGACTCTCCTTCATCCAGTAGGACAGGCAGCCAAGGTGAACCAGACACTGGAGGTGACGCTTCCAGCCCTCCCTTGCTCCTTACTAATGGCACAGAAGACCGTGCCAAGCCTTAAGTGTGGAAAGGTCAGTCCTTGCTTCCGGAGGTAATTTTTCTCTCTTAACACCAACATTTGACTTTTTCTTTTGTTAAATAGGATAGATTGCATGATAATAATTGTTTGCATGTATGTTTTATTTGTTTGAAGACTGTGATCTGGAACATGAATTATAGCTAAGAACACACAACCTGTGAGATTTGAGATTAATTACATGGTTATATTATTTAACCATAATATTTTATTCTTGTGTGTTTTCTTCTCTGTGATTGTAATCTATATTTTGTTCTATTCTATGTGTCCATTGTTTAGTATACTTACATGCTTGCATATGATTGAGGCCATCATTTGTTATTATCTCACTTATCCCAAATAGCCTACCCTTTCAATTACCTTTGTTTGCCACTTTGAGCCTTTTAATCCCCCTTCTGTTTTATATTTTACCACATCACTAGCCTTAAGCAGAAAAACAATTAATTACCCCAAGTGAATCTTGTTAGCTTAAGTTAGAGATTGTGTGTCAATTAAGTGTGGGGAACTGTGGGAACCTGGGTTGATGAAAGTGTACAGTGTTCTATTGACAAAATATTGGAAATTTGGGTACCTACTCATGTGAGACTAGAAAAATTAAAAACTCATGTGCATTGATATGTTATGTTTGTTTTTTTTTTTTAAATATTCAAATAAATAAATAAGGGGACAAAATTACTCCAATGTTAAGTTTAGTAAAAGATCAATGCATATGTGATAAAAATTAAAGAAATATTTGGTACATGAGTATGTGATACAAAAGTGGGAATTATAGGTAGCTAGGCATGAATTTAGAGTTACATAGACTGTGTGTGTGTGTTAGGTGAGATCTTAGGTTAGTCAAAGATTCATATTATAGATCACTTGGCCATACATATATCTTCACCCTTACCTTAGCCCCATTACAACCTTGAAAAGATCTCGTGATGTTTGCATTGATATACTAAATTTTGTTGATTGGTTAGATGAAGAACAAAGTTTAAAAAGCATGAATAGAGAAGAGTAGAGTGATTAACCCTAAACACTTGAGAGATTGGAGTGATATACACTACCAGTGAGGGTTCAATCTTGATTTTATGTCCCTGCTTGCATGAGCTATCTTCTTACAAGTTTACTTGTCTTTTATTGTGTGATTTAAATTAGTGAAATCTGATTTGTTTTTGTCTTGAAGAACTTATTTGCTTTTAACCAAGTAGACAGAATCATCACAGCATATAATTGCATTCATAGGTTGCATCTCATGAGTCTTACTTTCCCCCATTCATTCCTTTTATCTCCTTGAGTTTAGCATGAGGACATGCTAATATTTAAGTGTGGGGAGGTTGATAAACCACTATTTTATGGTTCATCTTATGCTTAATTGAGTGGTTTTTATCAAGTCTCTGCACACTTATTCATACAATTGCATGATTTTACAATTCATTCCCAATTTTTACACTTAAATTGTATGTTTTTAATTCTCCTTTATACCATTCGATGTCGTGATCTGTGCGTTAAGTGTTTTCAGGCTTTATAGGGCAAGAATGTCTTGGAGGATGGAGAGGAAGCTTGCAAAAATGGAAGGAGCACAAGAAATAAAGGAGACAACCAGCGAGGAGCGACGCGCACGCATGGCTCACGCGTGCGCGTGACTCGGAGTTCGCACGGTGACGCGTGCGCGTTCCTGATGCGTGCGCATTCCAGACGCGTACGCCTGACAAGAAAAATTCCCAAACAACGCGCACACGTGACATGCGCTACCTGCAGAAATCGCAGAAAACACTGGGGCGATTTTGGGCCGAGTTTGGACCCAGTTTTTGGCCCAGAAACATAGACTAGAGCTAGGGGACCAGCAAAGACTCAACACACATTCTCATTAACATAGTTTTTAGTTTTAGATTGGAATCTTAGAGAGAAATCAATCTTCTTCTAGGTTTCCTTTACAGTCATAGTTTTTATAGTTTTATGCTTTTGCTTTGGATATTGAGAAGAATCATTACCTCCGTTGAAGTTTTCATTATTCTAGTTTGCTTTCTTATCCATTTACTCTTTTGATTACTTATTAACTTTGCTCAGCTATGTATGTTGCATTTTGGGGTTTATTAATGCAAAGAACTATTTTTACCTTTAATTAATTTTCAGTTGTTATTTTACTTAATTTATCATGTCTTCTTCTTATATTTCTGTGAACGTTATATTCATGTCAATGGAGTAGACTCCCAACTAGATTTGGGGGTTGATTAAAAGGAGACCCTTGAGTTGAAATGCTCAAGTGATTAGTTAAATTGGAAGTTGTTGGCTAACTCTCTAGGCACTAACGCTAATCCTTCCCAAGGGAGAGGATTAGGACTTGTGAATAAGAGCTAGCTCAATCACTTGACTTTCCTATATTTAGTAAGGGTTAACTAAGTAAAAATTCCAATTAATCATACTTGAGAAAATTCCAACAAGGATAGAACTTCCAATTAATCATTCCCCCAGTCAAGGCTTTTTAATCATACTTGATACTATACTTGAGAAAATTCCAATAAGGATAGAACTTCCAATTAATCATTCTCCCAGTCAAGGCTTTTTAATTAATTATATAAATTTTCTTTTAAATTTCGCTGCTTTAATTTACAATTATTTATGTTTTTGTTCTCTAACTCTCAAAATTTCTCGGAAAACTCCTGATCAATAAAATAGCACCCTTTTATCAACTCGTTGGAGACGACCTGGGATTCTTACTCCCAGTATTTTTATTCTAATTTTGTGACAACCCTTCTAAATTGATAAGCGGATTTTTGTCGGTTAAGAACTGTACTTACAACGCTGTTCTTACTATAATTTCTTAATTGGTTGATTTCTGCCCGCATCATCCATCCTCTTCTTCCATAGTTAGGATTGGTAGAACTCAAAAAGCAAAGCTTTTACAACATCAAACTTAAGAGTTTTGCTCATCCTCGAGCAAAGTAGAGTAGAAGAAGGTGGGGTAGGTGGAGCTTCTGTGGGACCTACAGGTCCTGAGAGGCTAGAAAATCCAGTTTCCCTGCTCTTGCACTGGCATTTAAATGCCCAGGGACTACTCACTGGCTGGCATTCAATGCCAGCAATGCTCCCCTCTTGCAGGTTGAACGCCCAGTGAGGACTTCCTCACTGGCGTTCAACTTTGACAGTTATTTCGGAGTATTCTGTTTTTACTGCTGTGAATTCTGTCTCTTGACTGATACACATGATCATGACTCTGAAAGAAAAACAAAACAAAAATAAATAAGTTTGAGTAAAGTTGGGTTGCCTCCCAACAAGTGCTCTTTTAAAGTCACTAGCTTGACCTTTAGCTCCTTACGGAGGTGAGTATGGGCTCAGATTTTTGCCCGCTATAGTGAATTTTCTACTCTCATGAATGAGCTCTACATGCTCTAAAGATAGGACGCGGTTCACTGTATGTAGTAGGACTAGATTCTTAGTGAAGACAACTCTCATGCCAGGTGAGAGGCCTTCAGTTGGGACATTCTTGTCTCTCCAGTCTTTAGGTACTTTCTTCTTGGTACCTTTGTGCTTAGAGCTTGTTGAAGGCTACCCAATACCAAACTTAAAATTGATGTCTAGGGGATATTGATGCCAAGGCATCTTAGGCGAGTTTTCACTAGCATTTTTCTGTTAGTTTTAGTTGTTTTATGCACTTTCTTGAGCTTAAAGTAACCAAGAATGGTTAAATGAATAACAAAGCAATGAACCATCCAAACAGTATGATTTTTATGCAAATTTCATGAGTTTTTAGTTATATTACTTGAATGCTATGAATGGAAGATTCTCATGAAAATTTGCAAGACTTTGATGCAGTTGTTTGGATGATTTCAGGAAAGAAGAGGCTAGGCAAGGAAGCAACAAAAATCAATAAAGGAAGCTTGAATATCACATGTGGAGTTTAAGTTCCAGTTTAAGCTTAAACTGGAACTTAAACGGCCAAAATCATGAAAGCTGAGGAAAGGGTGAAAGTGGCGTTTAACCTCCAGTTTAACCTTAAACTGGAAGTTAAACGCCAGAAATGGGAAATGCACCAGGGAGCCATTTCCACGTTTAAGCTCCAGTTTAACCTTAAACTGGAGCTTAAACGTGTTCGACCAAGTTTTCTCCTCCAGGGTTGCTTTCTCCATTTCCACGTTTAAGCTCCAGTTTAACCTTAAACTGGAGCTTAAACGTGTTCGACCTCCAGGGGTTGCTTTCTCCGCTTCCACGTTTAAGCTCCAGTTTAACCTTAAACTGGAGCTTAAACGTGTTTGACCTCCAGGGCTACCTTTCTCTGCTTCCACGTTTAAGCTCCAGTTTAACCTTAAACTGGAGCTTAAACGTGTTCGACCTCCAAGATGGCTTTCTCTATTTCCACGTTTAAGCTCCAGTTTAACCTTAAACTGGAGCTTAAACGTGTTCGACCTCCAGGATGGCTTTCTCTATCTCCACGTTTAAGCTTCAGTTTAACCTTAAACTGAAGCTTAAACGTGTTCGACTACGTTACCCTCCAGAGCTACCTTCTTCCATTTCCACGTTTAAGCTTTAGTTTAACCTTAAACTGAAGCTTAAACGTGCTTCCACAAAAGGCATCACTGGAAGTGTCTGGCGTTTAAGCTGCAGTTTAAGCTTAAACTGCAACTTAAACGCCACTCTTGGAAAAGGTTTCTGGGCCAAAAATATTGCAGTTTAAGTTAGCATTTGAGCACAAACATTAACTTAAACTTACTCTGGTATGAAACCCAATTGAATATCATGGTTTATGGGATTGGGCCTGAAGGATTGATGAGTCTGGAATTTCAATTTGTTGAGACATGTGTCATTACTTGATTATCACTAAGTTGGCTCAATGAATGTTACAGAATTTGGATTAGCAGCCTCATCAAGATTATGGATCATAAACCCAAAGCAAAAGGAAAGCAGGGAGAGGCCTCAAAGCCCAAGAAACACAACAGAAGCTCAATGAAGAAAGTGTATAAATAGGATGGAATTTAAGTTAGAGGGACTTTTCTTTTACCTTTTGATTTTTGGAAGTTTTCATACTTTTGTAATTGAATTCAGAGCTATGACTCACTAAACCCCCTTTCATTGGGTTAGGGAGCTCTATTGTAATTCAATGAATCAATAATAGTTTTATCTTCTTCTTCAATCTTTTCTCTTGAATTTTGTTAGAAAGCTTCTCGATCTAATTCCATTGGGTAGTTGTCTTGGGAAAGAAACTACCCATAATTGGAATCCTTCGGAACCTTGGGAAAGGAATGGAGGATTCATGCTAGAGAAGCTTTCTCACAGTGAATTGGATTGGGGTTTGGATGGATATTGTGACATGTAATCCTACCAAATTGTGGTTCATGAAACTGTGTGGTATAATCAGTGATCGAGCATCATCTCTTCTTATGAACATTTAAGCCAAGGGATTGGAAATTTGTTTATTTTTAGAGAGAATTGGTGAGCCAAGGGATTGGGATCCAATCATATAAGATTGCCAAGCAAAAATTCAATGAACGCATTGGTTGAGGAAGAGATAAAAATGTTTTGATTCGGAGATCTCAATATCTCCTAAAACCCAATGAATTCCCCATCTCCGATTTCCACTTTCTCTTTACATTCTGCAATTCAATTCATGCAATCACCCCTATTCCCTTTTAATTTCAGCAATTTAGCTTCTCGCTCTTTAATTCATGCAATTTAAGATTCCGCAATTTCAATTTCTTGCCATTTACGTTTCCCGCCAATTTTACATTCCGCAACTCTCATCTAATTCTTGATTCCGCTCAACTAGACACACTTCTAATACGAATTGCTCATTCAACCAATCCTTGTGGGATTCGACCTCACTCTAGTGTGAGTTTTTACTTGACGATAACCGGTGCACTTGCCGGAAGGAATTTTGCCGATTGTGCAATTTCCTAAATCGTAGCATAACTAGTTTATGTGCATCAAGTTTATGGCGCCGTTGCCGGGGATTGGTTTTCGATTGACAATTCTCAAATTGGAAGTTAACTAGATTGAGCATTTTTCTTGCTTTGTTAATTCAGTTCAAGTTACTTGTTGAATTTCAATTTCTGCACTCTATTACATGCTTTCTTTCTTTATGCTTTTAATTTCAAGCAACTAACTCACTGACTCACTAACTATTTGAATTAATTCCTCAACTGCTCTAACCATACTCTTCCATTAACCAAGAGTATTTCACTTGTTTGGTGCCTGTGCTGTGTTCTTGTATGACAGGTAGGAGAGGAGAGACATCAACCCCTCCATATACCGAACCAGAGAGGACCCTTCATAGACTTAGAAGGGAAGCAAGAGGGAAGAGAATACTGAGAGAAGAGGAATCTGAAGGAGAATCTGAGGACAATTTTGAGGAAGCTTTAGATCTCAACATGGATAGAGAAGTTCACAACCATGAGAGGGATGATGGAAACAATGCCATTCCTGAGAGGAGGGTTCTTGGTTCATACATAAACCCAACCTCTGGGAATTGTGGTAGCAGCATTCAGAAACCAACCATTCAGGCCAACAATTTTGAGCTCAAACCACAGCTAATATCACTTGTGGAGAATCATTGTTCATTTGGTGGGAGTGCTAATGAAGACCCAAACCAACATCTCACAAAATTCCTGAGAATTTGCGACACTGTGAAGTCTAATGGAGTCCAGGAAGATGCCTATAAACTGCTTTTGTTCCCATTTTCACTTAGGGACAAGGCAGCTAAGTGGCTGGAATCATTCCCAAGGGGGAGCCTAACAACCTGGGATGAGGTGGAAAGCAAGTTTCTGGCACGTTTCTACCCCCCACAAAAGGTCAATAGGCTTCGATCTGAGGTTCAGACTTTTAGACAACAAGATGGTGAAACTCTCTACGAGGCATGGGAGAGGTTCAAGGATTTGACAAGGAAATGCCCACTAGACATGTTCCATGACTGGGTGCAATTGCACATTTTCTATGATGGACTTTCTTATGAATCAAGGAAGGCTGTAGACCATTCATCAGGAGGTTCATTGAACAGGAAAAAGACTGTGGAAGAAGCCATTGAAGTGATTGAGACAGTGGCTGAGAATGAGTACTACTATGCATCAGAGAGACACAACACTAAGGGAGTCATGGAGCTGAACCATGTTGATACAATTCTAGCCCAAAACAAGGTGTTTGCCAAGCAACTAGCAGAGCTCACCAGGAAATTAGAAACAAAGCAAGTGGCTGCAATACACACACAAGATCAAGAGGAAGCAAGCACTGAAGGAGGTGATTGGGAAGAGGCCAATTATGTAGGAAATCAACAAAGGCAACCATATGATCCACATTCCAACACTTACAACCCAGGCTGGAAAAACCACCCAAACTTTGGGTGGGGAAACCAGCAAAACCAACATAACAAGTCCACATACCAAAACTCCAACCAAAGATCGTATCAAGCCACACAAAACACTTACTCCCAACCATCATATCATGGCCAAAATAGTCAACCTACCCAACCTAATCCGAACCAACAATTTCAAGATCAATTGAACAGGATAGAAGGAAGACTGGCAAACATGGGTCAGGACGTAAGTGAGTTGAAAAGCTTTAGGGATGATGTGAGATCTACCTTAAGGAACCATGGTGAAAGACTAAAGAAGATGGAGTCTCCCCAAGTCAACTGCAGTGTTCCCTAGTGACACGGAAAAGAATCCTAAAGGGGAACAAAAGGGAGTGAGATGGGAAGACTGCAAGGCCATCACCATATTGAAGGAAGTCTCAGAAGAAGAAGGAATCAGACCCTCAGAACAGGAGCCAGAAATCTTGAAGGAAGGTTTGGAAGAAGCTAAGCAGGAAAGTGAAACTGATGAAGCCAAGGAACTGCAAAAAGGCACGATGGAAACATACCAACCAAAAGCACCATTTCCTCATAGGTTAGGAGGAGGTGAAAAGGGGAAAACCTATTCAAGGTTTTTAGAGACATTTAAGTCTCTCCATATCAATATTCCCTTTCTTGAGATTCTCCAGCAGATGCCTACACATATCAAGTATTTAAAGGAATTGTTGAGCAAGAAAAGAGTTTTGAAGGGAGGACAAACGGTAACAATGAACAAAGAATGCAGTGCCCTCATCAAGAAGGACACAGTCTCTAAGAAAACAGACCCAGGAAGTTTTCATATCCCCTGCATCATAGGGGAAACAAAAATTGACAGAGGATTCTGTGATCTAGGAGCTAGCATAAATGTGATGCCTCTAACTCTTATGAAGAGGCTACAACTGAATGAGGTGAGATCCACTGATGTAATCATACAACTGGCTGACAAAACTCAGAAGCAAGCTGAAGGGGTAGTTGAGAATGTGCTGGTGAAAGTGGGAGATTATTACTTCCCCACAGACTTTGTCATTTTGGACATGGAGGAAAGCTACTTACACCCTATCATTCTGGGCAGGCCATTTCTAGCCACTACTAGAGTGCTCATAGATGTAGAACAAGGAGAGCTAATTCTGAGAATACATGATGAACAGCTCATTTTCAAAGTTTTCAAACCTGCATCTGAGCCTGAACCAGAACCTGAAAAGCCTAAGGATGATAGTAGCCATCTGTGTTTGGAGGAAAGTAATCCAGCAGCTGAAACTCTAAAACAGTCCTTGGAAGGCAAACAAGAGTTGCAAGAGTTAAAGCCACAAGAATCAATGGAAACAGATCAGAAGGATCCTCCTGGCATAAGAGTCAATGGAGAAATCCTCAAGAGAAAGGGAAGAATGGTAGGGAAATTGCCAAGAGGGTGGAGAAACAAGAAAATTCCCACTGAAGGTTTTTCTCCGGGAGATAAAGTGATATCAAGTCATTATCTGCCAATCCCACCTAGCCTCAAAACCATTCCTTCCCAGCTCCCTCAAGTGTTCACAATCAGGAAAGTTCTTTCTATGGAACATTTAGAAGTCATGAAGGAATCAAATGGGGACGTTTTCATAGTGAGAGGAGAAGACATCAAGCACTACAATCCACCCTAACAAGGGACAACCGTCAAGCTAGTGACGTTAAAGAAGCGCTTCATGGGAGGCAACCCATGTTTTAGTATCCTTACTCTTTATTGTTTTGCTTTACATCTAATAAAGCATGGTTCTTATGCATGAACTTGAATCCTCAGGACAACTGTTGATAAAGTGCACTAAACATTGCATGTAAATTACAATTGGTCTCTAAGTTTGGTGTGCCTGAAGGCACTCCCAAATCTTATTCAAATTGTATTCAATCTTTCATTCAAGGTGCACGACCAAACATTAAGTTTGGTGTTCCTTTTGAACACAGTTAATGAAAAGCAAGAAGTTCCTCTGGATTTAGAAATTCATGACAAGTATACCATTGCATGTTTTAATACTTTGATTTCAATTACTTTAGGTAGTAAAATTGTTTAGGATCAAAGCGCCAAAGTGACTAGGATTTATTAGAATTATGCACATTCATTAAGGACAACCAACATGGATTTCATGTCATCAGGAGACATTACCAAACACTAAGTTTGGTGTCCAGTAATAAGTGTGCATACATACAAAGGTCACGGCTATAAGCTCAGGAAGTCAATCATTGATTTACAATTCAAAAAAAAGGAAAAACATGTACAAGTACTATTCATTATTCACATGACCGAAAAAAATGATAGCAAATTTGTTTGTTTGTGCAGGTACAAAAGGAAAGATAAGAATGGAGGAAAAAGACAAGGGGGGAGGTATGGTGCTTGGTCCAAAAGGAAGTTCACAAGTCTTTGAAACTAACACATGGGAAAAGGAAGTTCTGCATGAAAAGATAGCTACATGTACAACCTAATGCACTCAAAATACTTCCAAGAAAATGAAAAGCAATTCGTCCTTCTCCCTAATTCATATATTTACCATCAGGCCACCCTTCACAAATCACCCTAGCCGTCCATCTTTCACTTACGGGCACTATAAAGAACCACTTGGGGAACGAGTTCCACACCACCAAATCTCCTTCATGCACATTTTCTTTCATCATAGCATAACTATCTCTTGCCGAAAACAGCCTCACCACACTTCCAACAACACTTCTTGCTTTACCTTGTCAACTTTAGCTTGTCACTTACCAAAACTAAAGAACCAATGGCAGCCTCATCTAGCCACAAAAGAAGAAAAGACAAGCAGCCAATGGAGGAGAACAGGGAATTCGATGCATGGAGATACAAATCAGTTTTCCATGAGATTCAAGCCGAATGGATGAGACCTAAAACGGTACTAGCTGAGGTTCCCTTTGACCTTGAAAAGGATGAATTCCCAAGTGTTTGGGAGAAGATCAAAAAGAGGAAGTGGGAGCTCCTGACTAAGCCAATCACTAAAATCAACATCAACCTGGTGAAAGAGTTTTATGCAAATGCAGTGAGGGAGGATTCAACCGTGAAACCCACATACAAAAGCTATGTGAGAGGGGTGGAAGTTGACTTCAGCCCCAAGGCAATCATGAAAACTCTTGGCCTGAAAAACATACGTTTCAGCCAAGCAAGTTATGAGGAAAGGATGACAGGAGAACCTGACTATACGACTATTGCAGAAGACCTTTGTGCCATCAGAGCTGAATGGGTGAGAAAAACAAGAGGGGCTCCAAGAGTCTTGAGAAGGGGAGACCTAACACCTGAAGCTAAAGGGTGGTATGCAATAGTTAGGAGATCCATCCTACCCACTGCAAACTCTTCAGAAATAGTCCCTAAAAGAGCCATCTTGCTACATTGCATTATGGTGGGAGGGGAGATCAAAGTTCATAAACTCATTGCTGAACAGATACAAGAGCTTAGTGAGAAAAGTGACCCTGAATCCTGGCTCCACTTCCCTAGCACCATCATTAGACTATGCATCGATGCCCAAGTACCACTTGAAGATGAAAGACCTAATTGGCTATATCCTGGATTGGCCATAACTGCGTACAGAATAACTCTTGGCCCAATTGCTCCAAGACATACAAAAAGAAGAAATGAAGAAGGGCAACAAGCAGAAGCAGAGCAAGAAGCAGAGCAAGAAGGACAAGAAGGAGAGGACGGAGAAGAAGAGCAAGAAGAGCAAGGAATTCCAGAAAGAAGACAACAAATTCCCAGAGACCCCATGGATATGAGCAGAATGCAGGAAATCATAGAAGGAATGTCTCAACAATACATGAGGTCTCAGGAGAGACAAGAGGACTTTCACCTAAAAATGATGGATATGCAAAGGCACTTTGAATCAAGATTCTTAGATCTGCAAAGGGAACAGAATTTACAATTACAGGAATCCTTCAGCCACATATGCCAACACCAAGATGCCAATGTCTTGGCAATCAAGGAAGCCACCACTTTACAGAATGCAAGATACTCAGTTCAAGCTGATTACAACATCAGTTCGCAAATCAAGCTTAACTACATAGGGGAACATTTACACAAGATGGACCCAGCATTCCCAGCTTTTGATGAGTATTTCAAAGGGAGGAAAGAAGGAGAAATAAACAAGGCAATGATCCTTGAAAAAGGAGTGGAAGAAACAATGAAAAAGGCTGGATTCTGGAAAAAGCTCATAAGAAAAGACAAAGGAAGTACAAGTGGTCAAAAAGGGGTAGGAAGCAAGAAGAAGCAGGATCCCAAGAATCAAGAAGAACCAAGCAATAAATGAGAGGTGGTCTCGTTCCTTAATAATCAAATGATAATTGGTGAATTGTCTTTATGAGCTTTCTTTCATTATAAGTCATTTAAGTTTTTAATGTGAAGTTTCTAGTATGTTTGTCTGTTTATTGCTTTGAATAAAGTGAATGCCTAGATGTTTGGATATAACTTCACCTTCTTAAACAAATGCTTGCCATGCTTGTTCTATTTCCAAAAATAAAAGAAAAGTTTGAACAAAAGTAACTTGGCTCAATTAGTGACAAATCAAGTAGAATTAAGTGGTGGTATGCATGCTTGATTGTTTAGTCAGATCACTGGAAATTGAGTGTAGAATTATCATTTTTTGTGTAGAATTTAAAAACTGTCTATGGATCTTGATGAATAAATGTCTTTGGCCATGAAAAAGAAAGAAAAAGAAGAAGAAAAAACCACTGAAAAATGGCAACCAAAAAGCAAAAAAAATTGAGAAAATAAGCTAGGCATCAATGGTTTGAACTTCTGAGACAAATGCCTGTGGTGTTTATGTATTAAGGATATGCTTGGATGAATAGGTTCTGAGGAGTGTTTCAACACTTGGTAACTTGGGTTAACTAACCCGGGATTATCAACCAAAAGTCCATTATCAAGAGCAACCTAAATGCAAAACATTTAGTCACACAAAGAGGTGCTGGGCACCAATGTCTCAAGAAGAAATGTGAACTAAAATGCCTAGAGTGGATATGTGTAGTGCACTGATAAGAAAAAGAAAATGCCAAAGGCTTGTGCAACACATGACACTAAGCAAACAAGGAGAAAAGGAGCTCTAAGAAAAAGAAAAGAAAAACAAAGAAGAGAAAAGTGCCAAGGACATAAGAATAACAAGAGGCCATAGCAGTGTTTGATGGATGCAATGAAAAAGTGATAATATTACCTGATAAGAATGAAAAAGTGATGCTGCAACTTTCTGCATAAAACCCTTCTGATGAACTTCAAGTGCTTACTAATATAGCCAATGTAATTGCTTTCTGTTTCATACTTTCTTCTCAAATAACTCAGGACTTGCTTAGGGACAAGCAAGTATTAAGTTTGGTGTTGTGATGCCAAGGCATCTTAGGCGAGTTTTCACTAGCATTTTTCTGTTAGTTTTAGTTGTTTTATGCACTTTCTTGAGCTTAAAGTAACCAAGAATGGTTAAATGAATAACAAAGCAATGAACCATCCAAACAGTATGATTTTTATGCAAATTTCATGAGTTTTTAGTTATATTACTTGAATGCTATGAATGGAAGATTCTCATGAAAATTTGCAAGACTTTGATGCAGTTGTTTGGATGATTTCAGGAAAGAAGAGGCTAGGCAAGGAAGCAACAAAAATCAATAAAGGAAGCTTGAATATCACATGTGGAGTTTAAGTTCCAGTTTAAGCTTAAACTGGAACTTAAACGGCCAAAATCATGAAAGCTGAGGAAAGGGTGAAAGTGGCGTTTAACCTCCAGTTTAACCTTAAACTGGAAGTTAAACGCCAGAAATGGGAAATGCACCAGGGAGCCATTTCCACGTTTAAGCTCCAGTTTAACCTTAAACTGGAGCTTAAACGTGTTCGACCAAGTTTTCTCCTCCAGGGTTGCTTTATCCATTTCCACGTTTAAGCTCCAGTTTAACCTTAAACTGGAGCTTAAACGTGTTCGACCTCCAAGGGTTGCTTTCTCCGCTTCCACGTTTAAGCTCCAGTTTAACCTTAAACTGGAGCTTAAACGTGTTCGACCTCTAGGGCTACCTTTCTCCGCTTCCACGTTTAAGCTCCAGTTTAACCTTAAACTGGAGCTTAAACGTGTTCGACCTCCAGGATGGCTTTCTCTATTTCCACGTTTAAGCTCCAGTTTAACCTTAAACTGGAGCTTAAACGTGTTCGACCTCCAGGATGGCTTTCTCTATCTCCACGTTTAAGTTTCAGTTTAACCTTAAACTGAAGCTTAAACGTGTTCGACTACGTTACCCTCCAGAGCTGCCTTCTTCCATTTCCACGTTTAAGCTTCAGTTTAACCTTAAACTGAAGCTTAAACGTGCTTCCACAAAAGGCATCACTGGAAGTGTCTGGCGTTTAAGCTGCAGTTTAAGCTTAAACTGCAACTTAAACACGACTCTTGGAAAAGGTTTCTGGGCCAAAAATATTGCAGTTTAAGTTAGCATTTGAGCACAAACATTAACTTAAACTTACTCTGGTATGAAACCCAATTGAATATCATGGTTTATGGGATTGGGCCTGAAGGATTGATGAGTCTGGAATTTCAATTTGTTGAGACATGTGTCATTACTTGATTATCACTAAGTTGGCTCAATGAATGTTACAGAATTTGGATCAGCAGCCTCATCAAGATTATGGATCATAAACCCAAAGCAAAAGGAAAGCAGGGAGAGGCCTCAAAGCCCAAGAAACACAACAGAAGCTCAATGAAGAAAGTGTATAAATAGGATGGAATTTAAGTTAGAGGGACTTTTCTTTTACCTTTTGATTTTTGGAAGTTTTCATACTTTTGTAATTGAATTCAGAGCTATGACTCACTAAACCCCCTTTCATTGGGTTAGGGAGCTCTATTGTAATTCAATGAATCAATAATAGTTTTATCTTCTTCTTCAATCTTTTCTCTTGAATTTTGTTAGAAAGCTTCTCGATCTAATTCCATTGGGTAGTTGTCTTGGGAAAGAAACTACCCATAATTGGAATCCTTCGGAACCTTGGGAAAGGAATGGAGGATTCATGCTAGAGAAGCTTTCTCACAGTGAATTGGATTGGGGTTTGGATGGATATTGTGACATGTAATCCTACCAAATTGTGGTTCATGAAACTGTGTGGTATAATCAGTGATCGAGCATCATCTCTTCTTATGAACATTTAAGCCAAGGGATTGGAAATTTGTTTGTTTTTAGAGAGAATTGGTGAGCCAAGGGATTGGGATCCAATCATATAAGATTGCCAAGCAAAAATTCAATGAACGCATTGGTTGAGGAAGAGATAAAAATGTTTTGATTCGGAGATCTCAATATCTCCTAAAACCCAATGAATTCCCCATCTCCGATTTCCACTTTCTCTGTACATTCTGCAATTCAATTCATGCAATCACCTCTATTCCCTTTTAATTTCAGCAATTTAGCTTCTCGCTCTTTAATTCATGCAATTTAAGATTCCGCAATTTCAATTTCTTGTCATTTACGTTTCCCGCCAATTTTACATTCCGCAACTCTCATCTAATTCTTGATTCTGCTCAACTAGACACACTTCTAATACGAATTGCTCATTCAACCAATCCTTGTGGGATTCGACCTCACTCTAGTGTGAGTTTTTACTTGACGATAACTGGTGCACTTGCCGGAAGGAATTTTGCCGATTGTGCAATTTCCTAAATCGTAGCATAACTAGTTTATGTGCATCAGATATGCAGAGCTCTGCATAAAAAGAGAGGGTTGGAATACTAGGTGTTACACTGTTATCTCTCTTTTAGAGGGAGAATTAGGATGAGGCATCTTGAATAAGATGTGATCCTCCCCTAAATTTAGGGTTAGTTCTCCCTTAGCCACATCAATGATAGTATCAGCTGTGGCTAGGAAAGGTCTTCCAAGGATGACATAGTCATCCTCATCCTCTTCTATGTCCAAGACAATGAAGTTTGCAAGGATGTAGTAGTTTTCAACCTTAACCAAGACATCCTCTACTAAGCCATATGGATTCTTTATGGTCTTGTCTGCCATCTTTAAAGAGACATGTGCAGCTTGTACCTCAAGGATTCCCAGCTTCTCCATTAGAGAGAGTGGCATGAGGTTGATGCTTGACCATATGTCAAATAGAGCCTTTTCAAAAGTCATAGTGCCTATGGTGTAATGAATCAGAAAGCTTCCAGGGTCTGGAAGCTTCTGAGGTAGCTCTTGCTGAATAAAAGCATGGAGTTTTTTAGTAAGCAGTGGAGGTTCTTACTCTAGAGGTTTTGTAAGAAACAGCTTGGTGTTCATCTTCATTAGAGCTCCTAGGAAATGAGCAACTTGCTCTTCCCTAGTGTCTTCATCCTCACTTGAGGATGAGTAGTTGGTGCACGAAATTATGATTCACACTTTTCACAACTCCGCACAACTAACCAGCAAGTGCACTGGGTTATCCAAGTAATACCTTACGTGAGTAAGGGTCGATCCCACGGAGATTGTCGGCTTGACGCAAGCTATGGTCATCTTGTAAATATTAGTCCGGAGGATTCAAATGGTTATGAGGTTTTGATAATTAAAAGATAAATAAAACATAAAATAAAATAAAGATACCTATGTAATTCGTTGGTGGGAATTTTATATAAGCGTTTGGAGATGCTTTATGGCTTCTGAACCTCTGCTTCCCTGTTGTCTTCTTCCAATCATGCGTACTTCCTTCCATGGCAAGCTGTATCATCCTCTCGGATGAAAAATACCAGGTACGACCTCTGCACGGCTAATCAACTGTCGGATTTCTCGTCTCGGATGAAAAATACCAGGTACAGCTATCGTACGGCTAATCATCTATTGGTTCTCACTAGCATCGGAAAAGGATATCTCTATCCTTTTGCACACTGTCACTGTGCCCAACATTCGCAAGTTTCAAGCTCGTCACAGTCATCCCTTCCCAAATCCTACTCGGAATACCACAGACAAGGTTTAGACTTTCTGGATCTCAGGAATGCTGCCATTTGGTTTATACCACGAAGGTTCTAATCACACAGATTCAGATGCTCTGTTGTCAGGAGAGGTGATGTAAATTGTGGATTAGAGACCTAAGAGAATATACTCCGGCTGTCTTCCAACGACTACGTTGAACATCATGTAGACCGCTTGTGGTTGTCAGGCACGCGGATCTTGGTTAAGCAAATGACAAAGATAGTGGGTGATTGTCACGGGTCACCCCTTCATTCTGACTTAACTGAATTAAGTACA
Organism: Arachis hypogaea; assembly: GCF_003086295.3. NCBI lineage: Eukaryota > Viridiplantae > Streptophyta > Magnoliopsida > Fabales > Fabaceae > Arachis > Arachis hypogaea. The sequence continues at coordinate 76,886,623 of NC_092053.1, forward strand.
AGAGTATATCTTGGAGAAAAAGTAGGTGTGAATTGAAAGAGAAATAATAGTACTTGCATTAATTCATGAAGAACAACAGAGCTCCGCACCTTAATCTATGAGGTGTAGAAACTCCACCGTAGAAAATACATAAGAGAAAAGAGGTTTAGGCATGGCCGAATGGCTAGCCTCCAAATGTTATTCCAACCATACAAGTCTTCGAATACAATAGTAAAAATTTCTATTTATACTAAACTAGTTACTAGCGATTACAGAAAATAAGTAACTAAGTGCAGAAAGTGCAGAAATCCACTTTCGGGGCCCACTTGATGTGTGCTTGGGCTGCGCATTGAAGCTTTCATGTGCATAGACCATTCTTGGAGTTAAATGCTAGCTTGGGTGCCAGTTTAGGTATTTAACTCCAGTTCTGGTGTTTTACTCTAGAAATGGGTCTTTGGCTGGCGTTTGAACGCCAGCTTGGGCCATGAAATCTCGAGCAAAGTATGAACTATTATATATTTTTGGAAAGCCCAAGATATCTACGTTCCAACGCAATTGAAAGCGTGCCAATTGGGATTCTGTAGCTCCAGAAAATCCACTTCGAGTGCAGGAGGGTTAGAATCCAACAGCATCTGAAGTCCTTTCTCAGTCTCTGAATCAGATTTTTGCTCAGGTCCCTCAATTTCAGCCAGAAAATACCTGAAATCATAGAAAAACACACAAACTCATAGTAAAGTCTAGAAATGTGATTTTTGCATAAAAACTAAGAAAAATATAATAAAAAGTAAATGAAACATACTAAAAACTATGTAAAAACAATGCCAAAAAGGTTATAAATTATCCGCTCATTACAACACCAAACTTAAATTGTTGCTTGTCCCCAAGCAACTAAAAACAAAATAGGATAAAAAGAAGATAAAATACAATAAATCTCAAAAATATCAATGAAGGTTAGTTTCGGTTAGATGAGCGGCATCCATAGGAACTCAGAATTCAGATAGCGTTATTGATTCTCCTAGTTCAGTATGTTGATTCTTGAACACAGCTACTTTATGAGTCTTGGCCGTGGGCCTAAGCATTTTGTTTTCCAGTATTACCACCGGATACATAAATGCCACAGACACATAACTGGGTGAACCTTTTCATATTGTGACTTAGCTTTGCTAGAGTCCCCAGTTAGAGTTGCCCAGAGCTCTTAAGCACACTCTTTTTGCTTTGGACCACGACTTTAACCGCTCAGTCTCAAGCATTTTACTTGACACCTTCATGCCACAAGCACATGGTTAGGGACAGCTTGATTTAGCCGCTTAGGCAAGGATTTTATTCCTTTGGGCCCTCCTATCCATTAATGCTCAAAGCCTTGGATCCTTTTTACCCTTACCTTTTGGTTTAAAGGGTTATTGGCTTTTTCTTCTTGCTTTTTCTTTTTTCTTTCTTTTTTTTTATTTTTTGCATTTTTTTCCGCAAGCTTTGTGTTTCACTACTTTTTCTTGTTTCAAGAATCAATTTTGTGATTTTTTCAGATTATCAATAATATTTCTCTTTTTTCAATATTCTTTCAAGAGCCAACAATTTTAACATTCATAAACTTCACTATCAAAAATATGCACTGTTCAAGAATTCATTCAGAAAACAAAAAGTATTGCCACCACATCAGAATAATTAAACTATTTTCAAGATAGAATTCAAATTCATGTACTTCTTTTTCTTTTTCAGAAAACCTTTTTCATTTAAGAAAGGTGAAGGATTCATAGGACATCCATAGCTTTAAGACATAGACGCTAAACACTAATGATCATGTAATAAGGACACAAACATAGTAATTGAATGCTAACCTCACATTTTTCGGACTGAAATCCAAGTAATTCCCCTGAACTATTGTGAGCCAATTCTTTGGGTTCGGGTTCACACTTTGATCATGGTTCTTAGTGATCCATGCATTAGCATAGAACTCTTAAACCATTAAGATTCTGACTTGTTGGATGGGGTTGGTGAGAGCTTCCCAACTTCTTCTTTAAACCTCACGTCGGATCTCCGGATATTCACTCTTTTTGAGCATGAAGGGGACTTCGGGAATCACCTTTTTCTTGGCCACAACTTCATAGAAGTGGTCTTGATGGACGTTTGAGATGAAGCTCTCCATCTTCCATGACTCGGATGTGGAAGCAATTGCCTTCCCTTTCCTCTTTCTAAGGTTTCTCCGGTCTTAGGTGCCATTAATGATTATGGAAAAACAAAAAGTAGAGCTTTTTCCCACACCAAACTTAAAAGGTTTGCTCATCCTCGAGCAAAAGAAGAAAGAAAGGAGGAGAAGAAGAAGAAAAGTAGGAGATGGAAGGGAGTGTTGGTTTTGGCGAAGGGGGGTTAAGTGTGTATAATGTGTGAAATTGAAGGTGGTAAGGATGGGTATTTATAGAGTAAGAGAGAGAAGGAAGTCGTGTATGAAGGGGTTGGGTTTGGGAGGGAAATGTTTTGAATTTGAATGGTGAGGTACGTGGGGTTTTATGTGAGTGGTGAAGAGATTATGGGGAAGAGGGTAGGATTTGATAGGTGAATGGTGTTTAGGGAAGAGGTATTGATGTGATTGGTCAAGGGTATTTGGGGAAGAGTGTTTTGGAAAGAAGTAGAGGTGGGGTAGGTGGGGATCCTGTGGAATCCACATATCCTGAGGTGTAAAGGAATTCTGCTCCCTGCACCTTTCTGGCGTTTAAACACCTTCTGTCTGCCATTTCTGGCGTTTAACGCCAACTCTGCTACCTTTTCTGGCGTTAAACGCCAGGCTGATGCCCTTTTCTGGCGTTTAACGCCCACCAGACACTCTTTTCTGGCGTTAAACGCCAGTCTCTCTGCCAATTCTGGCATTTAGCGCCCAGAATGCTGCCAGACTGGGCGTTAAACGCCAATTCTGCTATCCTTAATGACCTTTAAACACCAGTAAGCCTGTCCTCCAGGGTGTGCTATTTTTTTATGCTGTTTTTGATTCCGCTTTAATTCTGCAACTATTTTTATTACTTCACGTGATCATCTACCTAAAGAAAACATAAAATAACAATAGAAAACAAATGTCTATAAAATTAAATATAATTAAATGACATTGGGTTGCCTCCCAATAAGCGCTTCTTTAATGTCAATAGCTTGACAGTGAGCTCTTAAAGAGCTTCACAGAGACTAAGAGCTTAATGGTGGCCTCCCAACACCAAACTTAGAAGTTGAGTGTGGGGGCTCTGTTTGACTCTGTATTGAGAGAAGCTTTTCACGCTTCCTTTCCATGGTTGCAGAAGAAGATCCTTGAGCCTTAATCACAAGGTAGTCCTCATTCAATTAAAGGACTAACTCTCCTCTGTCCACATCAATCACAGCTCTTGCTGTGGCTAGGAAGGGTCTTCCAAGGATGATGGATTCATCCTCATACTTTCTAGTGCCTAGGATTATTAAGTCAGCAGGGATGTATAGGCCTTCAACCTTCACTAAGACATCCTCTACAAGTCCATAAGCCTTTTTCATTGATTTGTCTGCCATTTCTAATGAGATTTTTGCAACTTGTACCTCAAAGATCCCTAGTTTCTCCATTACAGAGAGTGGCATGAGGTTTATTCCTGACCCCAGGTCACACAGAGCCTTCTCAAAGCTCATGGTGCCTATGGTACAGGGTATTAAGAACTTTCCGGGATCCAGTTTCTTCTGAGGTAATTTCAGTTGAACCAAAGCATTCAGTTCATTGATGAGCAATGGTCGTCCTTCCAAGTCTTATTACCAAATAACTTAGCATTTAGCTTCATGATTGCTCCTAGATACTGAGCAACTTACTCTTCAACAATATCTTCATCCTCTTTAGAGGAGAAATACTCATCAGAGCTCATAAACGGAAATAGTAAGTTTAGTAGAATCTCTATGGTCTCTGTATGAGCCTCAGATTCCTTTGGTTCCTCATTAGGGAACTCCTTAGTGGTCAGTGGACGTCCAGTGAGGTCTTCCTCACTGGAAATCACTGCCTCTTCCTCCTCTATAGGTTCAGCCATTTTGGTTATATTGATGTCCTTGAACTCTCTCTTTGGATTCTCTTCTGTATTGCTTGGGAGAGCACTAGGAGGGGTTTCAGTAACTCTTTTACTCAGCTGACCTACTTGTGCCTCTAAATTTCTGATGGAGGACCTTGTTTCAGTCATGAAACTAAGAGTGGTCTTAGATAGATAAGAGATTATGGTTGCTAAGTCAGAGAGGCTCTGCTTAGAATTCTCTGTCTGTTGCTCAGAAGATTATGGAAAAGGCTTGCTGTTGCCAAACCTATTTCTCCCACCATTATTATTATTGAAGTTTTGTTGAGGCTTCTGTTGATCTTTCCATGAGAAATTTAGATAATTTCTCCATGAAGGATTATAGGTGTTTCCATAGGATTCTCCCATGTAATTCACCTCTTCTATTGCAGGATTCTCAGGGTCATAAGCTTCTTCTTCAGAGGACGCTTCTTTAGTACTATCGGATGCAGCTTGCATTCCAGTCAGATTCTAAGAAATCATATTGACTTGCTGAGTCAATATTTTATTCTTAGCCAATATGGCATTCAGAGTATCAATCTCAAGAACTCATTTCTTCTAAGTCATCCAATTATTCACCGAATTTCTTTCAGAAGTGTACATGAACTGGTTATTTACAACCATCTCAATGAATTCCTGGGCTTCTGTAGGCGTTTTCTTCAGATGAAGAGATCCACCAGCAGAATGGTCTAATAACATGTTGGATAATTCAGATAGACCATCATAGAATATACATAACATGCTCCATTCTGAAAGCATGTCAGAAGGATACCTTCTGATCAATTGCTTATATCTTACCCAAACTTCATAGAGGGATTCACCTTCCTTCTGTCTGAAGGTTTGGACTTCCACTCTAAGCTTGCTCAACTTTTGAGGTGGAAAGAATTTGGCCAAGAAAGCATTGACCAACTTTTTCCAAGAGTTCAGGCTTTCCTTAGGTTGTGAGTCCAACCATATCCTAGCTCTGTCTCTTACAGCAAAGGGGAAAAGCATAAGTCTGTAGACCATGGGATTATCGCCATTGGTCTTAACAGTATCACAAATTTACAAGAATTCAGCTAAGAACTGATGAGGATCTTCCAATGGAAGTCCATAAAACTTTCAATTCTGCTGCATTAGAGAAACTAATTGAGGCTTAAGCTCAAAGTTGTTTGCTCCAATTGCAGGAATTGAGATGCTTCTTCCATAGAATTCAGAAGTTGGTGCAGTAAAGTCACCAAGCATCTTCCTTGCATCTCCACCATTGTTGTTGGGTTCAGATGCCATGTCCTCTTCTTTTTCGAAAATTTCTGTAAGGTCCTCTCTGGAGTGTTGTGCTTTAGCTTCTCTTAGCTTCCTCTTCAGAGTCCTTTTAGGTTCAGGATCAGCTTCAACAAGAATGTTCTTATCCTTGTTCCTGCTCATATGAAAAAGAAGAGAACAAGGAGAGAAGAGGAATCCTCTATGTCACAATATAGAGATTCCTTTATGTGAGTAGAAGAATAGACGAATAGAAGAAGAAGGAAGAAGAAGAAATTCGAACACAAAGAGAGAGAGGGTTCGAATTATGAGTAGAAGAGAAGTGTTAGTGATTAAATAAATAAATAGAAAGAGATGAGAGAGAGTGTGTATTCGAATATTAATTAAAAAAAAAGAAAAGCATTTTTGTTTTTATTTTAATTTTAAGTTAGAATTCAAAATTTAAGAAAAAATAGAAGCAAATTGAAAACTAAATAAATTAATTAATTAAAAAGATTTTTGAAAAATTTTAGTTAGTTTTCGAAATTAATGAGAGAGAAAAGTAGTTAGGTGGTTTTGACAAAGATAAGAAATTGTAAACTTTTTAGAATTAAAACAAACAAGTCAAGTAATTAGTTGAAAAAGATTTTAAAATAAATTTTGAAAAGATAAGAAGTTAGAAAAAGATTTTGAAATTAAACTTTGAAAAGATGTGATTGAAATTTATTTTGAAAAAGAATTAAAAAAGAAATTAAAAAGATTTGATTTTTAAAATTAAAGTTGATGACTTGACTAACAAAAAACTAAAAGATATGATTCTAGAATTTAAAGATTGAACCTTTCTTAACAGGAAAGTAACAAACTTGGAAATTTTGAATCAAAACATTAATTGTTAGTAAAGTTTTCGAAAATGTGAAATAAAAATAAGAAAAAGATTTTGAAAATTTATTTAAGAAATTCGAAAATATTAAGAAGAAAAATGAAAAAGATTTGATTTTTGAAAAAAGATTTGAAAAGATAAAATTTTTAAATTGAAATTTTTGACTTGACTAACAAGAAACAACTAAATTTTGAAAATTGTTGACTAAGTCAACCCAAAATTTTGAAATTTATGAGTAAAATAAAGGAAAGATATTATTTTTAAATTTTTTAAATTAATGAAGAAAGAGAAAAACAACAAAAGACACAAGACATAAGAATTTAAGATTAAAATAAATAATGCATGCAAGAACACTTTAAATGTCAAGATGAACACCAAGAACACTTTGAAGATCATGATGAACATCAAGAACGTTTTTTTTTGAATCAACATAAGCTCAACACACTAATGTGGAGCAACGAAAGAAACAACAAAGACTTAGAAAATACATAAATTTTGAAGCTTTCTGCAATGCCTCAACCACCCAAAGTATCACTCTTAGTCCATTCGTTGTAACTCAGAATCGTCTTTCTTATTACGAAGTCCACACCTGTTTCCTTATTATTAAAAATCCTAGCATTGCGTTCCATCCAAATGTTCCAAATAACTGCAAAGAAACCCGACAACCATTTCTTCTGATCTTGTTTCCGCTTATACCTACCGGTCCATCTCTCAAACAGTTCCCTTATGGTTCCAGGGATAGGCCACACCTCTCCAAACGACCTCAACCAACTATCCCACACCTGCCATGTTATCTCACATAGAAGAAATAGATGCTCCACCGACTCTACCTCCTTTTTGCAAAGTACACAAAGATTATCACTGGGCCTAATAATTCCTATTCTACTCAATCTCTCCTTGGTACTCACTCTGCCAATAAGTACAAACCACCCAAACAGCTCGATCCTCGGCGGTACCACTCCTCTCCAAACATCAAGAACGTATTTTTGAAAATTTTTAAGAAAAGAAACACATGCAAGACACCAAACATAGAAATTTTTAATGTTTAGACACTATGAATTCGAAAATGCATATGAAAAACAAGAAAAGACACAAGACTCAAACAAGAAACACAAATTTTTTTTTGGTTTTTATGATTTTATTAAACTTTTTATATTTTTTTCAAAATTATTTTGGAAAAAGAAAATAATGAAATTCAAAAGAATTAGACATGCAATGTTAGTCTAAAACTTCGGTCCAAAAGAATTAGACATGGCCAAATGGCCAGCCAAGCTTTAGCATAACAAAAATTTGGTGCAAGAAATTGTGATTCACACTTTTCACAACTTCACACAACTAACCAGCAAGTGCACTAGGTCGTCCAAGAAATACCTTACGTGAGTAAGGGTCGATCCCACGGAGATTGTCGGCTTGAAGCAAGCTATGGTCATCTTGTAAATCTTAGTCAGGCGGATTCAAATGGTTATGAGTTTTTGATAATTAAAAGATAAATAAAACGTATAATAAAATAAAGATACTTATGTAATTCATTGGTGGGAATTTCGGATAAGCGTTTGGAGATGCTTTGTTGCTTCTGAACCTCTGCTTCCCTGTTGTCTTCTTCCAATCATGCGTACTCCATTCCATGGCAAGCTGTATGATCGTCTCAGATGAAAAATACCAGGTACAGCCTCTGCACGGCTAATCAACTATCGGATTTCTCGTCTCGGATGAACAATAGCAGGTACAGCTACCGCACGGCTAATCATCTGTCGGTTCTCACTAGCATCAGAATAGGATCTCTCTATCCTTTTGCACACTGTCACTGTGCCCAGCATTCGCAGGTTTGAAGCTCGTCACAGTCATCCCTTCCCGGATCCTACTTGGAATACCACAGACAAGGCTTAGACTTTTCGGATCTCAGGAATGCTGCCAATTGGTTCTAGCCTATACCATGAAGGTTCTAGTCACACGGATTCGGATGCTCTGTTGTCAGGAAAGGTGATGCAAATTTTGGATTAGAGACCCAAGAGAATATACTACGGCTGTCGTCCAATGACTACGTTGAACATCATGTAGACCGCTTGTGGTTGTTAGGCACGCGGATCTTGGCCAAGCGAATAACGAAGATAGTGGGTGATTGTCACGGGTCACCCCTTCATTCTAACTTAACTGAATTAAGTACAAGAGTATATCTTGGAGAAGAAGTTGGCATGAATTGAAAGAGAAATAATAGTACTTGCATTAATTCATGAAGAACAGCAGAGCTCCGCACCTTAATCTATGAGGTGTAGCAACTCCACTGAAGAAAATACATAAGAGAACAGAGGTTTAGGCATGGCCGAATGGCCAGCCTCCAAATGTTATTCCAACCATACAAGTCTTTGAATACAATAGTAAAAATTGCTATTTATACTAAACTAGTTACTAGGGGTTACATAAAATAAGTAACTAAGTGCAGATAGTGCAGAAATTTACTTCCGGGGCCTACTTGGTGTGTGCTTGGGCTGAGCATTGAAGCTTTCACTTGCATAGGCCATTGTTGGAGTTAAACGCCAGCTTGGGTGCCAGTTTGGGCCTTTAACTCCAGTTCTAGTGCCAGTTCTGGCGTTTTATTCCAAAAAAGGGTTTCTGGCTGGCGTTTGAACGCCAATTTGGGCCATCAAATCTAGGGCAAAGTATGAACTACTACATATTGCTGGAAATCCCAAGATGTCTACTTTTCAATGCAATTCAGAGCGCGCCAATTGTGCTTCTGTAGCTCCAGAAAATGATGTCAGAAAGCATATAAAATATCCGCTCATCAGTTGGAGTCATTATTAACAAAGATTCTTTCATCCCAGTAGACAGCCCAACCACCAAACAGGTGATGGAAAGCACGGAAGTACCAATTGATCCACCCAAAAGGAAGGCACCTGAGCCTCAAGAGATCCCTCGAATTAAATATTGGACCCAACTAGAAGCATTTGTTGAACAATTGCAAACCACCTTGGATTAATTAAGAGAAGAGAAAAAGGACGATACTAGCATGCTTTTCAAACTGGTCACGGAACAAGAGAAGCATGGGTGTGAGATAGAAGAGCTAAAGTGTCAGAAATTATCCCCTGAAGAGCCTAATGCCTCCCATGATTAAGGTGGTTGAGTTCCACCTCCCTACTTATATGGCTATTCTAATTCCTATTTCTTATTTACATGATCACTAGTAGTCTTTAAGTTTGTTTAAATTTCTGTCCTTTATTTTAAGTATTGTATGAGTATTATTAGGATTTTAAGTTTTATTTTTCTAATTAGCTATAAAATGTTCCTCTTATCATCTCATTAAACTTGAATAAAATTTGGATTTTTTTTAGAAGCAGTAATGATACATAAAATTTTGAATTTAATATCAAGAGTAGTTCAATTATATGATGTGGTGGCATTGCTTTTGTTTTCTGAATGCATGAATAAACAGTGCATATTTCATGTTGGAGTTAAAGAACGTTGGCTCTTGAAAGAATGAGGATAAAAGTGAAGTATTATTGGTGATTTGAAAAATCCTAAAATTGATTCTTGAAGCAAGAAAAAGCAGCAAAAAGCAATAAAAGAAAAAAAAAATATATATATATATATATATATATATATATATATATATATGCTTGCGAAAAAATAATAATAAGCAGGGAAAGCAGAAAAAGCCAATAGCTCTTTAAACCAAAAAGCAAGAGCAAAAAGCCAATAGCTCTTTAAACCAAAAGGCAAGAGCAGGGATTCAAGGCTTTGAGCATCAATGGTTAGGAGGGCCTAAAAGAAATATCTTAGTATAGGCAATTCAAAAGAGCTACTTCCCTAACTATATGCTTGTGGTGCGAAGGTGTCAAGTAAAAGACTTGAGATTGAGCAGTTAAAGTCGTGGTCCAAAGCAAAGAGTGTGCTTAAGAACTCTGGACACTACTGGTTAGGGACTCTAGCAAAGCTAAGTCACAGTCCTAGAGTGTTCTTGTTATTGGTTATGAGTTATGTTTGGGGTTTTGATAAGAGTGATGGGAAGCAGAAGCTGGTGAATTAAAAATTTATTAAAATGGTTACGTTGCAAGTATAGTTCTTAACTCACCGAAAATCTGCCTATCAATTTAGAAATGTGTCACAGAAAGTTTAAATTAAAATTACTGTGAGTTTTAAGTCCCAGGTCGTCTCCTAACGAGTTGCAGAAAAGTGTGCTGTTTTATTAATCAGATGTTCCAAGAAGTTGAGCTAGGTAAATTGGAAATTAAATTGAGGAATTTTAAATAATATAAATAAAAGCCTTGACTGGGAATCGATTGGTTAGAATCTCTATCATTGATGGTGTGATTGTAAGATTAATTTGTAATTAATGGTTGTTCTGTTTGGTTATCCCTTACTAGGTAAGAGAAAGTCAAACAAGTGGGAATGCCAGATCTGTTCACAAGTTGCAACCCACTTAGTTCAAAGGGATTGGTATCGGTGACAGGATAGCAATCCAACATTTAACCCAATTACAAATTTTCTTTCAATCCTTCCAACTCAAGAGTTCCTTTTAATCAACTCCCCATCAAGTAAGGAAACTACTCACGCATTGTAAATAAAGAATCCATAGCATATGAAAGGGAATTAAAAGAAGACATGATTATTGGAATAGAAATTGAATTAAAAAGAAATAATCCTTGCATTAATTAATCATAAAAGTATCTGAATGACAAAATTGAACATAACAAAGAACATGGAAGATTAAAACCAGGTTAAGAGAAAATACTAGAATGATGAAGTCTTGATGAGGAAATAACTCTTCTCAATGTTCCAATGCTAAGACCAATTGAAAAATTAAAATCCTAAAAACTAGAGAGAAAAACCTAAGAGAGTGAAAAAACTAGATCTAAAACTACTGAATGAGTGTCTCTGTTGTTTCTGCATATTCTCTGACTCTAGTCTGCTGTTCCGGGCCGAAATAAGGTCCAAAATCGCCCCCGGCGGATTCTGCAGATTATGCAGATCGCACATGTCACGCGATCGTGTCGTCCATGTGGACGCGTCGCTTGCGCTTTTCCTCTCCACGCGTTCGCATCGTCCACGCTACCGCGTCGCTTGTGCTTTCCAATCCGCGCGGCTGTGCAGGCCATGCGGCCGCGTCACTGCGATTTGTGCTCCTTCTCGCGGTCGCATGAGCCATGCGACCGCGTCACTTCTCGCTGGTTATCTCCTCAAATTCTTGTGTTCCTTCCATTTTTGCTAGCTTCCTCTCCAATCTCCATCTCATTCATGCCCCATAAGGCCTGAAACACTTGACACACAGATCACGGCATCGAATAGAATAAAGGAGAATTAAAAGTAAATAATTAAAGTCTCTAGGAAGCAATTTTCAAACATGTACTAAATTTAGGAAGGAAATCTAAATGCATGCTAAATTGATGAATAAGTGGGCAAGGATCATGACAAAACCACACAATTAAACACGATATAAACCATAAAATAGTGGTTTATCAAAGAGACATGAAAGATAAATGGCAAGGAAGTAAACTAATGGCTAAATAGGGCTTGGCAAGGGTTGGTGGTCAAGGATCTCTATCCGTATCACTAACCACAACATGAGAAATGGCAAGGATCAAACCCATTAAGTCATCCTCTAACTAGTAGTAAAGGAAAGTCAAATGAGTTATATTAATCCAAGTCCATAAGTCCTAGCTCTCCACCAATTCAATTAGTGAGACCTAGAGTTAATGGCTCCCAATCATCAATCACTTGGACATTAGTAACTCAAGAGTTCCTAAGTTACCTTCCCAAGCCAAGAGCATAAAATTCTACTCTAACATCTTTCCAAGCATCTCATCAAACACTTGGAAGGCATAAAAGGAAAGCATAGTAAAATTGCAAGAAAAGTAAATCTACACTACTCAATTGCAAGGAATTAAACAACAATAAATCAAATCAACAATAAAGGAACATGAATCATAAATTGCATTAAAGGAAAATGGAAGAACAAAAGTGAATCAACATGAAAGTAGAGAATTACAAGAATTGAAATACAAAACTAGAGATAGGAGAAGTAGAGGAAGAAGAATTGATAAAGGAAAAGTAAATCTAAGCATGAAATTAACCTAGATCTAAGAAATTCTAATCTAGATCTAACCTAATCCTAATCCTAGAGAGAAGTGAGAGAGAAAGTGAGAGCTTCCCTCTCTAAAACTAACTTTCCCTCTAAAACTAATCTAAACTAAACTAATAATGACTAGGTGTATGATTCCCCTTCAACCCTTGGGTAAAATAGCATCAGAGATGAGTTGGATTTGGGCTTAGGAAGCCTAGAAATTGCCCCCAGCGGATTCACTTTAAGTGGGTCACGTGCAAACATCGACGCGTACTCGCAGGTCACGCGTATGCGTCGCTTGACAATTTTCCATCCACGCGTACGCGTCATGTGCACGTACACGTCGCCATGCGACGTCACAATCCACGTGTGTGCGTGGGTCTCAGCATCCCAAATCCTTGCTTTTCCATGATTTCTCCACTTTGCATGCTTTTCTCTTCATTCTTTTAATCCATTCCTTGCCTCCTAAACCTGAAATCGCTAACACATACATCAAGGCATCTAGTGGAATCAAAGGTAAATTAAAATCATCCTATAAAGGGCCTAAAAAGTATGTTTTCACACTTAAGTACAAATTAGGAGACATCATGAAACCATACTATTTCATTGAATAAATGTGGGTAAAATGTCATAAAACCCCCTAAATCAAGCACAAGATAAACCCTAAATATGGGGTTTATCAACCTCCCCACACTTAAACCAAGCATGTCCTCATGCTTAAACCAAGAGAAAGCAAAGGGTATCAACATTTATTCAATGAAATCTAAATAAATGCAATCTACCTATATGCATCTATCTAAATGAATGCAATTGCTTGGTCAAAATAAATCAATTCCCAAGTAGCATATAGGTACAAGGGCTAAGGACTAGCAAGTCTAATCCATAATTGTATTGAGTTATTAAATATTTTTACAAACTTGCATGAAGAGTGATGATCATAGGTGGAAACATGTAATTGAGCATTGAACCCTCGCCGGTAGTGTTTGCACTCTATTTGCTTAAGTGTTTAGGGTTGATTCACTCAATTCCCCCCTAATCATGCTTTCCAAGATTTGTTTTTCTTCTAACAATTAACAAATATTCCATGCATGCATACAATTATCATGAGGTCTTGTCATTGGTTGTAATGGGGCTAGGGTCAAGGTAGGATGCATATTTGGTCAAGTGGGCTTGAAATTTGAATCTTTGATAAGCTTAAACTTCCCACCTAACCTATGACATCCTATACAATTCAAAACTAACCTAACTACCCATTCTTTACTCTTTTACATACTCATGCATTTCTTTTTCATTTCACAACACATATGCATTGATTTTATTGGGCTTCACTTTGCTTTGGGGCATTTTGTCCCCTTTTTATTTCTTTCTTTTTTTTCTCTTTTTTTCCTTTCTCTATTATCACTTTTTTCTTTTCTTTTCCATAATTTTTTTTCTTTTTGTCTTTTCCTTTTCTTTTTCTCATTTTTTTAATTTTTTGTTTCTTTCAAACTATATATAAGAACATCAATGCATAAGGTCTATACATTTAATCAATACATGAGCATGAACCCAATTCCAAATATTTTCAACAAAAATTACAAAACTACCATTTTATTCACTCAATGTCCCAAGTTTTCCCACACTTGAATGATACACACTCACTAGCCTAAGCTAATCAAAGATCCAAATAAGGACATTTATTATTTTTTACTTTAAGGCTTGTAATGTGCTAAAATTAAGAATAAGTGGGTTAATCGTAGGCTCAAATTGGCTAACAATGGAAGATAAAAGGTAAGGCTATTTGGGTAAGTGAGCTAAATGAAATGATGGTCTCAATCATATAAATTCATGAATACACAAAATAATAGACATAAAGAATCAAACAAATCAAAGATTACAATCATAGAAAGAGAATAATGCACACAAGAAGGAAAATAAGTGGTTATAATATGTAACCACACAATTAGGCTCAAATCTCACTTGCTTGTGTGTTTTTAGCTCAAAAGTCATGTTCCACAATGTATATGAATCAAGCAAGTTCAAAGAAAAGTTTTCACTCAAATCAATTAGTGTGCCCTATAGATAGAAATCTTAAAAAATTTCATTATTTTGACTAAAAGACCTAAAATGAAATGCAAAAGTATTGGGATTAGAAATTTGTCACCCAAAGGAAGCGTCGATGCAGTCGGACAACCTCCGCACACTTAAAGGTTTGCACCGTCCTCGGTGCATTCAAAGATGAGCAAGGGGGTACGGCGACTCTCCGGATTGCTACCTTCAGCTGGTAGATCAACCGGTTGCTGCGTGTTCTTTGTTCCGCTTCCATTTTTGCTTTCGGTGCATCAATCATGAGAAATAGAAAATAACACCATAAGATAAGAAAATACCAAAGCAAGGAAGCATACATTGTTGGAATGAGGTGATAATCACTATAATGGAGTGAGTGAATTAGTGTGACATTAAGAAAGATTAGGTATGTGAATTCTAAATTGTGTGCCTTTTAGAACACCCATTAGTATAAAAGTTATGTCACAAAAGAAGCATGCACATCACTTATTCTAGGGTGCTTGAAATGCTTTAAGTAAACTTGTAAGGTAAGACAAGTATTAAAGAAGCATGAGAGCATTCAAGCTATAAACATATGGATTCATATGATCATGAAATACAATGTATTAAGGTAAATGCACAACATCCATTAAGAAATTGCCTAATCATGGAAAAGGATTGAAATTACATGGTGGCTAGCTACAACATGCAATTCACGAAGAGTTGCAAGCTCGAAGGCAATTCTCATCACTTGGTATTCTCAATATTAGGTATGAAAAATTCACAATCAAGTAGCAAAATATGATCTCAAAAATAACTTCCAACAATGAATATCGAAAAACCTTCATGCTAAAATAGCATTTAGGTAATAAGAGGCAGCAATGTATAGTAAACAAAATCCGTAATCCAACACTTATAATGAAAAAGAGAAAAGATGATGAAAAATAAACTAAGTAACTAACTAACTAACCTAACTAACTAAAAGAAGTGGTTATAGATGGTGTTTAGAAGTGTTAGATAAGGGGTAGGAGAAGGGGAGAAGAAAGGAGAAGGAAAGAAATGGAAGGAGGAGAAGAAAAGAAGTGTTTGAAATAAGGGCATCCACGCATACGCGTGCATGGCGCGCACACGTGGATGACGGTGCAATGGACACGACGCGTACGCGCAGGTCACACATACGCGTTGATGGCTTATTTCGAGAGTGGCGCGTATGCGTCATGTACGCATACGCGTACATGGTGCGTGCGCGTGGAGGGGCGAAAATTCTTAATGCACGCATACGCGTGAAGTGCGCGTACGCGTGGATGGTGCTCTGTTTTTCAAATTTTTTTCTATGTTTTTGCACCAATCCAAGCTTTCCAAACCTCCGAACAGCTACCAAAACACCATAAACCTTATTTAACATACTAAACTATCAATTATACTCAACAAACTAATCAAAACCTGAAATTAAACTAATTCTACCAATATGTACAAAAAGAGAAAATGAAAAGAGGTTACCATGGTGGGGTATCTCCCACCTAGCACTTTTGTTTATTGTCCTTAAGTTGGACTTATGGGGAGCTCCTCTCAAGGTGGCTTGTGCTTGAAGCTATCCTTGAACATCCACCAATGCTTGAATCTTCAATAAGTTCCATTCTTTAATTTTAATATCTTCAAGCTTTGATGGAGTTCTTCACGAACCATGAGCTCCCAAATTTGATTTTCCCTGTGCGATCCGGGATCCCACACTTTGTTTTGACAACCGTCCATAAATTGGTCATCATTATTCCATCCGGGTGGCATGACCTTAGAATTCTCAAAGAAGCTTCCAAACAACTTCCTAGACCCATGCAATTTGGTCCTCCACCAATCATTACTGTACAACTTTGAGCATGCAACCATCATGAACTTAGAGTGATGTTTCCTACCACTACACAACTCTCGTCTACTTTTAACTCCACAAAGAGCTCTAAGTTGACCATCATTTTCAATCAAACCATATTCAAGTGAGAAAGTAAAGCTTAGGGATAAGAATTTTACCCACTTGAATGTTGTGTAGGATGGTGACTTAGGAAGGGGTGGTCCTAATGATCTTGCAAGCTCCACTCCCTTGTGCTCTTCGTTGACTATCCCCACCTCTTCGCAAGCTTCTTCAATTTCAATATTTTCCCTTTTATCACTTAGCTTGGAGTTGTCTTAAAGAAATTCATCTTGCCCAACGGGAGGTGATTCAATTTTGGATAGGAGTTCATTGATGAATGAATCCATCTCTTGATCAACCTTTTCATATTCTTCAATTTTGATATACACCATTTCAACCTTTTTCCCTTGGTAGCTCTCTTTCGATTCACTCTCTTCTTCATTGCTTACCATGGGTATGGGAGGTTGTGCACATTCTTCTATAATTTCAACTTCATGTCCAATGGAAAAGGATTCAATTGTAGATAGAAATTCATCCATGATTGAATCCAGCTCTTGATAAACCTCTTTCAAGTCTCCAACTATGATATGCCTTGGAGGTTGCGCACCCTCCTCAACATCAATATCAAGCTTCTTGGAAGAGTTCTCTATGATGCTACATTCCCATGGACTTTCAACATCTCCTAAATCTTCAACCACTTCTTCCTTTTCTTCAACAATCATGGCTTACTCTAGTTGCTCCATTACGAAATAACATTCCTCATTTCCCACTGGAGTTTCCAATCTCTCCTTCATGTTATAATCTTCAATTGATTCTTCACATGTGGTTATGGAAGCACCTTGAGTGTTCAAGCATTGGTAGGCTAAAGTATGCACTACCTTGGTCAAGTTAGTCACAAAATCTAGGGTGTTCATTTGCATATCCGCTTGTCCTTGAAGTAGCAAGGTAAGAGAATCATCTATTGGAGCTTGGGATGGATAAGAGGGTTCATCATTTTGGAGAGAGGGTTCATAGTAGGAAGGTGGTTCTTCTTAACAATTGTATGGAGATGGTGAGTAGTGAGGTGGTTCATGGTAGTAATCTTGATAGGGTTGTGGTGGTTCTAAAGGTTCTTGCTCATAATGGTCATGAGAATATGGTATAGATGATTGGTCATACAATGGATATGGGTCATAGGGAGGTGCTTGGTATGGTAAGGCTTGTGAGTATGGTTGAGGTTCATGTTGTAGATAAGAGTCATAGGCATATGATGGTGGTAATTGATTGTTGTGAAAATATTTACCAGAGCCATTAAATTGGCATGCACTAGGATGTGAATTATACCTATAAGTATCCGGAGGTTGTTGCCAATAGGGGTGATCAATTCCTTGAGGCTCCTCCCATCTTTGTTGGCTCCATCCTTCATACACATCCTCATTGAAGCTCTCACTGACTACAACATAGTTAGAACCAAACTTATAGCCAAAGTGAGAATTCATGATAGCAAAGACAAAAATAAAAGGCACAAAGGCAAGGAGATAAAATCTAGCTACTAAATCAAACAAGCAACCTATGCACAATATTCACATATATACAATAACCAATAACACAACACCATTGCAACTCTCCGGCAACGGCACCATTTTGATGATCAAGATTTTTGACGGTTTAGAATTTCTCTAATGAGATCTCATTGCAAGTATAGTTTCTAAACCAATCAATAATCCTTTCATACAAAAATTTAGTTGTCACAAGTACAAACCCCTAAAATCTATAAACTGAAGTATTTAAACCTCAGGTCGTTCTCCCTAGGAATTGCAATAAAGTGTTCTTGTTATTGGTTATGAGTTATATTTGGGGTTTTGATAAGAGACATGAAAGATAAATGGCAAGGAAGTAAACTAATGGCTAAAAAGGTCTTGGCAAGGGTTGGTGGTCAAGGATCTCTATTCCTATCACTAACCACAACATGATAATTGGCAAGGATCAATCCCATTAAGTCATCTTCTAACTAGTAGTAGAGGAAAGTCAAATGAGTTATATTAATCCAAGTCCATACGTCCTAGCTCTCCACCAATTCAATTAGTGAGACCTAGAGTTAATGGCTCCCAATCATCAATCACTTGGACATTAGTAACTCAAGAGTTCCTAAGTTACCTTCCCAAGCCAAGAGCATAAAATTCTACTCTAACATCCTTCCAAGCATTTCATCAAACACTTGGAAGGCTTAAAAGGAAAGCATAGTAAAATTGCAAGGAAAGTAAATCGACACTACTCAATTACAAGGAATTAAACAACAATAAATCAAATCAACAAGAAAGGAACATGAATCATAAATTGCATTAAAGGAAAATGGAAGAACAAAAGTGCATCAACATGAATGTAGAGAATTGATGCCAGGGCATTTTGGCCAGTTTCACTGACCTTTACTTTACTGTTTTTAGGTTAGTTTCATGCATTTCTTTAGGAAATAAGCTAGTTTTGGGTAAATATTCACTTATGCCTTCACTCAAGCATACATTGTGCATTTTACATGATTTGATGAGGATTTTGCATAAGTTTAGTGACAAATATTATGTTGCATTACTCATGACTTGGACTAGAGCTTTGATGCACTTTGTTGCTTGATTTCAAGACCAAAAAGGAGCAAGAAAAGGGGAGGTAACTTGCAAAGATTAATGAGAAAAGTGATTGCCAATAACACTCTCAAAAAGCCATCAATGCCCACGTTAGAGAGTCACGTTAACCAAGTTAACGTGAACTCTAACGTGGAGAAAAGAAGTTGAGCCAACGTTAGTGACACTCAACATTGTCACTAACGTTGGCAATCACTCATAAGTGGCCACGTTAGAAGCCACGTTAACCTAGTTAACGTGACCTCTAACGTTAAGGGGGAGGAAGAGAAGCCAACGTTAGTGACACTCAACATTGTCACTAACGTTGGCCTATGGTGCTAAGTACCACGTTAACTCCCACGTTAACTTGGTTAACGTGGGAACTAACATAGAGGATGAAGAGTTGTCGACAACGTTAGTGACACTCAACATTGTCACTAATGTTGAAGCAACCACACAACCCCCAAGAGTCACGTTAACTTCCATGTTAACTTGGTTAACGTGGAAGCTAACGATGAGAAATGAAGGATGAGCCAACGTTAGTGACACTCAACACTGTCACTAACGTTGGGATGGCTAAAAGATGGCCACGTTAGAAGCCACGTTAACCTAGTTAACGTGGACTCTAACGTGAGACCTAGGGGCACATTGGAACGTTAGTGACAATGTTGAATGTCACTAACGTTCTCGAAGGATGGCAAAGGCCACGTTAGAAGCCACGTTAACCTAGTTAACATGAGCTTTAACGTGAAGCAAGAAGGGGCACACTGGAACGTTAGTGACAATGTTGAGTGTCACTAACGTTCTCGAAGGTTGATAAGGCAACGTTAAAAGCCACGTTAACCTAGTTAATGTGGGTTTTAACGTGAGGCAAAAGGGGTGCATTGGAACGTTAGTGACAATGTTAAATGTCACTAACGTTCCCGAACTTGGACTTTCACTAAATGATTAACACTCCTTACGCCCTGAGCTTAAGTCTCTGCCCACTCCGCACTTTCTCTCTGCAAGTAAAGCCAAGCTCAAATAAAGAAAGGAACTGCTTCAAACTCAAGATCCAAAGGCCCAAGACTTGAAGAGTGAACTAGAAGCTGAGAAGAGTAGTATATATAGGAGTAGCTTTGAATTGTAAAATAGTTCTGGAGGCTGAAGAACCACTCTCTGTATTTACTTTCTTTGCAATTTCTAGTTTTATGATGTATTCTCCATCTTTTTTTTCATTTTCAAGAGCTATGAACAACTAAACCCCTTTCATTGGGTTAGGGAGCTCTGTTGTAATTTGATGGATCAATACTAATTTTCATTGTTCTTCTTCTATCTTTCCTCTTGATTTTACTTGAAAGCTTTCGATCTTCATCCAATTGAGTAGTTATCTTGGAAGAGAAGCTATTCAAACTTAGATCTCTTTTGAACCTTGGAAGAGGAATGAAGAGATCAAGCTAGAAATGCTTTCTCATGCTGGACCAAATTGGGTTTGGATGGGTATGTGACTATAACCCTCTCAATACTTGGTTTGGGAAATGCATGTGGTATAATCAGTGACCATACTTCATCTCTTCTCATGAGCAATTGACCAAGGAATTGGCTATTGATCAAGATTTGAGAGATTGAATTGCAAGGAATTGTAATTCAATCACTTAAGATTGCCAAGGAGATCAATGAGTGCATTGATTGAGGAAGAGATGAAAATGAACTTGATCCGGAGAATTGCAACATCTCCTAAGTCCAATGAACTCCCCATCTCTAATCTCACCCATTCTCTTTAATTTCTGTGATTTACTTTTATGAGCAAATCCCCCATTCCCATTTACAATTCTGCAATTTATTTTCAGTCATTTACTTCCAGTCCTTTAATTCTAGCATTTACTTTTCTGTTATTTACATTCCCGCCATTTTATTTTCTGCAATTCTCAACCCAAATTCTGGATTTGCTCAACTAGAACATTCTTCTAATTAAAGTTGCTTGATCAATCAATCCCTGTGGGATTCGACCTCACTCTATTGTGAGTTTTTACTTGACGACAACTTCGGTACACTTGCCGAAGGGAGATTTGTTGAGAGACAAGTTTTCCGTGCATCAAGTTTATGGCGCCGTTGCCGGGGATTGATTGTGCATCAACAATGATTAGATTGGAAGATCACTAGATTGAGCATTTTATTTTGTGAATTTCATTTTTTCTGTTTGAGTGACTTACTTTTTGTTTTAGTTAAACTTCTTCCCTTCTCCATCTACTCTTTTGTTTTTCTTTGTTATTTTCAATTCTGTTTGCTAACCCACTAACTGTTTGATATATTGCATCACCCACAACTAACATCAATTCTGACACAAATACTGTCTGCACCTATATTCTCTGCTTGTACTTGTTGGTTGTATGACAGGGAAAAGAAGCGGGGCTTCAACTTCCTTTGATTCTGAACCAGAGAGAACCTTCCTTAGACTAAGGAGGGAGGCAAAAGAAAAACGAGTAGTTGGTGCTGAAGAAGAAGAGGAACAGTTTGAGGAATACTTTGAACCAAACATGGAAGAAAACATGGAAAATCATCATGAAGAAGAGATTCACAACCATGGCAGAGGAGGTGGAGCAAATCATGCTGGGGAGGATAGAAGAGTTTTGGGCTCTTACATTAATCCAAACCCATGCAATTGTGGAAGTAGCATCCAAAAACCAACAATCCATGCCAACAACTTTGAACTTAAACCACAGCTCATCACCCTTGTTCAGAACAACTGTTCGTTTGGAGGAGGTATTCAAGAAGATCCCAACCAACATTTCACCACCTTCCTGAGAATATGTGACACAGTGAAATCTAATGGTGTTCATCCTGATGCCTATAGATTGCTCTTGTTTCCCTTCTCACTCAGAGATAAGGCAGCCAAGTGGCTGGAATCCTTCCCAAGGGAGAGCTTGACAACTTGGGAGGATGTGGTGAACAAATTCTTAGCAAGATTCTACCCTCCTCAACGAATCAATAGGCTGAGAGCTGAGGTTCAAACCTTCAGGCAACAGGATGGTGAGACTCTGTATGAAGCATGGGAAAGGTTCAAAGACTTAACAAGGAGGTGTCCACCTGACATGTTCAACAAATGGGTCCAGCTGCACATTTTCTATGAAGGGCTCTCTTATGAGTCAAAGAAGGCAGTAGACCATTCATCTGGAGGGTCCTTGAACAAGAAGAAGACCATTGAGGAAGCCATAGATGTTATTGAAACAGTAGCAGAAAATGACTACTTCTATGCTTCCGAAAGAGGGAACACAAGAGGAGTGATGGAGCTAAATAATGTAGACGCTCTGTTGGCCCAAAACAAGCTCATTACCCAGCAGCTGGCTGACCTCACCAAGAAGATGGAGATGAACCAAGTAGCAGCAATCTCCACTTCATCAACAACACAAGAAGGAGTAAACCAAGAAGCAGAAGGGAGTCAGGAGCAAGCCAACTACATTGGGAATTCACCAAGGAAAAACTATGATCCATACTCCAAGACTTACAACCCTGGATGGAGAAATCACCCGAACTTTGGGTCGGGAAGTGAGCAAGATCAAAACCAAGATCAGAGACGTTACAACTCCAACAACAATGCAGCTCACCAACAATTCACCCAGAGGACATCTCAACACCCCCACAACAACACTTCTCCACATACTTATCAAAACCAAAACAGCACATCTGCTCCGAACCACTCATCAATTGATGACAGGCTCTCTAAGATTGAAGCCTTACTGGAAGGAATAAGCCAAGAGATTCAAGAAAATAAGGTGTTCAAGGAGGAGGTGCGAGCCAATATCAAGAACCAGGGAGAGACCATTAGGAAGCTGGAATTCCAGGTGGGATATTTGTCTGAGAAGATTCCCAAACCTACTGATAGCTTCCCAAGTGACACGGAGAAAAACCCCAAGGGAGAAGCAAAGAAAGTAAGATGGGAAGATTGCAAAATGGTCACTACAAGTGATCAAGAGATTGAAGACAAGCAAGGAAGAATGTGCAAACAACCTGAAGACAACTTAACTAAGGAGGAGGATAGAGAGCACAAAGAACCAGAAATCTCACAACAAGAGCTGTTGAAGCTCTATGCACCATTCCCTCAACTGCTCAATGGTGCTGTGGGAAAAAGAATATACTCAAGGTTCCTAGACTTGTTTGCATCTCTGCATGTGAACATACCATTCATCAAGGCAATTCAACAAATGCCTGCATTCATCAAGTATATGAAGGAACTTCTTCCCAAGAAAAGCTCACTCAAGGGAGGGCATACTATAGTGATGAACAAGGAATGTAGTGCCCTTATTCAACCTGAGTTGCCTACAAAAAGAAGAGACCCAGGAAGTTTTCATATCCCTTGTGCCATAGGTGAAAATATGTTCGACAGAGCACTATGCGATTTAGGGGCCAGCATCAACTTACTGCCCTTATCCTTGGTGAAGAGGCTGCAGATCAATGAGATAATGCCCACAGATGTCATTATCAGACTGGCTGACAAAACTCAAAAGCAAGCAATAGGATTGGTGGAAAATGTGTTGCTAAATGTTGGGAAGTACTTTCTCCCAACAGACTTTGTCATTCTGGACAAGGAAGAAAGTCGCACTCACCCAATCATATTGGGGAGACCATTTCTAGCTACGGCCAGAGCACTTATCGATGTAGAGAAAGGGGAGCTAATATTGAGAATCCATGATGAACAACTCAGCTTCAATGTTTTCAAACTCTCACAAGAAACAGATCAAGAGGACAAAGAACTAAGCACAAATGATAATGAGACACTGAAGGAGGAAACAAGCACTGAAGCACAGCCAGTTCGTTCTGAGACCCCCTTAACTGACAAACAAGGAAAACAGCAATTGTCACAGCTCAAGGAAAAGTTGGAGGAACCCAAACCTCTAGAGGCAGGTGAAGACAGCATCACAACTCCTTTTAGAAAAGAGGTCACCAAGGGGAAGACAACCTCAAAAGAAACAAAGAAGAAGGTACCAAGGAGATGGAGGAACAAGAAGATCCCTACGGAAGACTTCTCTCTAGGGGATAGAGTTGTCTCAGCCTACTTCCCAGATATTTCCCCTAATCTCCCTACTGTGTCATCTCAATTACCCAAGGTCTTCACTATCAACAGAGTTCTTTCCCTGGAACATGTGGAAATCATTGATCCAACCAATGGATACAAGTCCACAGCAAGAGGGGTGGACTTTAAGCACTACCAACCACCGTGATTAAAGAAAAACGTCAAGCTAGTGACGCTAAAGAAGCGCTTCATGGGAGGCAACCCATGTTTTATATGCTTTCAGATGATAATGAATAAGTCAATCTTTATGAGCTTCAATCCAAACTTAACAAACAATTGGTGAAAATCTTCTTATGCAGAATATAGTGAGGAACAAGTTTGGTGTTCAAAGCAAACCAAGTTGCATGCTAGTCTTAGGAGCTTTGAACACAAAACGTTCATCACAGTGCTTCAAACTAAGTTTGGTGTCACCCCATGGTGCCACCAAAATGCATATAAGGAACCACCAATAGTTAGTTAGTTAGTTGAAATTCATAAACAAACAATCAAATCCTTTCTTTCAATTTATTCTAGCCGTAGAGTTTTAATTTTCTTATATATTAATTCCCTTATTTCAAATCTTTATAGGAAAGGAAAAGAAGCATGAAAAGGGATTTATTGGACAATTAAATGGGGGAGATTTCACCACTTAATGAAGAGCACTACATACATGTCTCAAGAGGGAACGCATGGGGAAACGCTGCCATGCAACATTGGAGAAAGAAGACCCTTGAAGACCGAACCAATCACTCTCATTAAAGTGATGATCCTTGTCTTCCCTTCATACACAACCCCATCCGTTCATCTAGTAAACATTCATGCAATCTACACCCTTCATCCACTCATGATTTTCTTATATAAGTAAACCGTAGTGCATGCTCACTCCTCACATTCAAATCCCCACTCTCCACACTTCTATTGGCACACTAAACCCTTCATCACAAATTGCTTTAACCAACCCTCTCTTCATCTATCCGAAGCCTCAAACACCCTCAAACAACAATTCAAGCCATGGCATCATCAAGCTCAAAGAGGCAAAAGAGGAAAGGGCCTATGGAGAGTGCTCCTTTTGATGACAAGAGATTCAAGACTGCCTTTCATGAGCATGAATTTGAGCGGATAAGTGCCAGAAGGATATTGCCAGAATTAATCTTCCAAATCAATGCCAATGAATCACCACAGATTTGGAGAAAAATCGAACAGAGGAGGTGGCAATTGCTCACCAGTCCAGAGGGGAAAATCAATGGAAACCTCATCAAAGAATTCTATGCAAATGCAGTTAGAGAGGATAAGACCAAAGCCCCAACCTTCAAAAGCTATGTGAGAGGAAGGGAGGTGGACTTCAGCCCAAGTGCCATAACAAGAGCTCTTCAATTAAAATCACCTCATTTTGATGAGGAGAGTTATCAGGCAAGGATAAGTAGAAGCCCCGATAAGGATGAGCTCTCAGAGATAGCATCAGATATCTGTGTCATAGCCGCTGACTGGGAGAGGTACTTAGATGGGAGACCAAAATTCATAAAAAGGGGGGACCTTCACCCTGAAGCCAAAGGGTGGTTTGAGCTTGTAAGGAGGTTCATCCTACCAGCTGCTAATAATTCAGAGGTTAACATCAATCGAGCCACTATGGTACAATGCTTGGTACAAGGTGGGGAAATCAAAGTGCATGAGCTCATTGCCGAAGGAATTCAAGAGTCAGCTGAGAAAGCTGACTCAGGAGCCAGACTTTGGTACCCCAGCACCATTCTCCGCTTGTGCAACAAGGCCAAGGTAATATTTGAGGACAGCAGCCCAGACTGGGTAAACCTAGAGAGGCCAGTCACACTCGAGCGAATGGTCTATACCACACCGGCTCAGCAACTAAGAAGGCCACATATAGGAAGGCAAAGGACCCAGGAAGAAGCTCATCAAGAGGAATACCATCAGGAAGAACATCAACAAGAAGAGTATCATGACCCAACCAACTTGAATATGACTCACCTTCTAAGAGCCATTGAAGATTTAGGACAGAGACATATGGAAGGACAAGAGCAAATACTGAACCGGCTGAACCAACAGGAAGTATGGCAAAAACAACAAATGGAGCAGCACCAGGAGCTCACTCAAGCCATCAACCAAGTGAATGAGAGGCAAGAGCTTCAAGAGAAGCACTTGCAAGAGCTCAACCAGCGGCAAATAGCCCAAATGAAAACTTTCAATGAGTTCAGTATACTCAATGAAGGAAGGCAACTACATAGGGAGGAGTTCTACGTAAACACTCAAGCCGAGTTGAACTACATGACCAATAATATGCATCATCTACACTATGCCATCCCTGCATATGATGAAGTTCAAAAAGAATTTGTAGAACAAGAAGAGAGAAAAGTGAAACAGCAAAAGGAGATACTCAAGAAGAAGATGGAAGATAGTGGTTTCTGGAGAAAGCTGCTTGGAAAAGGCAAAGGAAGTGGAAGTACAAGTACTCAAGAGAGACACAATGAGGATAAACAAGGATGGGAGCATGGACATCCACATGAATGAAAGGTGGTGGAGTTCTTTTTAATCCATCTTTTCTATACTTTAAATAAGAAAGATCTTGTATGAAATAGAACATGCTTCCATGTTATGTTTAAACTTTTTTTTTTTAATTCTGTCTTTTAAGTTTTTCCTTCTTAAAAGGTCCATGATTTCTGGTTTAAATGTCACTGCACCATCCCTTATTTACTTGTAAGCTTGTCCCTTTTTATCAAATGAAAAAGAGAATGTTTATAGTTGTAAAAGACCAGAGTGGAGTTTATATTGTGGAAGTGCATTCATGAATATTTGGGGTAGTCATAAGTTAGCTAAGTTAGTTCAACCACAAGGCTAGGAAGACAACTATCTATCCTGAATACTTTGCTTTGGATACACTCATGAGACTAAGTTAATAACAAGATCCTAAGAAGAGAAAAGGGAAAGAACAATGGAAGTGAAAAACAAAAGAAAAAGAGTAAGCAATAAGGATAGGCATCAATGGTTTTAAGCTTGAGGCAAGTGTCTGTGGTGCTCCTGTGTGAGGTATCTACTTGGATGAATAAGCTCTTAGGGGTGCCTTATCACTTGGTAACTTGGGTTAACTAACTCGGGATTATCAGCTGAAAGTCCACTATCAAGAGTAACCTTCACTACAGAACACTTAGTAACCCAAAGAGGTGCTGGACACCAAGGTCTCAAGAAAAGAAAATAAATAAATGATGCCAAGGCATCTTAGGCGAGTTTCACTAGCTTTTTTCTGTTAGTTTTAGTTGTTTTATGCACTTTCTTGAGCTTAAAGTAACCAAGAATGGTTAAATGAATAACAAAGCAATGAACCATCCAAACAGTATGATTTTTATGCAAATTTCATGAGTTTTTAGTTATATTACTTGAATGCTATGAATGGAAGATTCTCATGAAAATTTGCAAGACTTTGATGCAGTTGTTTGGATGATTTCAGGAAAGAAGAGGCTAGGCAAGGAAGCAACAAAAATCAATAAAGGAAGCTTGAATATCACATGTGGAGTTTAAGTTCCAGTTTAAGCTTAAACTGGAACTTAAACGGCCAAAATCATGAAAGCTGAGGAAAGGGTGAAAGTGGCGTTTAACCTCCAGTTTAACCTTAAACTGGAAGTTAAACGCCAGAAATGGGAAATGCACCAGGGAGCCATTTCCACGTTTAAGCTCCAGTTTAACCTTAAACTGGAGCTTAAACGTGTTCGACCAAGTTTTCTCCTCCAGGGTTGCTTTCTCCATTTCCACGTTTAAGCTCCAGTTTAACCTTAAACTGGAGCTTAAACGTGTTCGACCTCCAGGGCTACCTTTCTCCGCTTCCACGTTTAAGCTCCAGTTTAACCTTAAACTGGAGCTTAAACGTGTTCGACCTCCAGGATGGCTTTCTCTATCTCCACGTTTAAGCTTCAGTTTAACCTTAAACTGAAGCTTAAACGTGTTCGACTACGTTACCCTCCAGAGCTGCCTTCTTCCATTTCCACGTTTAAGCTTCAGTTTAACCTTAAACTGAAGCTTAAACGTGCTTCCACAAAAGGCATCACTGGAAGTGTCTGGCGTTTAAGCTGCAGTTTAAGCTTAAACTGCAACTTAAACGCCACTCTTGGAAAAGGTTTCTGGGCCAAAAATATTGCAGTTTAAGTTAGCATTTGAGCACAAACATTAACTTAAACTTACTCTGGTATGAAACCCAATTGAATATCATGGTTTATGGGATTGGGCCTGAAGGATTGATGAGTCTGGAATTTCAATTTGTTGAGACACGTGTCATTACTTGATTATCACTAAGTTGGCTCAATGAATGTTACAGAATTTGGATCAGCAGCCTCATCAAGATTATGGATCATAAACCCAAAGCAAAAGGAAAGCAGGGAGAGGCCTCAAAGCCCAAGAAACACAACAGAAGCTCAATGAAGAAAGTGTATAAATAGGATGGAATTTAAGTTAGAGGGACTTTTCTTTTACCTTTTCATTTTGGAAGTTTTCATACTCTTGTAATTGAATTCAGAGCTATGACTCACTAAACCCCCTTTCATTGGGTTAGGGAGCTCTATTGTAATTCAATGAATCAATAATAGTTTTATCTTCTTCTTCAATCTTTTCTCTTGAATTTCGTTAGAAAGCTTCTCGATCTAATTCCATTGGGTAGTTGTCTTGGGAAAGAAACTACCCATAATTGGAATCCTTCGGAACCTTGGGAAAGGAATGGAGGATTCATGCTAGAGAAGCTTTCTCACAGTGAATTGGATTGGGGTTTGGATGGATATTGTGACATGTAATCCTACCAAATTGTGGTTCATGAAACTGTGTGGTATAATCAGTGATCGAGCATCATCTCTTCTTATGAACATTTAAGCCAAGGGATTGGAAATTTGTTTGTTTTTAGAGAGAATTGGTGAGCCAAGGGATTGGGATCCAATCATATAAGATTGCCAAGCAAAAATTCAATGAACGCATTGGTTGAGGAAGAGATAAAAATGTTTTGATTCGGAGATCTCAATATCTCCTAAAACCCAATGAATTCCCCATCTCCGATTTCCACTTTCTCTTTACATTCTGCAATTCAATTCATGCAATCACCCCTATTCCCTTTTAATTTCAGCAATTTAGCTTCTCGCTCTTTAATTCATGCAATTTAAGATTCCGCAATTTCAATTTCTTGCCATTTACGTTTCCCGCCAATTTTACATTCCGCAACTCTCATCTAATTCTTGATTCCGCTCAACTAGACACACTTCTAATACGAATTGCTCATTCAACCAATCCTTGTGGGATTCGACCTCACTCTAGTGTGAGTTTTTACTTGACGATAACCGGTGCACTTGCCGGAAGGAATTTTGCCGATTGTGCAATTTCCTAAATCGTAGCATAACAAGTTTATGCGCATCAAGTTTATGGCGCCGTTGCCGGGGATTGGTTTTCGATTGACAATTCTCAAATTGGAAGTTAACTAGATTGAGCATTTTTCTTGCTTTGTTAATTCAGTTCAAGTTACTTGTTGAATTTCAATTTCTGCACTCTGTTACATGCTTTCTTTCTTTATGCTTTTAATTTCAAGCAACTAACTCACTGACTCACTAACTATTTGAATTAATTCCTCAACTGCTCTAACCATACTCTTCCATTAACCAAGAGTATTTCACTTGTTTGGTGCCTGTGCTGTGTTCTTGTATGACAGGTAGGAGAGGAGAGACATCAACCCCTCCATATACCGAACCAGAGAGGACCCTTCATAGACTTAAAAGGGAAGCAAGAGGGAAGAGAATACTGAGAGAAGAGGAATCTGAAGGAGAATCTGAGGACAATTTTGAGGAAGCTTTAGATCTCAACATGGATAGAGAAGTTCATAACCATGAGAGGGATGATGGAAACAATGCCATTCCTGAGAGGAGGGTTCTTGGTTCATACATAAACCCAACCTCTGGGAATTGTGGTAGCAGCATTCAGAAACCAACCATTCAGGCCAACAATTTTGAGCTCAAACCACAGCTAATATCACTTGTGGAGAATCATTGTTCATTTGGTGGGAGTGCTAATGAAGACCCAAACCAACATCTCACAAAATTCCTGAGAATTTGCGACACTGTGAAGTCTAATGGAGTCCAGGAAGATGCCTATAAACTGCTTTTGTTCCCATTTTCACTTAGGGACAAGGCAGCTAAGTGGCTGGAATCATTCCCAAGGGGGAGCCTAACAACCTGGGATGAGGTGGAAAGCAAGTTTCTGGCACGTTTCTACCCCCCACAAAAGGTCAATAGGCTTCGATCTGAGGTTTAGACTTTTAGACAACAAGATGGTGAAACTCTCTACGAGGCATGGGAGAGGTTCAAGGATTTGACAAGGAAATGCCCACCAGACATGTTCCATGACTGGGTGCAATTGCACATTTTCTATGATGGACTTTCTTATGAATCAAGGAAGGCTGTAGACCATTCATCAGGAGGTTCATTGAACAGGAAAAAGACTGTGGAAGAAGCCATTGAAGTGATTGAGACAGTGGCTGAGAATGAGTACTACTATGCATCAGAGAGACACAACACTAAGGGAGTCATGGAGCTGAACCATGTTGATACAATTCTAGCCCAAAACAAGGTGTTTGCCAAGCAACTAGCAGAGCTCACCAGGAAATTAGAAACAAAGCAAGTGGCTGCAATACACACACAAGATCAAGAGGAAGCAAGCACTGAAGGAGGTGATTGGGAAGAGGCCAATTATGTAGGAAATCAACAAAGGCAACCATATGATCCACATTCCAACACTTACAACCCAGGCTGGAAAAACCACCCAAACTTTGGGTGGGGAAACCAGCAAAACCAACATAACAAGTCCACATACCAAAACTCCAACCAAAGATCATACCAAGCCACACAAAACGCTTACTCCCAACCATCATATCAAGGCCAAAATAATCGACCTACCCAACCTAATCCGAACCAACAATTTCAAGATCAATTAAACAGGATAGAAGGAATGCTTGCAACCATGGGTCAAGACATAACCGAATTGAAAGCCTTTAAGGAAGAAGTAATTTCCAACTTGCAAAACCAAGGAGCTGCCATCGAGAAGCTAGAAAATCAAATTGGGTATTTGTATAAGCAAACCCCTGGGCCAAGCGTTTCTCATGCTGCCAAGGCTATTGCAAGGGAAGAATGTAAGGCCATAACCCTCAGAAGTGGAAAGGAGCTAAAGGAGATCTCAAGGGAAACCACAGAGGATGAAGCAAAGGAAAATGTGAGAGACAAGGAACAGGGACAATCTTTTACACCATCTGCAACAAAAGAAAAAGAAAAAGAGGTCCTGAAGCCGTATACACCCAAAGCACCATATCCTCAACGTTTGATGAAAAGTGAAAAGGATGGCCAATTCTCCAGATTTTTGGAGATTTTCAAGAAGCTTCAAATCAACATTCCGTTTGCTGAGGCAATAGAGCAAATGCCACTCTATGCAAAATTCTTAAAGGAATTAATGACCAAAAAGAGAAGCTGGAGAAATGAGGAAACTGTGTTGTTGACTGAAGAATGCAGTGCCATCATTCAACACAAATTGCCTCAGAAACTGAAGGATCCAGGCAGTTTTCAAATCCCCTGCATCATAGGAGAAGTCATGGTGGAGAAGGCCTTGTGTGACTTAGGGGCCAGTATCAATTTGATGTCTCTAACAATGATGAGAAGAATGAAGATTGAGGAAGCCAAACCAACAAGAATGGCCCTCCAATTGGCAGATCGAACTTTTAAATTCCCTCATGGGATAGTTGAGGATTTGTTGGTAAAAGTGGGAGATTTCATATTCCCTGCCGATTTTGTGGTGTTAGATATGGAGGAAGAAGCCGAAGCTTCAATAATTCTGGGAAGACCCTTCCTGGCTACTGCTGGAGCCATCATAGATGTCCAAAAGGGTGAGCTCACTCTTAGACTGCATGATGAGCAATTGGTGTTTAACGTATTCAAGGCAATGAGCTATCCATCAGAATCACTAAAGGAATGCATGAGGGTGGATGTAGTGGACATGGCAGTACAAGAAACCTTTGAGGAAACAACAAAGGAAGTAGCAGAGGAGGAGTTCACCAAGGATATTGAAGATAGTGACATCAAGGCTGCTGAAACAACCATGCCAAGCATGCCAGAGAGAGTGAAAGAAGAGAAGGAAGCACCAAAGCCTGAGCTCAAAGCATTGCCCCCTAATCTCAAGTATGCATACTTGGGTAGTAATGAGAGCCATCCTGTTATCATTAGCTCTGCCCTGAGCCAAGAACAGGAAGAAAAATTGATCAATGTGCTACAAACTCATCAAGACGCCATTGGATGGACCCTAGCTGATTTGAAGGGGATAAGTTCATCCATATGCATGCTTAAAATCTTGTTAGAAGAGGATGCTAGACCCTAAATTCAAGCTCAGAGAAGATTGAATCCCGTCATGAAAGAAGTGGTACAAAAGGAGGTCATGAAGTTATGGTAGGCAGGGGTAATATACCCCATTTCTGATAGCCCATGGGTTAGTCCCATCCATGTAGTGCCCAAGAAAGGGGGCATAACTGTGGTGCCAAATGAGAGGAACGAACTCATACCCACAAGAACTGTCACTGGGTGGAGGATGTGCATAGACTACAGAAAGCTCAATGAAGCCACCAGAAAAGATCATTTCCCACTTCCATTCATGGATCAGATGCTTGAAAGGCTTGCAAGACATGCTTACTATTGCTTTCTGGATGGATACTCAGGCTATAATCAGATAGTAGTTGATCCTAGAGATCAAGAGAAAACATCATTTGTTTGTCCATATGGAGTTTTTGCTTATAGACGCATGCCCTTTGGATTGTGTAATGCACCTGCCACTTTCCAAAGATGCATGCTGTCCATCTTTTCGGACATGATTGAAAAATTTATTGAGGTTTTCATGGATAATTTTTCTGTGTTTGGAGATTCTTTTCCTAGCTGCCTACACCACCTTGCCTTGGTGCTTAAGAGATGCCAAGAGACCAACCTAGTATTAAACTGGGAAAAGTGTCATTTCATGGTCACAGAAGGAATAGTCCTTGGCCACAAAATCTCGAATAGAGGCATTGAGGTGGACAGAGCTAAGGTGGAACTCATTGAAAAATTACCTCCACCAAGTAATGTCAAGGCAATTAGGAGTTTTTTGGGACACGCTGGCTTTTACAGAAGGTTTATTAGAGACTTTTCTAAAATAGCCAAACCTTTGAGTAACTTGCTTGTCTCTGATACACCCTTTGTATTTGATAAAAATTGCATGCTAGCCTATGAACTTTTGAAGCAAAAACTTTCCTCTGCACCTATCATTGTCCCACCTGATTGGAACTTACCTTTTGAACTGATGTGTGATGCATCAAACCTTACTGTTGGGGCAGTGTTAGGACAAAGGAAAGACAATTTGGTACATGTGATTTACTATGCCAGTAAGGTCTTGAATGATAACCAAAGGAATTACACAACCACTGAAAAAGAACTCTTGGCAATAGTCTTTGCATTTGACAAATTTAGATCCTATCTCATTGGATCTAAAGTCACTGTCTTCACTGATCATTCAGCTTTAAAATACTTACTTGCTAAACAAGAATCCAAACCAAGACTTATTAGATGGGTTCTTTTGTTGCAGGAATTTGACATTGAAATCAAAGACAAGAAGGGTGTAGAGAACAAGGTGGCAGACCATTTATCAAGGATATCATGTGAAGAAGGAAGCGCACAAAGCACACATATAAATGAGTGCTTTCCTGATGAACAACTCATGGTAATTCACAAAGCACCCTGGTTTGCAGACATAGCGAACTTCAAGGCCACTGGGAGTTTGCCGTTGGAATTTAACAAGCATCAAAGGAAGAAATTGGTAAATGATGCCAAATACTTCATCTGGGACGAACCATACTTGTTCAAAAAATGTTCGGATGGCATACTCAGGAGATGCATATCAGAGGAAGAAGGAAGGGAAGTCTTATGGGACTGCCATGGCTCCACTTATGGAGGACATTTTGCAGGAGAAAGAACAGCAGCTAAGGTGTTGCAGTGTGGTTTTTATTGGCCCACTATCTTCAAAGATGCAAAGGAACTAGTGAAGCACTGCCATGAATGCCAGAAAGCGGGGAACCTGCCAAGAAGAAATGAAATGCCACAACAATTCATTCTGGAACTTGAATTGTTTGATGTATGGGGGATAGATTTCATGGGACCCTTTCCCACCTCATACTCAAATAATTACATCCTTGTGGCAGTAGACTATGTCTCCAAATGGGTTGAAGCAATAGCAACTCCAACCAATGATAATAAGGTAGTCATGAACTTCCTCAGAAAACACATTTTTTGCCGTTTTGGGGTTCCAAGAGCAATCATCAGTGATGGAGGAAGCCACTTCTGCAACAAACCATTAGAGGCATTGCTTCTAAAATATGGAGTCAAACACAAGGTAGCCACACCATACCATCCACAGACAAGTGGGCAAGCCGAAATATCTAATAGAGAACTCAAAAGAATCCTGGAAAAGACTGTGGGAATTTTAAGGAAAGACTGGTCGATTAAGCTAGATGATGCTCTTTGGGCATATAGGACAGCTTTCAAGACACCAATTGGAATGTCTCCTTACCAACTAGTATATGGAAAAGCTTGCGATTTGCCACTGGAGTTGGAGCACAAGGCATTCTGGGCCTTGAAACTCTTGAACCTAGACAGCAAAGCTGCTGGAGAAAGAAGGATGTTGCAAATTCAAGAGTTGGAAGAATTCAGAGCTGAAGCTTATGAGAATGCCAAAATTTACAAAGAAAGAGCAAAGAAGAAGCATGACAGCAACATAGCCCCAAGGAAATTTGAAGAAGGACAAAAAGTATTGCTCTACAATTCTAGGCTGAAGCTATTTCCAGGGAAGCTAAAATCAAGGTGGTCTGGACCATTCCTTGTCACCAAGGTCTCCCAATATGGACAAGTAGAAATCATGGAAGAAAAGTCACAACGAACCTTCACTGTGAACGGTCAAAGACTCAAACATTACTTGGGAGATGTGGAGCAGAAGGACAAGGTTAAATATCACCTCAACTGAGGAAGACAACCGTCAAGCTAATGACGTTAAAGAAGCGCTTGTTGGGAGGCAACCCAACCTGAGGTAATACCCCTTTACTGTTTCTTTTATTTGTTTCAATAAAAAGGGTGAAGTAGTTTCTGTGCATTGCAAAGAATTAAGTTTGGTGTTTCACACCAAACAATGAATTCATGGATCAATAATTCAAAGGGGAATGTGTGACTCTAAGTGTGGTGTTCCACCATAAAGATCAACTGAACACAACAACCTTTGAATTATATGAAAGGAACAACCATTCTAAGCAATCACAGAAATGCTTAAAATCCTTAGCAGCAACTTCATTCCAAGGAGAACTCAAGGATTCAAAGAACAGAGAAGTAAGTAGGAGACTAAGTTTGGTGTTCACACACCAACTTAAGACTCAAACACTTGCCCATACATAGTTGAGCTAACCACTCAAGTGCTTGAGAAGCAAGCAACTTCATCACTCTTTGCAGGAAAGGAAACAAGGATCGTAGAAAGAACATGAAGCAACAACTAGGAGAAGAAGGAGAAATCAAATTGTTTCCTGGCAACAAAGAGAAAACAAGGAATTTCACAAGGTGGTGTTGTTCCTTGACAATTCTTTAAAAAGGGCAAACAAAAGCATGCTTGTTCTGGTTTAAACTGAAATTGTTGAATCTTTCTGGAATGTGAAGTTTCTAGTATGTTTGTCTGTTTATTGCTTTGAATAAAGTGAATGCCTAGATGTTTGGATATAACTTCACCTTCTTACACAAATGCTTGCCATGCTTGTTCTGTTTCCAAAAATAAAAGAAAAGTTTGAACAAAAGTAACTTGGCTCAATTAGTGACAAATCAAGTAGAATTAAGTGGTGGTATGCATGCTTGATTGTTTAGTCAGATCACTGGAAATAGAGTGTAGAATTATCATTTTTTGTGTAGAAATTGAAAACTGTCTATGGATCTTGATGAATAAATGTCTTTGGCCATGAAGAAGAAAGAAAAAGAAGAAGAAAAAGCCACTGAAAAAGGGCAACCAAAAAGCAAAAAAAAAAAATTGAGAAAATAAGCTAGGCATCAATGGTTTGAACTTCTGAGACAAATGCCTGTGGTGTTTATGTATTAAGGATATGCTTGGATGAATAGGTTCTGAGGAGTGTTTCAACACTTGGTAACTTGGGTTAACTAACCCGGGATTATCAACCAAAAGTCCATTATCAAGAGCAACCTAAATGCAAAACATTTAGTCACACAAAGAGGTGCTGGGCACCAATGTCTCAAGAAGAAATGTGAACTAAAATGCCTGGAGTGGATATGTGTAGTGCACTGATAAGAAAAAGAAAATGCCAAAGGCTTGTGCAACACATGACACTAAGCAAACAAGGAGAAAAGGAGCTCTAAGAAAAAGAAAAGAAAAACAAAGAAGAGAAAAGTGCCAAGTACATAAGAATAACAAGAGGCCATAGCAGTGTTTGATGGATGCAATGAAAAAGTGATAATCTTACCTGATAAGAATGAAAAAGTGATGCTGCAACTTTCTGCATAAAACCCTTCTGATGAACTTCAAGTGCTTACTAATATAGCCAATGTAATTGCTTTCTGTTTCATACTTTCTTCTCAAATAACTCAGGACTTGCTTAGGGACAAGCAAGTATTAAGTTTGGTGTTGTAATGCCAAGGCATCTTAGGCGAGTTTCACTAGCTTTTTTCTGTTAGTTTTAGTTGTTTTATGCACTTTCTTGAGCTTAAAGTAACCAAGAATGGTTAAATGAATAACAAAGCAATGAACCATCCAAACAGTATGATTTTTATGCAAATTTCATGAGTTTTTAGTTATATTACTTGAATGCTATGAATGGAAGATTCTCATGAAAATTTGCAAGACTTTGATGCAGTTGTTTGGATGATTTCAGGAAAGAAGAGGCTAGGCAAGGAAGCAACAAAAATCAATAAAGGAAGCTTGAATATCACATGTGGAGTTTAAGTTCCAGTTTAAGCTTAAACTGGAACATAAACGGCCAAAATCATGAAAGCTGAGGAAAGGGTGAAAGTGGCGTTTAACCTCCAGTTTAACCTTAAACTGGAAGTTAAACGCCAGAAATGGGAAATGCACCAGGGAGCCATTTCCACGTTTAAGCTCCAGTTTAACCTTAAACTGGAGCTTAAACGTGTTCGACCAAGTTTTCTCCTCCAGGGTTGCTTTCTCCATTTCCACGTTTAAGCTCCAGTTTAACCTTAAACTGGAGCTTAAACGTGTTCGACCTCCAGGGCTACCTTTCTCCGCTTCCACGTTTAAGCTCCAGTTTAACCTTAAACTGGAGCTTAAACGTGTTCGACCTCCAGGATGGCTTTCTCTATTTCCACGTTTAAGCTCCAGTTTAACCTTAAACTGGAGCTTAAACGTGTTCGACCTCCAGGATGGCTTTCTCTATCTCCACGTTTAAGCTTCAGTTTAACCTTAAACTGAAGCTTAAACGTGTTCGACTACGTTACCCTCCAGAGCTGCCTTCTTCCATTTCCACGTTTAAGCTTCAGTTTAACCTTAAACTGAAGCTTAAACGTGCTTCCACAAAAGGCATCACTGGAAGTGTCTGGCGTTTAAGCTGCAGTTTAAGCTTAAACTGCAACTTAAACGCCACTCTTGGAAAAGGTTTCTGGGCCAAAAATATTGCAGTTTAAGTTAGCATTTGAGCACAAACATTAACTTAAACTTACTCTGGTATGAAACCCAATTGAATATCATGGTTTATGGGATTGGGCCTGAAGGATTGATGAGTCTGGAATTTCAATTTGTTGAGACACGTGTCATTACTTGATTATCACTAAGTTGGCTCAATGAATGTTACAGAATTTGGATCAGCAGCCTCATCAAGATTATGGATCATAAACCCAAAGCAAAAGGAAAGCAGGGAGAGGCCTCAAAGCCCAAGAAACACAACAGAAGCTCAATGAAGAAAGTGTATAAATAGGATGGAATTTAAGTTAGAGGGACTTTTCTTTTACCTTTTCATTTTGGAAGTTTTCATACTCTTGTAATTGAATTCAGAGCTATGACTCACTAAACCCCCTTTCATTGGGTTAGGGAGCTCTATTGTAATTCAATGAATCAATAATAGTTTTATCTTCTTCTTCAATCTTTTCTCTTGAATTTTGTTAGAAAGC
Organism: Arachis hypogaea; assembly: GCF_003086295.3. Lineage (NCBI taxonomy): Eukaryota > Viridiplantae > Streptophyta > Magnoliopsida > Fabales > Fabaceae > Arachis > Arachis hypogaea. The sequence goes on from NC_092053.1 coordinate 76,924,535, forward strand.
TTCTCGATCTAATTCCATTGGGTAGTTGTCTTGGGAAAGAAACTACCCATAATTGGAATCCTTCGGAACCTTGGGAAAGGAATGGAGGATTCATGCTAGAGAAGCTTTCTCACAGTGAATTGGATTGGGGTTTGGATGGATATTGTGACATGTAATCCTACCAAATTGTGGTTCATGAAACTGTGTGGTATAATCAGTGATCGAGCATCATCTCTTCTTATGAACATTTAAGCCAAGGGATTGGAAATTTGTTTGTTTTTAGAGAGAATTGGTGAGCCAAGGGATTGGGATCCAATCATATAAGATTGCCAAGCAAAAATTCAATGAACGCATTGGTTGAGGAAGAGATAAAAATGTTTTGATTCGGAGATCTCAATATCTCCTAAAACCCAATGAATTCCCCATCTCCGATTTCCACTTTCTCTTTACATTCTGCAATTCAATTCATGCAATCACCCCTATTCCCTTTTAATTTCAGCAATTTAGCTTCTCGCTCTTTAATTCATGCAATTTAAGATTCCGCAATTTCAATTTCTTGCCATTTACGTTTCCCGCCAATTTTACATTCCGCAACTCTCATCTAATTCTTGATTCCGCTCAACTAGACACACTTCTAATACGAATTGCTCATTCAACCAATCCTTGTGGGATTCGACCTCACTCTAGTGTGAGTTTTTACTTGACGATAACCGGTGCACTTGCCAGAAGGAATTTTGCCGATTGTGCAATTTCCTAAATCGTAGCATAACAAGTTTATGCGCATCAAGTTTATGGCGCCGTTGCCGGGGATTGGTTTTCGATTGACAATTCTCAAATTGGAAGTTAACTAGATTGAGCATTTTTCTTGCTTTGTTAATTCAGTTCAAGTTACTTGTTGAATTTCAATTTCTGCACTCTGTTACATGCTTTCTTTCTTTATGCTTTTAATTTCAAGCAACTAACTCACTGACTCACTAACTATTTGAATTAATTCCACAACTGCTCTAACCATACTCTTCCATTAACCAAGAGTATTTCACTTGTTTGGTGCCTGTGCTGTGTTCTTGTATGACAGGTAGGAGAGGAGAGACATCAAGCCCTCCATATACCGAACCAGAGAGGACCCTTCATAGACTTAGAAGGGAAGCAAGAGGGAAGAGAATACTGAGAGAAGAGGAATCTGAAGGAGAACCTGAGGACAATTTTGAGGAAGCTTTAGATCTCAACATGGATAGAGAAGTTCACAACCATGAGAGGGATGATGGAAACAATGCCATTCCTGAGAGGAGGGTTCTTGGTTCATACATAAACCCAACCTCTGGGAATTGTGGTAGCAGCATTCAGAAACCAACCATTCAGGCCAACAATTTTGAGCTCAAACCACAGCTAATATCACTTGTGGAGAATCATTGTTCATTTGGTGGGAGTGCTAATGAAGACCCAAACCAACATCTCACAAAATTCCTGAGAATTTGCGACACTGTGAAGTCTAATGGAGTCCAGGAAGATGCCTATAAACTGCTTTTATTCCCATTTTCACTTAGGGACAAGGCAGCTAAGTGGCTGGAATCATTTCCAAGGGGGAGCCTAACAACCTGGGATGAGGTGGAAAGCAAGTTTCTGGCACGTTTCTACCCCCCACAAAAGGTCAATAGGCTTCGATCTGAGGTTCAGACTTTTAGACAACAAGATGGTGAAACTCTCTACGAGGCATGGGAGAGGTTCAAGGATTTGACAAGGAAATGCCCACCAGACATGTTCCATGACTGGGTGCAATTGCACATTTTCTATGATGGACTTTCTTATGAATCAAGGAAGGCTGTAGACCATTCATCAGGAGGTTCATTGAACAGGAAAAAGACTGTGGAAGAAGCCATTGAAGTGATTGAGACAGTGGCTGAGAATGAGTACTACTATGCATCAGAGAGACACAACACTAAGGGAGTCATGGAGCTGAACCATGTTGATACAATTCTAGCCCAAAACAAGGTGTTTGCCAAGCAACTAGCAGAGCTCACCAGGAAATTAGAAACAAAGCAAGTGGCTGCAATACACACACAAGATCAAGAGGAAGCAAGCACTGAAGGAGGTGATTGGGAAGAGGCCAATTATGTAGGAAATCAACAAAGGCAACCATATGATCCACATTCCAACACTTACAACCCAGGCTGGAAAAACCACCCAAACTTTGGGTGGGGAAACCAGCAAAACCAACATAACAAGTCCACATACCAAAACTCCAACCAAAGATCATACCAAGCCACACAAAACGCTTACTCCCAACCATCATATCAAGGCCAAAATAATCGACCTACCCAACCTAATCCGAACCAACAATTTCAAGATCAATTAAACAGGATAGAAGGAATGCTTGCAACCATGGGTCAAGACATAACCGAATTGAAAGCCTTTAAGGAAGAAGTAATTTCCAACTTGCAAAACCAAGGAGCTGCCATCGAGAAGCTAGAAAATCAAATTGGGTATTTGTATAAGCAAACCCCTGGGCCAAGCGTTTCTCATGCTGCCAAGGCTATTGCAAGGGAAGAATGTAAGGCCATAACCCTCAGAAGTGGAAAGGAGCTAAAGGAGATCTCAAGGGAAACCACAGAGGATGAAGCAAAGGAAAATGTGAGAGACAAGGAACAGGGACAATCTTTTACACCATCTGCAACAAAAGAAAAAGAAAAAGAGGTCCTGAAGCCGTATACACCCAAAGCACCATATCCTCAACGTTTGATGAAAAGTGAAAAGGATGGCCAATTCTCCAGATTTTTGGAGATTTTCAAGAAGCTTCAAATCAACATTCCGTTTGCTGAGGCAATAGAGCAAATGCCACTCTATGCAAAATTCTTAAAGGAATTAATGACCAAAAAGAGAAGCTGGAGAAATGAGGAAACTGTGTTGTTGACTGAAGAATGCAGTGCCATCATTCAACACAAATTGCCTCAGAAACTGAAGGATCCAGGCAGTTTTCAAATCCCCTGCATCATAGGAGAAGTCATGGTGGAGAAGGCCTTGTGTGACTTAGGGGCCAGTATCAATTTGATGTCTCTAACAATGATGAGAAGAATGAAGATTGAGGAAGCCAAACCAACAAGAATGGCCCTCCAATTGGCAGATCGAACTTTTAAATTCCCTCATGGGATAGTTGAGGATTTGTTGGTAAAAGTGGGAGATTTCATATTCCCTGCCGATTTTTTGGTGTTAGATATGGAGGAAGAAGCCGAAGCTTCAATAATTCTGGGAAGACCCTTCCTGGCTACTGCTGGAGCCATCATAGATGTCCAAAAGGGTGAGCTCACTCTTAGACTGCATGATGAGCAATTGGTGTTTAACGTATTCAAGGCAATGAGCTATCCATCAGAATCACTAAAGGAATGCATGAGGGTGGATGTAGTGGACATGGCAGTACAAGAAACCTTTGAGGAAACAACAAAGGAAGTAGCAGAGGAGGAGTTCACCAAGGATATTGAAGATAGTGACATCAAGGCTGCTGAAACAACCATGCCAAGCATGCCAGAGAGAGTGAAAGAAGAGAAGGAAGCACCAAAGCCTGAGCTCAAAGCATTGCCCCCTAATCTCAAGTATGCATACTTGGGTAGTAATGAGAGCCATCCTGTTATCATTAGCTCTGCCCTGAGCCAAGAACAGGAAGAAAAATTGATCAATGTGCTACAAACTCATCAAGACGCCATTGGATGGACCCTAGCTGATTTGAAGGGGATAAGTTCATCCATATGCATGCTTAAAATCTTGTTAGAAGAGGATGCTAGACCCTACATTCAAGCTCAGAGAAGATTGAATCCCGTCATGAAAGAAGTGGTACAAAAGGAGGTCATGAAGTTATGGCAGGCAGGGGTAATATACCCCATTTCTGATAGCCCATGGGTTAGTCCCATCCATGTAGTGCCCAAGAAAGGGGGCATAACTGTGGTGCCAAATGAGAGGAACGAACTCATACCCACAAGAACTGTCACTGGGTGGAGGATGTGCATAGACTACAGAAAGCTCAATGAAGCCACCAGAAAAGATCATTTCCCACTTCCATTCATGGATCAGATGCTTGAAAGGCTTGCAGGACATGCTTACTATTGCTTTCTGGATGGATACTCAGGCTATAATCAGATAGTAGTTGATCCTAGAGATCAAGAGAAAACATCATTTGTTTGTCCATATGGAGTTTTTGCTTATAGACGCATGCCCTTTGGATTGTGCAATGCACCTGCCACTTTCCAAAGATGCATGCTGTCCATCTTTTCGGACATGATTGAAAAATTTATTGAGGTTTTCATGGATAATTTTTCTGTGTTTGGAGATTCTTTTCCTAGCTGCCTACACCACCTTGCCTTGGTGCTTAAGAGATGCCAAGAGACCAACCTAGTATTAAACTGGGAAAAGTGTCATTTCATGGTCACAGAAGGAATAGTCCTTGGCCACAAAATCTCGAATAGAGGCATTGAGGTGGACAGAGCTAAGGTGGAACTCATTGAAAAATTACCTCCACCAAGTAATGTCAAGGCAATTAGGAGTTTTTTGGGACACGCTGGCTTTTACAGAAGGTTTATTAGAGACTTTTCTAAAATAGCCAAACCTTTGAGTAACTTGCTTGTCTCTGATACACCCTTTGTATTTGATAAAAATTGCATGCTAGCCTATGAACTTTTGAAGCAAAAACTTTCCTCTGCACCTATCATTGTCCCACCTGATTGGAACTTACCTTTTGAACTGATGTGTGATGCATCAAACCTTACTGTTGGGGCAGTGTTAGGACAAAGGAAAGACAATTTGGTACATGTGATTTACTATGCCAGTAAGGTCTTGAATGATAACCAAAGGAATTACACAACCACTGAAAAAGAACTCTTGGCAATAGTCTTTGCATTTGACAAATTTAGATCCTATCTCATTGGATCTAAAGTCACTGTCTTCACTGATCATTCAGCTTTAAAATACTTACTTGCTAAACAAGAATCCAAACCAAGACTTATTAGATGGGTTCTTTTGTTGCAGGAATTTGACATTGAAATCAAAGACAAGAAGGGTGTAGAGAACAAGGTAGCAGACCATTTATCAAGGATACCATGTGAAGAAGGAAGCGCACAAAGCACATATATAAATGAGTGCTTTCCTGATGAACAACTCATGGTAATTCACAAAGCACCCTGGTTTGCAGACATAGCGAACTTCAAGGCCACTGGGAGTTTGCCGTTGGAATTTAACAAGCATCAAAGGAAGAAATTGGTAAATGATGCCAAATACTTCATCTGGGACGAACCATACTTGTTCAAAAAATGTTCGGATGGCATACTCAGGAGATGCATATCAGAGGAAGAAGGAAGGGAAGTCTTATGGGACTGCCATGGCTCCACTTATGGAGGACATTTTGCAGGAGAAAGAACAGCAGCTAAGGTGTTGCAGTGTGGTTTTTATTGGCCCACTATCTTCAAAGATGCAAAGGAACTAGTGAAGCACTGCCATGAATGCCAGAAAGCGGGGAACCTGCCAAGAAGAAATGAAATGCCACAACAATTCATTCTGGAACTTGAATTGTTTGATGTATGGGGGATAGATTTCATGGGACCCTTTCCCACCTCATACTCAAATAATTACATCCTTGTGGCAGTAGACTATGTCTCCAAATGGGTTGAAGCAATAGCAACTCCAACCAATGATAATAAGGTAGTCATGAACTTCCTCAGAAAACACATTTTTTGCCGTTTTGGGGTTCCAAGAGCAATCATCAGTGATGGAGGAAGCCACTTCTGCAACAAACCATTAGAGGCATTGCTTCTAAAATATGGAGTCAAACACAAGGTAGCCACACCATACCATCCACAGACAAGTGGGCAAGCCGAAATATCTAATAGAGAACTCAAAAGAATCCTGGAAAAGACTGTGGGAATTTCAAGGAAAGACTGGTCGATTAAGCTAGATGATGCTCTTTGGGCATATAGGACAGCTTTCAAGACACCAATTGGAATGTCTCCTTACCAACTAGTATATGGAAAAGCTTGCCATTTGCCACTGGAGTTGGAGCACAAGGCATTCTGGGCCTTGAAACTCTTGAACCTAGACAGCAAAGCTGCTGGAGAAAGAAGGATGTTGCAAATTCAAGAGTTGGAAGAATTCAGAGCTGAAGCTTATGAGAATGCCAAAATTTACAAAGAAAGAGCAAAGAAGAAGCATGACAGCAACATAGCCCCAAGGAAATTTGAAGAAGGACAAAAAGTATTGCTCTACAATTCTAGGCTGAAGCTATTTCCAGGGAAGCTAAAATCAAGGTGGTCTGGACCATTCCTTGTCACCAAGGTCTCCCAATATGGACAAGTAGAAATCATGGAAGAAAAGTCACAACGAACCTTCACTGTGAACGGTCAAAGACTCAAACATTACTTGGGAGATGTGGAGGAGAAGGACAAGGTTAAATATCACCTCAACTGAGGAAGACAACCGTCAAGCTAATGATGTTAAAGAAGCGCTTGTTGGGAGGCAACCCAACCTGAGGTAATACCCCTTTACTGTTTCTTTTATTTGTTTCAATAAAAAGGGTGAAGTAGTTTCTGTGCATTGCAAAGAATTAAGTTTGGTGTTTCACACCAAACAATGAATTCATGGATCAATAATTCAAAGGGGAATGTGTGACTCTAAGTGTGGTGTTCCACCATAAAGATCAACTGAACACAACAACCTTTGAATTATATGAAAGGAACAACCATTCTAAGCAATCACAGAAATGCTTAAAATCCTTAGCAGCAACTTCATTCCAAGGAGAACTCAAGGATTCAAAGAACAGAGAAGTAAGTAGGAGACTAAGTTTGGTGTTCACACACCAACTTAAGACTCAAACACTTGCCCATACATAGTTGAGCTAACCACTCAAGTGCTTGAGAAGCAAGCAACTTCATCACTCTTTGCAGGAAAGGAAACAAGGATCGTAGAAAGAACATGAAGCAACAACTAGGAGAAGAAGGAGAAATCAAATTGTTTCCTGGCAACAAAGAGAAAACAAGGAATTTCACAAGGTGGTGTTGTTCCTTGACAATTCTTTAAAAAGGGCAAACAAAAGCATGCTTGTTCTGGTTTAAACTGAAATTGTTGAATCTTTCTGGAATGTGAAGTTTCTAGTATGTTTGTCTGTTTATTGCTTTGAATAAAGTGAATGCCTAGATGTTTGGATATAACTTCACCTTCTTACACAAATGCTTGCCATGCTTGTTCTGTTTCCAAAAATAAAAGAAAAGTTTGAACAAAAGTAACTTGGCTCAATTAGTGACAAATCAAGTAGAATTAAGTGGTGTTATGCATGCTTGATTGTTTAGTCAGATCACTGGAAATAGAGTGTAGAATTATCATTTTTTGTGTAGAAATTGAAAACTGTCTATGGATCTTGATGAATAAATGTCTTTGGCCATGAAAAAGAAAGAAAAAGAAGAAGAAAAAGCCACTGAAAAAGGGCAACCAAAAAGCAAAAAAAAAAATTGAGAAAATAAGCTAGGCATCAATGGTTTGAACTTCTGAGACAAATGCCTGTGGTGTTTATGTATTAAGGATATGCTTGGATGAATAGGTTCTGAGGAGTGTTTCAACACTTGGTAACTTGGGTTAACTAACCCGGGATTATCAACCAAAAGTCCATTATCAAGAGCAACCTAAATGCAAAACATTTAGTCACACAAAGAGGTGCTGGGCACCAATGTCTCAAGAAGAAATGTGAACTAAAATGCCTGGAGTGGATATGTGTAGTGCACTGATAAGAAAAAGAAAATGCCAAAGGCTTGTGCAACACATGACACTAAGCAAACAAGGAGAAAAGGAGCTCTAAGAAAAAGAAAAGAAAAACAAAGAAGAGAAAAGTGCCAAGTACATAAGAATAACAAGAGGCCATAGCAGTGTTTGATGGATGCAATGAAAAAGTGATAATCTTACCTGATAAGAATGAAAAAGTGATGCTGCAACTTTCTGCATAAAACCCTTCTGATGAACTTCAAGTGCTTACTAATATAGCCAATGTAATTGCTTTCTGTTTCATACTTTCTTCTCAAATAACTCAGGACTTGCTTAGGGACAAGCAAGTATTAAGTTTGGTGTTGTGATGCCAAGGCATCTTAGGCGAGTTTCACTAGCTTTTTTCTGTTAGTTTTAGTTGTTTTATGCACTTTCTTGAGCTTAAAGTAACCAAGAATGGTTAAATGAATAACAAAGCAATGAACCATCCAAACAGTATGATTTTTATGCAAATTTCATGAGTTTTTAGTTATATTACTTGAATGCTATGAATGGAAGATTCTCATGAAAATTTGCAAGACTTTGATGCAGTTGTTTGGATGATTTCAGGAAAGAAGAGGCTAGGCAAGGAAGCAACAAAAATCAATAAAGGAAGCTTGAATATCACATGTGGAGTTTAAGTTCCAGTTTAAGCTTAAACTGGAACATAAACGGCCAAAATCATGAAAGCTGAGGAAAGGGTGAAAGTGGCGTTTAACCTCCAGTTTAACCTTAAACTGGAAGTTAAACGCCAGAAATGGGAAATGCACCAGGGAGCCATTTCCACGTTTAAGCTCCAGTTTAACCTTAAACTGGAGCTTAAACGTGTTCGACCAAGTTTTCTCCTCCAGGGTTGCTTTCTCCATTTCCACGTTTAAGCTCCAGTTTAACCTTAAACTGGAGCTTAAACGTGTTCGACCTCCAGGGCTACCTTTCTCCGCTTCCACGTTTAAGCTCCAGTTTAACCTTAAACTGGAGCTTAAACGTGTTCGACCTCCAGGATGGCTTTCTCTATCTCCACGTTTAAGCTTCAGTTTAACCTTAAACTGAAGCTTAAACGTGTTCGACTACGTTACCCTCCAGAGCTGCCTTCTTCCATTTCCACGTTTAAGCTTCAGTTTAACCTTAAACTGAAGCTTAAACGTGCTTCCACAAAAGGCATCACTGGAAGTGTCTGGCGTTTAAGCTGCAGTTTAAGCTTAAACTGCAACTTAAACGCCACTCTTGGAAAAGGTTTCTGGGCCAAAAATATTGTAGTTTAAGTTAGCATTTGAGCACAAACATTAACTTAAACTTACTCTGGTATGAAACCCAATTGAATATCATGGTTTATGGGATTGGGCCTGAAGGATTGATGAGTCTGGAATTTCAATTTGTTGAGACACGTGTCATTACTTGATTATCACTAAGTTGGCTCAATGAATGTTACAGAATTTGGATCAGCAGCCTCATCAAGATTATGGATCATAAACCCAAAGCAAAAGGAAAGCAGGGAGAGGCCTCAAAGCCCAAGAAACACAACAGAAGCTCAATGAAGAAAGTGTATAAATAGGATGGAATTTAAGTTAGAGGGACTTTTCTTTTACCTTTTCATTTTGGAAGTTTTCATACTCTTGTAATTGAATTCAGAGCTATGACTCACTAAACCCCCTTTCATTGGGTTAGGGAGCTCTATTGTAATTCAATGAATCAATAATAGTTTTATCTTCTTCTTCAATCTTTTCTCTTGAATTTCGTTAGAAAGCTTCTCGATCTAATTCCATTGGGTAGTTGTCTTGGGAAAGAAACTACCCATAATTGGAATCCTTCGGAACCTTGGGAAAGGAATGGAGGATTCATGCTAGAGAAGCTTTCTCACAGTGAATTGGATTGGGGTTTGGATGGATATTGTGACATGTAATCCTACCAAATTGTGGTTCATGAAACTGTGTGGTATAATCAGTGATCGAGCATCATCTCTTCTTATGAACATTTAAGCCAAGGGATTGGAAATTTGTTTGTTTTTAGAGAGAATTGGTGAGCCAAGGGATTGGGATCCAATCATATAAGATTGCCAAGCAAAAATTCAATGAACGCATTGGTTGAGGAAGAGATAAAAATGTTTTGATTCGGAGATCTCAATATCTCCTAAAACCCAATGAATTCCCCATCTCCGATTTCCACTTTCTCTTTACATTCTGCAATTCAATTCATGCAATCACCCCTATTCCCTTTTAATTTCAGCAATTTAGCTTCTCGCTCTTTAATTCATGCAATTTAAGATTCCGCAATTTCAATTTCTTGCCATTTACGTTTCCCGCCAATTTTACATTCCGCAACTCTCATCTAATTCTTGATTCCGCTCAACTAGACACACTTCTAATACGAATTGCTCATTCAACCAATCCTTGTGGGATTCGACCTCACTCTAGTGTGAGTTTTTACTTGACGATAACCGGTGCACTTGCCGGAAGGAATTTTGCCGATTGTGCAATTTCCTAAATCGTAGCATAACAAATTTATGCGCATCAATAAACTAAATGCCTGTAGTGTGTATGTATGGGGGATAGGCTTGAGGGAGTAAGTCCTTAGGGGTGTCTCAACACCTAGCACCTTGAACCAACTGGTTCGGGAGTGTTGGCTGAAAGCTTATCTTAAAGAGTTGCCCCTTACAGAGCACTTAGCTTAAATAACACAAACAACCCTTGTAATAACAATAAAAGGATCAATAAATAAAAGTCTCATGGGATATGAACAAAGTGGGTGTTTTAGGACAGAATAAAGGTCTGAAAGCCAGTAATGGAATGAACCTAAGTTGCTATGCATGAAACCACCATAAAATCAGTAATATGACTTCCACAAGGATGACTCATTCCTCTGGATATTCATTTCATCATTCTCTTGTTCCAGTACTTGCTTAGGGACAAGCAATCTTTAAGTTTGGTGTTGTGATGCCAGGGCATTTTGGCCAGTTTCACTGACCTTTTCTTTACTATTTTTAGGTTAGTTTCATGCATTTCTTTAGGAAATAAGCTAGTTTTGGGTAAATATTCACTTATGCCTTCACTCAAGCATACATTGTGCATTTTACATGATTTGATGAGGAATTTGCATAAGTTTAGTGACAAATATTATGTTGCATTACTCATAACTTGGACTAGAGCTTTGATGCACTTTGTTGCTTGATTTCAGGACCAAAAAGGAGCAAGAAAAGGGGAGGTAACTTGCAAAGATTAATGAGAAAAGTGATTGCCAATAACACTCTCAAAAAGCCATCAATGCCCACGTTAGAGAGTCACGTTAACCAAGTTAACGTGAACTCTAACGTGGAGAAAAGAAGTTGAGCCAATGTTAGTGACACTCAACATTGTCACTAACGTTGGCAATCACTCATAAGTGGCCACGTTAGAAGCCACGTTAACCTAGTTAACGTGACCTCTAACGTTAAGGGGGAGGGAGAGAAGCCAACGTTAGTGAAACTCAACATTGTCACTAACGTTGGCCTATGGTGCTAAGTACCACGTTAACTCCCACGTTAACTTGGTTAACGTGGGAACTAACGTAGAGGATGAAGAGTTGTCGACAACGTTAGTGACACTCAACATTGTCACTAATGTTGAAGCAACCACACAACCCCCAAGAGTCACGTTAACTTCCACGTTAACTTGGTTAACGTGGAAGCTAACGATGAGAAATGAAGGATGAGCCAATGTTAGTGACACTCAACATTGTCACTAACGTTGGGATGGCTAAAAGATGGCCACGTTAGAAGCCACGTTAACCTAGTTAACGTTGACTCTAACGTGAGACCTAGGGGCACATTGGAACGTTAGTGACAATGTTGAATGTCACTAACATTCTCGAAGGATGGCAAAGGCCACGTTAGAAGCCACGTTAACCTAGTTAACGTGAGCTTTAACGTGAAGCAAGAAGGGGCACACTGGAACGTTAGTGACAATGTTGAGTGTCACTAACGTTCTCGAAGGTTGATAAGGCAACGTTAAAAGCCACGTTAACCTAGTTAACGTGGGTTTTAATGTGAGGCAAAAGGGGTGCATTGGAACATTAGTGACAATGTTAAGTGTCACTAACGTTCCCGAACTTGGACTTTCACTAAATGATTAACACTCCTTACGCCCTGAGCTTAAGTCTCTGCCCACTCCGCACTTTCTCTCTGCAAGTAAAGCCAAGCCCAAATAAAGAAAGGAACTGCTTCAAACTCAAGATCCAAAGGCCCAAGACTTGAAGAGTGAACTAGAAGCTGAGAAGAGTAGTATATATAGGAGTAGCTTTGAATTGTAAAATAGATCTGGAGGCTGAAGAACCACTCTCTGTATTTACTTTCTTTGCAATTTCTAGTTTTATGATGTATTCTCCATCTTTGTTTTCATTTTCAAGAGCTATGAACAACTAAACCACTTTCATTGGGTTAGGGAGCTCTGTTGTAATTTGATGGATCAATACTAATTTTCATTGTTCTTCTTCTATCTTTCCTCTTGATTTTACTTGAAAGCTTTCGATCTTCATCCAATTGAGTAGTTATCTTGGAAGAGAAGCTATTCAAACTTGGATCTCTTTTGAACCTTGGAAGAGGAATGAAGAGATCAAGCTAGAAATGCTTTCTCATGCTAGACCAAATTGGGTTTGGATGGGTATGTGACTGTAACCCTCTCAATACTTGACGACAACTTCGGTACACTTGCCGAAGGGAGATTTGTTGAGAGACAAGTTTTCCGTGCATCAAGAATTACAAGAATTGAATACAAAACTAGAGAGAGGAGAAGTAGAGGAAGAAGAATTGATAAAGGAAAAGTAAATCTAAGCATAAAATTAACCTAGATCTAAGAAATTCTAATCTAGATCTAACCAAATCTTAATCCTAGAAAGAAGTGAGAGCTTCTCTCTCTAAAACTAACTTTCCCTCCAAAACTAATCTAAAATAAACTAATAATGACTAGCTGTGTAATTCCCCTTCAATCCTTGGGTTAAATAGCATCAGAGATGAGTTGGATTTAGGCCTGGGAAGCCAAGAAATCACCCCCAGCGGATTCACTTTAAGTGGGTCACGTGCGAACATCGACGCATACGCGCAGGTCACGCGTACGTGTCGCTTGACAATTTTCCATCCACGCGTATGCGCAGGTCACGCGTACGCGTCGCCATGCGACGTCACAATCCACGCGTGCGCGTCTACTGCACGTGCGCATGGGTCTCAACATCAAAAATCCTTTCTTTTCCATGATATCTCCACTTTTCATGCTTTTCTATTCATTCTTTTGATCCATTCCTTGCCTCCTAAACCTAAAATCCATATCATCAAGGCATCTAGTGGAATCAAAGGTGGGTTAAAATCATTCTATTAAGGGCCTAAAAAGCATGTTTTCACACTTAAGTACAAATTAGGAGACAATCATGAAACCATGCTATTTCATTGAATAAATGTGGGTAAAAGGTCATAAAACCCCCTAAATCAAGCACAAGACAAACCCTAAATATGGGGTTTATCAAGGGTCAAGGCCAAGACTCTAAAGAAGCTGTTGTTCAAGAATCAAAAAGAACTTAACTAGGAGAATCAATAATGTCATCTGGATTCTAAGTTCCTAGAGATGCCAACTATTCTAAGCTTCAATTGAAGGTGAGATACCAGAACTATTCAGAAGCAAAAAGCTACTAGTCCCGCTAATCTAATTGAAACTGAGCTTCATTGAGAACTCTGAGATTTATTGTATCCTTCTCTTCTTTTTATCCTACTTTATTTTTGGTTTCTTGGGGACAAGCAACAGTTTAAGTTTGGTGTTCTGATGAGCGGATATTTTATACACTTTTTGGAATTGTTTTCATGTAGTTTTTGTTATGTTTCGTTTAAGTTTTATTAATTTTTTATAGGATTTAGTGAAAAATTCACAATTTTGGATTCTACATTGAGTTTGTGTATTTTCATGCTATTTCAGGTATTTTCTAGCTAAAATTGAGGAGCTGGAGCAAAAGTCTGATTCAGAGACAGAGAAAGCACTACAGATGTTGTCAGGATCTAACCTCTGTGCACTCGAAAGAGCGTTTCTGGAGCTACATAAGTCCAAATGGCGCTCTCTCAACGGCTATGGAAAGCTAACATCCAGGGCTTTCCAGAAATATGTAATAGTCCATACTTTGTTTATCATATATCTGTAATCCTTAGTTATTAGATTAGTATATATAGGAGAAGATCACCCATGTTTAGGATCTTCTTCCTCCCCCATTATTTTCTTACACTATTACGTACAATATGAGTCACTAACCTCCTAGGTTAAGGTTAGGAGCTATGCGCATTTCCATGGATTAATAAAAGTACTACTGTTCTATCCAATTCATGTGTGACTCTATTCTAAGATGTATCTTCGTTCTTCAACTTTATGAATGGGATGATCCGTGACAATCATCTTTATTCTACATGGGTTCAGTGTGAATCCTAACCAGAGATCACTGAACCACCAACTTGATTATACATCTCTTAGATGACTAATTAACGACTTCGTTGGGGACTTCTTGAGACACCAGTTCAGCTGAGGTATGGGGAGATTAGGGTCTTCGTGGTAGAGGCTAGAACCAATGGCGTAGCATTCTCTGATCCGGAAGATTCAACCTTGTCTGTGATATTTTGAGTAGGATCATCAAAGGGATGAACTGCAGGAGCATCACCCTCCTTTAAATTGGGCGCACACTAAAGAAATTTTGAGAGGTTGATCCAGAAGAATGAAGCATCTCTGAAGCCTCAACCGTTCTCTTACCATTATTTTCACTCAAATTAAGTAATTTCATTCCTATTTATTTTTATGCGTTTATCTCAACAAACTATCTTTTCTAATCACCTGACTAAGATCTACAAGGTGTCCATAGCTTGTTTCAAAACAACAATCCTCGTTGGATCGACCCTGACTCACCCAAAGTATTACTTAGATGACCCAGTGCACTTGCTGCTTCAGTTGTATGGAGTTAATTTCCGTGGACCAATATCTCATTAAAGGAAAAATGATGGGGGCGATTTCTGAGCCATCTAGGCCCAAATCTAACTCATTTCTGATGCTATTGAACCCAAGGATTGGAGGTGGATGAAAAAAGGAGTCATAGTTTAGTTTTCACCATGCTTTAGGATAGGTTTCTAGAGAGATAAGCTTTCTCTTCTCTCTAGAATTAGGTTAGATCTAGGTTAAATTCTCTTAGATTTAGGTTTTAATTGTTGTTTTGATTTAGTTTCCTTTACTATTTCTTATTTTAACATCTTGTCTCTTTTATCTTTATTTGTTGTTTCTTGTTTCCTTTATGCACTTTTGTTTCCTTTGATTTCCATTAATGCAATTTATGTTTGATGTTCTTATTGTTTAATTGCTTTGCTATTGTTATTTTCTTGCTTTGGGTAGTTGTAGAATTTATATTTCTTGCAATTTTACCTTGCTTTTCTTTTATGCCTTCCAAGTATTTGACAAAATGCTTGGTTAGATTTTAGAGTTGATTTTTGTGTTCTTGGCTTGGGTTGGTAAATTGGGTGACCTAGAGTTACTAATGTCCAAGTAATTGATAATTTGTTTACATTGAATCTAGTTTCTCACTAAATTAATTAGTGAGTAGCTAGGACTTATGGACTTGGATCCATTAAGATCACTTGACTTTCTTCTAATTTTGGGGATGACAAAGTGGGAGTGATCCTTGTAATATCATGTTGTGGTTAACAGAAAGGATAGTGATCCTTAACCATCAACCCTTACCAAGACCTTTTTATCATTTGAGTTTCCTTTACTTTCTTGCTATTTACATTTCTTGTCCCTTATTCCAAAATCATAAAAGGAAGTACATCATAACCAATAATAAACACACTTCCCTGTAATTCGTTGAGAGATGACCCAAGATTTAAATACTTCGGTTTATTTTTACTGGGGTTTGTACTTGTGACAAACAAATTAAACTTTGATTGAGGATTAATTATTGGTTTGGATCTATAATTCGACGAAATTATTTAGTGAAATTCCTAACCGACAGTTATCCTCTATCAGTTATCACCCTTGTTGCTTGGAGTTTGGATATGATTATATTGTAGAGAATGATAACTTCTACTTTAGATTTCATCATGGAATTGGAGAATTTATGAGGGAGGAACCATATGCGTATGAGTAACACTCATGGAAACAAGGATATAGTGGATTTTGATTATGCACATTCACCATCATATATCTATGACCCCTACCCCCAACATAATCCTCAATCACCACATCTTTAAACACCACACCAATACCACCACCCACCTCCTTACACATAACCTCAAGATACTTATCAACATGAATCACCTTCCACATATACAACCTTCCTCCCAAATAATGAACCTCATTTTTTACCCCACTGTGAAATTCTCCAACCCTTGACCCAAGAATAACAAGACCTTCAAGCTTTTCTCCAAGAGCAAGAAGAATTTCAAAAGAAGCAAGGTGAGTTCATGGCTACCAGAGCCGAAGCGGTGAACCGCTTAGCCGTACTACACTCATCCAATCAAGGTACTCCTCTTGCTAAAGAGTGTAGTGAGGATGAGAACATGAAATCTCAAGTGGACAAAGAAGAGCTAAATTTTGAATCACAACAAGAAGAGGAAGAACGTTAGATAAGTGCACCGGAAGAGGTAAAAGGAGAATTGAGGGAGATTGATTAAGATGTAGATTCCATCATTGACAATTTTTTTTCCACATTGGTCAATCCCCTCAATGATCTTGAAAAACCTTTCCCCCATTGGATTTGAAGAGGAGGTTGATGTGGATTTCACACAACCTCCAAAATATCACTTAAGTGATGGGGAAGAGTTGGATGAGGTTGGTAAGGAAGGAGTTGACGACCAAGAAAGTAACACCGCTCCAAGTACAATTTGAGTAGGTAACCATATCACCCATGAAATTCATCGGCCCACATCAATTTGCTATTTTGTAGATGGATCACCAACTTAAGGTCCTACTGAGAGTGTTATATGATGAAGAATCGGAGGTTGGTTGCCAAAAGTGTCCAAGACCTATCAAAAGTGCTAATTCAAGGTGTGGGATTCAAGCATGGTATAAAGTGCAATTGAGCGAATTCTGGAAAGTGTTGGGGTGCTTTAAGGGTACTTTGGGAGTTTTTCCATCTGACTTGAAGCATAAAGATCACAAGAAGGGGAATGAGAAACTAGAATATGGGATCCCGAAGGAGCTTTAGAGACCAAGAATGGATGGAGATTCAAGGAGGAATGGAAACATAACCCACCTTCACAAGAGTCTCCTCAAAAGGTCTAACTTAAGGACTTTAAATAAAAGTGCTAGGTGGGAGGCACTCCACCATGGTAACACCCTTCCAACTCCTCCTTCCTTTTAGATTTTGCTCATTGAATTTTGTTTCCTTTGGTTAGTGTTAGTTTAATTGGACATTTGGCTTACTTTAGTCGCAGTTTAGTTTTGATGATGTGTTTTTGATGAATAATGTGTTTTGGGGTTTAAGAAACTCTTTTGGATGTCATGTTTGGTGCCTAGAGTTCTAAATTTTTTTGCAGAAACAAAGCATTGTATGTACGCACAAACCTGTGCGTAAGCACAATTTTCCCAGTTTTCGTCATCTGTTCGTACGCACCCATCTGTTCGTATGCACACTCTTTTGCAACCCTTCTGTTGGAAGTGCTCGCACCCCAAATTTTTGCCATTGTGCGTATGCACGCTGATGAGTGGATAATTTATACTCTTTTTGGCATTGTTTTTACATAGTTTTTAGTATGTTTTAGTTAATTTTTATTATATTTTTATTAGTTTTTATGAAAAAATCACATTTCTGGACTTTACTATGAGTTTGTGTATTTTTCTGTAATTTTAGGTATTTTCTGGCTGAAATTGAGGGACCTGAGCAAAAATCTGATTCAGAGGCTGAAAAAGGACTGCAGATGCTGTTGGATTCTGACCCTCCTGCACTCGAAGTGGATTTTCTGGAGCTACAGAAGCATATTTGGCTCGCTCTCAATTGCGTTGGAAAGTAGACATCCTGGGATTTCCAGAAATATATAATAGTCTATACTTTTCTTGAGATTTGATAGCCCAAACTGGCATCCAGAGCCAGTCTAAAATTTCGTGGCGAAAAACGCCCAAACTGGCACCAGAATTGGAGTTAAACGCCCAAAATGGCACCCAAGCTGGCGGTGAACTCCAGGAACAGCCTATGCACTTGAAGGCTTCAATGCTCAGCCCAAGCACACACAAAGTGGGCCCCGGAAGTGGATTTCTGCACTATCTGCACTTAGTTACTCATTTTCTGTAACCCTAGGCTACTAGTCTAGTATAAAAACTACTTTTAGAGATTTATTTTACATCTTCTGTTGGAATCTTATGTAACTTTTATCATCTTTTCACGTTAGGAGGCTGGCCTCACGGCCATGCCTAGACCTTTTTCACTTATGTATTTTCAACGGTGGAGTTTCTACACCCCATAGATTAAGGTGTGGAGCTCTGCTATTCTTCATGAATTAATGCAAGTACTATTGTTTTTCTTTTAATTTATGCCTACTTCTTCTCCAAGATATACTTTTGTACTTAATTCAGTTAAGTTAGAATGAAGGGGTGACCCGTGACAATCACCCAATCTTCGTTACTCACTTAGCCAAGATCCGCGTGCCTGACAACCACAAAGCAGTCTACATGATGTTCAACGTAGTCATTGGATGATAGCCGGAGTATATTCTCTTGGATATCTAATACACGGACCGAGTCCGTGAGATTAGTATCTTTGTGGAATAGGCTAGAATCATTGGCAACATTCCTGGGATCCGAAAAGTCTAAACCTTGTCTTGGTATTCCGAGTAGGATCCGGGAAGGGATGATTGTGACGAGCTTCAAACCTGCGAATGTTGGGCGCAGTGACAGTGTGCAAAAGGATCAATGGATTCTATTCCGATGCTAGCAGGAGCCGACAGATGATTATCCATGCGGTAGCTGTGCCTGGTATTTTTCATCCGAGACGAGAAATCCAACAGTTGATTAGCCGTGCAGAAACAGTAGAGGACCATTTTCACTGAGAGGATCCTACAGCTTGCCATGGAAGGGATCACGCTTGGTTGGAAGAAGGCAATAGGAAAGCAGAGGTTCAGAAGCAACAAAGCATCTTCAGATGCTTATCTGACATTCCCACCAATGAAGTACATAAGTAACTTTATTTTATTTTATGTTTTATTTATATTTTAATTATCAAAACCTCATAACCATTTGAATCCTCCTAACTAAGATTTACAAGATGACCATAGCTTGCTTCAAGCCGACAATTTCCGTGGGATCGACCCTTACTCACGTAAGGTATTACTTGGACGACCCAGTGCACTTGCTGGTTAGTTGTGCGGAGATGTGAAAAGTGTGAATCACGATTTCCAACACCATGTTTTTGGCACCGTTGCCGGGGATTGTTCGAGATTGGACAACTGACGGTTCATCTTGTTGCTTATATTAGGTAATCTTATTATTTTTATTTTCGAAAAAAAAAATTTGTGTTCTTCAGAATTTTTAAGAATGAATTCTAGAGTTTCATAAGATATGTTGAAGCCTGGTTCGCTGTGAAGCCATGTCTAATCTTTTGGACCGAGGTTTCCCCTTTCCATTGGAGAAAGGACATGTCTGTAATTGTTATGCTAAAGCTTGGTTGGCCGTTTGGCCATGTCTAATTCTTTTGGACAAAAAAATTTTAATAAAACCATAAAAACCAAAAATTTTGTGTGTCTTGTTTAAGTCTAGTGTCAAATTTTAAGTTTGGTGTGAATTGCATTTTCATTTTTTTTATTTTCTTAAAATTTTCGAAAAGAATTCATGCATTATGTTCTTCATGATCTTTAAGTTGTTCTTGATGATTCTCCTTGTTTAATCTTGTGATTTTCTTGTTTTGTGTTTTTTGTTGTTTTTCATATGCATTTTTTAATTATTAGTGTCTAAACATTAAAAAATTTTAAGTTTGGTGTCTTGCATGTGTTTCTTTTCTTAAAAATTTTCAAAAATATGTTCTTGATGTTCATCATGATCTTCAAAATATTCTTGGTGTTCCTCTTGACATTCAAAGTGTTCTTGCATGCATTATTCGTTTTGATCTTAGTTTCTTATGTTTTGTGTCATTGAGTTGTTTCTCTCTCTCCTCATTAATTCAAAAAAAAATAAAAAGATAATATCTTTCCCCTATTTTTCTCATAAATTTCAAAATTTTTGGTTGACTTAGTCAAAAATTTTTAAATTTAGTTGTTTCTTGTTAGTCAAGTCAAAATTTCAATTTAAAAATTCTATCTTTTCAAATCTTTTTCAAAAATCAAATCTTTTTCATTTTTCTTAATATTTTCGAAAACTTTAAAATTGATTTTCAAAATCTTTTTCTTAATTTTATTTCATAATTTTCAAAATTATTGCTAACATTTAATATTTTGATTCAAAAATTTTAAGTTCTTACTTGCCTATTAAGAAAGGATCAATCTTTAAATTCTAGAATCATATCTTTTAGTCTCTTATTAGTCAAGTAATCAACTTTAATTTCAAAAATCAAATCTTTTTAATTTCCTTTTCAAATCTTTTTCAAAATAGATTTCAATCATATCTTTTTCAAAACTTAATTTCAAAATATTTTTCTAACTTCTTATCTTTTCAAAATTGATTTTCAAATCTTTTTCAATTAACTACTTGACTTTTTGTTTGATTTTAAAAGTTTACTATTTCTTATCTTTTTCAAAACCATCTAACTACTTTTCTCTCTCTCTAATTTTCAAAAATCACTAACCCTTTTTTTCAAAATTCTTTTTAATTAACTAATTGTTTTAAATTTTAATTTTATTTTAATTTTATTTCTTTTCTTAAATTTCAAATTCTAACTAATAATTAAAATAAAAACAAAAATATTTTTCTTTATTTTTATTAATATTTGAATACTCTCTCTCTGTCATCTCTTTTTATTTATTTTATTTATTTACTAACACTCTTCTCTTCTTAAAATTCGAACCCTCTCCCTTTCTCTGTGTTCGAATTCTCTTTATTTTCTCTCTACCTCATTCTTCTATTCTTCCATTCTTCTACTCACATAAAGGAATCTCTATACTGTGACATAGAGGATTCCTCTTCTTTTCTGTTCTCTTCTTTTTCATATGAGCAGGAAGAAGGATAAGAACATTCTTATTGAAGCTGATCTTGAACCTGAAAGGACTCTAAAGAGGAAGCTAAGAGAAGCTAAAGCACAACACTCTGGAGAGGACCTTACAAAAATTTTCGAAAAAGAAGTAGAGATGGTAGCCGAAAATAACAATAATAGTGGAGATGCAAGGAAGATGGTTGGTGACTTTACTGCACCCACTTCTGACTTCTATGGAAGAAGCATCTCAATTACTGCAATTGGAGCAAACAACTTTGAGCTTAAGCCTCAATTAGTTTCTCTAATGCAGCAGAATTGCAAGTCCCATGGACTTCCATTGGAAGATCCTCATCAGTTCTTAGTTGAATTCTTGCAAATCTGTGACACTGTTATGACCAATGGGGTTAATCCTGAGGTCTACAGACTCATGCTTTTCCCTTTTGTTGTAAGAGATAAAGCTAGGATATGGTTGGACTCACAACCTAAAGAAAGCCTGAACTCTTGGGAAAAGTTGGTCAATGCTTTCTTGGCCAAATTCTTTCCACCTCAAAAGTTGAGCAAGATTAGAGTGGAAGTCTAAACCTTCAGACAGAAGGAAGGTGAATCCCTCTATTAAGCCTGGGAAAGATACAAGCAATTGATCAGAAGGTATCCTTCTGACATGCTTTCAGCATGGAGCATCCTATGTATATTCTATGATGGTCTGTCTGAATTATCCAAGATGTCATTGGACCACTCTGCTGGTGGATCTCTTCATATGAAGAAGACGCCTGCAGAGGCCCAGGAACTCATTGAAATGGTTGCAAATAACCAGTTCATGTACACTTCTGAAAGAAATCCTGTGAATAATGGGATGACTCAAAAGAAGGGAGTTCTTGAGATTGATACTCTGAACACCATATTGGCTTAGAATAAAATATTGACTCAGCAAGTCAATATGATTTCTCAGAATCCGACTGGAATGCAAGCTGCATCTGGCAGTGCTAAAGAAGCCTCCGCTGAAGGAAAAACTTATGACCCTGAGAATCCTACAATGGAAGAGGTGAATTACATGGGAGAATCCTATGGAAACACCTGTAATCCTTCATGGAGAAATCATCCAAATTTCTTATGGAAGGATCAACAGAAGCCTAATCAAGGCTTCAATAATAATAATGGTGGAAGAAATAGGTTTGGCAACAGCAATCCTTTTCCATCATCTTCTGAGCAACAGACAAAGAATTCTAAGCAGAGCCTCTCTGACTTAGCAACCATAGTCTCTGATCTATCTAAGACCACTCTCAGTTTTATGACTGAAACAAGGTCCTTCATTAGAAATTTAGAGGCACAAGTGGGTCAACTGAGTAAAAGAGTTACTGAAATCCCTCCTAGTACTCTCCCAAGTAATACAGAAGAGAATCCAAAAAGAGAGTGCAAAGCCATCAATATAACCAACATGGCCAAACCTGCAGAGGAGGGAAATGCAGTGAATTCCAGTGAGGAAGACCTCAATGGACATCCACTGGCCACTAAGGAGTTCCCTAATGAGGAACCAAAGGAATCTGAGGCTCATACAGAGACCATAGAGATTCCACTGAACTTACTGTTGCCATTCATGAGCTCTGATGAGTATTCTTCCTCTGAAGATGATGAAGATATTATTGAAGAGTAAGTTGCTCAGTATCTAGGAGCAATCATGAAGCTGAATGCCAAGTTATTTGGTAATGAGACCTGGGAGGATGAACCTCCATTGCTCATGAATGAACTAAATACCTTGGTTCAATATAAATTACCTCAGAAGAAATCGGATCCCGAAAAGTTCTTAATACCTTGCATGATAGGCACCATGACCTTTAAGAAGGCTCTGTGTGACCTTGGTTCAAGTATAAACCTCATGCCACTCTCTGTAATGAAGAAACTAGGGATCTTTGAGGTACAAGCTGTAAGAATCTCACTAGAGATGGCAGAAAATTCAAGGAAACAGGCTTATGGACTTGTAGAGGATGTCTTAGTGAAGGTTGAAGGTTTTTACATCCCTGCTGATTTCATAATCCTAGACATTGGGAAGGAAGAGGATGAATCTATCATCCTTGGAAGACCCTTCCTAGCCACAGCAAGAGCTGTGATTGATGTGGACAGAGGAGAGTTAGTCCTTCAATTGAATTAGGACTACCTTGTGTTTCAGGTTCAAAGATCTTCTTCTGTAACCATGGAGAGGAAGCATGAAAAACTTCTCTCAATACAGAGTCAAACAGAGCCCCCACACTCAACTTCTAAGTTTGGTGTTGGGAGGTGATGAGAGGATAATTTATACCCTTTTGGCATTGTTTTTATATAGTTTTTAGTATATTTTAGTCACTTGTTATTATATTTTTATTAGTTTTTATTCAAAAATCACATTTCTAGACTTTACTATGAGTTGTGTATTTTTCTCTAATTTCAGGTATTTTCTGGCTGAAATTGAGGGACCTGAGCAAAAATCTGATTCAGATACTGAAAAAGGACTGCAGATGTTGTTGGATTCTGACCCTCCTGCGCTCGAAATAGATTTTCTCGAGCTGTAGATGCCCAATTGGCGCGCTCTCAATTGCGTTGGAATGTAGACATCCTGGGCTTTCCAGCAATATATAATAGTTCATTCTTTTCTCGAGAATTGATGGCCCAAACTGGCATTCAAAGTCAGCCTAAATGTTTCTAGCGTAAAACGCCAAAACTGACACCTTTTTCGGCGTTTCTGGCACCCAGGGTGGCGTTTAACGCCAACTTTGGGCATATGCACGTGAAATCTTGGAAGGTCAGCCAGTACAAGCACTAAGTAGGTCTCAGAAGTGGATTTCTGCACTATCTGCACTTAGTTACTCATTTTCTGTAAACCTAAGTTACTAGTCTAGTATAAAAACTACTTTTAGAGATTCATTTTGTACCTCATGACATTTTTCACTTCATATTGCATCTTCTAGGGCATGAGTCTCTAAACCCCATAGGTGGGGGTGAAGAGCTCTGCTGTGTTTCAATGGATTAATGCAATTACTACTATTTTCTATTCAATCACGCTTGATTCTATTCTAATATACTCACTCGTACTTCAATATAGAGAATATGATGATTCGTGACACTCATCAGTATCCTCAACCTATGAACGCGTGCCTGACAACCACTCCCGTTCTATCTGAGCTCAACATAGTCATTAGGCGACAGCTTGAGTGCGTATCTCTTAGGTTTCTAATCTACAGACCAAGTCCGAGGGTTAGAACCTTCGTGGCATAGGCTAGAATCATTGGCGGCATTCCTAGGATCCGGAAAGTCTAAACCTTGTCTGTGATATTTCAAGTAGGATCCGGGAGGGGATGACTATGACGAGCTTCAAACCTGCGAATGTTGGGCACAGTGACAATGTGCAAAAGGACAAGGGTCCTATTCCGACGCTAGCGGGAACCGACAGATGATTAGCCGTGCAGACCTCGTACCTGGTATTTTTCATCCGAGAGGATTATACAGCTTGCCATTGAAAGAAGCCATGCGTATTTGGAGAAGAAGACAGTAGGGAAGCAGAGATTCAGAGGACAGAGCATCTCCAGAACCTTAGCCTGTTTCTCATTACTGAATCACAAGTACTATTTATTTCATGTTATTTATTTTTCATAAAAACAATCACTCTTATCATTAATCTCCTGACTAAGATTTACAGAATAACCATAGCTTGCTTTAAGCCGACAATCTCCGTGGGATCGACCCTTACTCACGTAAGGTATTACTTGGACGATCATGTGCACTTGCTGGTTAGTTGTGCGGAGTTGTGAAAAGTGTAATCACAATTTTGTGCACCAAGTTTTTGGCGCCGTTGCAGGGGACTGTTCGAGTTTGGACAACTGACGGTTTATTTTGTTGCTTAGATTAGGAAAATATTATCTTTTTGGTTTAGAGTTACTAAAATTGAATCTTCTATTATTATTTTTGGTTAAAATTTTAAAATCCTTATTTTATTTTTCTAAATTATTTTCGAAAATCTTTAAAACCAATAACTTCATAATTTAGTCTTCTATTTGAGTTTAGTTTCATATTTTAAGTTTGTTGTCAATTGCATGATTTTATTTTTCTTTTAATTTTTTGAATTATATGTTCTTAGTTCTTTCCTAATCTTCAAGTTGTTCTTGTTTATTTTCATTGTTTGATCTTTAGTTTTTCTTGTTTTGTGTATTTTCTTGTTTATCTGGTGTATTTTCGAATTAGTAGTGTCAAAAGTATAAAAATTTTTAAGTTTGGTGTCCTTTGTGTTTTTATTTTCTTAAAATTTTCTAAAATTTGTTCTTGGTGTTCATCTTGATCTTCAAAGTGTTCTTGGTGTTCATCTTGACATTCAAAGTTTTCTTGTTTGGTTTCCTTGTTTTGATCTAAAAATTCTAAGTTTGGTGTCATTTTATTATTTTTCTCTTTCCTCATTAAATTCAAAAATTTAAAAAATATCTTTTCCTTTATTTGCTAATTATTTTTGAATTCCTTAGGTTGATTTAGTCAAAATTTTAAAAATTTGATAGTTTCTTGTTAGGCAAGTTAAAATTTCAAATTTAAAAATTTATCTTCTTAAATCTTTTTCAAAGCAAATTCTTTTTCAAATTTCTCTTATTATTTTTCGAAAATCCTTTATAAAATTTTTCAAAATCTTTTTCTTTTCTTACTTACAGTTTTCAAATTATTTGTACTATTTTATTATTTTGATTGGAAAATTTTAAGTTTGGTATTTTCTCAAAATCATATCCAAAATTTTTCAAATCTTCTTAATTAATTAGCCATTTTAGTATTCGAATTTTTTTATCTATTTAATTTTATTTAATTTTATTTAATTTTTGAAGCTTATTTTTCTAGTTTTCAATTATTTTATTTTATTTTCTTCTCTTTTGAATTCGGTTAGAATTAAATAAATAAAATGAAAACAAAAATATTTTGATTTTTCTTTTACTTTATTTCTATTTTTCAATCTACAACATCTCCCTTTCTCCATCATGGACTTAAGTGGAAATGAACGGTCCAGAAGGACTCTGGGATCATATGCTAACCCCACTAATGCTTCCTATGGGAGTAGTATCTGTATACCTCCCATCAGAGCAAGCAGTTTTGAGCGAAATTCTCAGCTCATTATCATGGTGCAGCAAAATTGCCAGTATTTCGGTCTTCCACAGGAAGAACCTACTAAGTTTCTGGCATAGTTCCTACAAATTGCTGACACAGTACGTGATAAGGAAGTAGATCAGGATGTCTACAGATTATTACTGTTTTCATTTGCTGTAAAAGATCAAGCTAAGAGGTGGTTAAACAACCAACCCACAGCAAGCATAAGAACATGGAAACAGTTATCAGACAAATTCCTGAATCAATATTTCCCTCCAAAAAGGATGACACAGCTAAGGCTAGATATCCAAGGCTTTAAACAAGAGGATAATGAATCTCTTTATGAAGCACGGGAGAGGTACAGAGGGATGCTAAGGAGATGCCCCTCTGAAATATTTTCAGAATAGGTACAGTTGGATATCTTTTAGTATAGTCTTACAGAAAAGGACCAAATATCTCTAGACCATTCAACTGGTGGATCTATACATATAAGAAAGACAATTGAAGAGGCTCAAGAGCTCATTGATACAGTTGCTAGAAATCAATATCTATACTTAAGTAGTGGGACCTCCATGAAAGAAGAAGCTAATGCAGTATCCACTAAACTTAGTCCTCAAGAACAAGTTGCTGAACTCAACCAGCAATTGCTTATTATAACAAAACAGTTTGCAGAATTCAAAGAGATGCTCCAAGATACTAAAAATGCTAACCAGAATATGGAAGCACAATTGGATCAGACAAGACAGCAGCTATCTAAACAGATAACAGAAGAATGTCAAGTTGTTCAATTAAGGAGTGGAAAGTCATTGAATGTCTCAATTCAAAGCAGCAGAAAGCCAAGACAGGAACAAATAACAGAGGATGACCAACCCACTGCCCAAAATCCCTCTGAGGATAGTAAGAGCTCAGAGAGGAATGATTCTAGCATTCAAATGCTAGAAAAGGGTAAGAAAGTGGCGTTAAACGCCCCAGGGATGGCCAGTTCTGGCGTCCAAACGCCAGAAAAGGGTGGCAATCTGGCGTTAAACGCCCATGCAGCACCCAATTCTGGCATTCAAATGCCAATAAGGGATCAGACACCTGCAAGTGCTGATAACAACCCCCTTAAGCAGGCTTCTCCAACCATTTATGTAGGAAATAAATCTGCAGAAACTAAGGTTGAAGAATAGAAAGCCAAGATGCCTTATCCTTAGAAACTCTGCCAAGCGGAACAGGATAAACAATTTGCCCGCTTTGCAGACTATCTCAGGACTCTTGAAATAAAGATCACGTTTGCAGAGGCACTTGAGCAAATACCCTCTTATGCTAAGTTTATGAAAGAAATCTTAAGTCATAAGAAGGATTAGAGAGAAACTGAAAAAGTTTTCCTCACTGAAGAATGTAGTGCAGTCATTCTGAAAAGCTTACCAGAGAAGCTTAAAGATCCTGGAAGCTTTATGATACCATGCACATTAGAAGGTGCTTGTACTAAGACAGCTCTATGTGATCTTGGGGCAAGTATCAACCTAATACATGCATCCACTATCAAAAAGCTTGGTTTGAATGATGAGGTTAAACCAACCCGGATATGTCTCCAACTTGCTTATGGCTCCATTAAAATCCCATCAGGCATAATTGAGGACATGATTGTCAAGGTTGGGCCATTTTCCATTCCTACTAACTTTGTAGTGCTGGAAATAGAGGAGCACAAGATTGCAACTCTTATTCTAGGAAGACCTTTCCTAGCAACTGGACGAATCCTCATTGACGTCCAAAGAGGGGAGATAACCCTGAGAGTCAATGAGGATGAGTTTAAGTTGAATGCTGTCAAAGCTATGCAGTATCCAAACACACCAAAAGACTGCCTGAGCGCTGACATCATTGACTCTCTGGTAGAAGAGGTCAATATGACTGAGAATCTCGAATCAGAGCTAGAGGACATTTCTAAAGATGTTCATCCTGATCTGGAGGAACCAGAGAAAACAGAAGAACCTCTAAAACTCCTCAGGAAGAGGAGAAGCCTCCTAAACCTGAGCTCAAACCACTACCACCATCCCTGAAATATGCATTTCTGGGGAAAGATGACACCTTTCATGTGATCATAAGTTCTACTTTAGAACCACAGGAAGAGAAAGCACTAATTCAGGTGCTAAGGACGCACAAGACAACTCTTGGGTGGTCCATAAGTGATCTTAAGGGCATTAGCCCAACCAGATGCATGAACAAGATCCTATTGGAGGATAATGCCAAGCCAGTGGTTCAACTACAGAGGTGGCTGAATCCAGCCATGAAGGAGGTGGTGCAGAAAGAGGTCACTAAGTTACTATAGGCTGGGATTATTTATCCTATTTCTGATAGCCCCTGGGTGAGCCTTGTCCAAGTTGTCCCCAAGAAGGGAGGCGTGACAGTAGTTCATAATGAAAAAAATGAACTGGTTCCTACAAGAATAGTTACAGGGTGGCGTATGTGTATTGACTATAGAAGACTCAATACAGCTACCAGAAAAGATCATTTTCCTTTACCATTCATAGACTAGATGCTAGAGAGACTAGCAGGACATGAATACTACTGTTTTTTGGATGGCTATTCAGGTTACAACCAAATTGCAGTAGATCCGCAGGACCAAGAGAAAACAGCATTCACATGACCTTCTGGAGTATTTGCTTACAGAAGGATGCCATTTGATCTGTGCAATGCACCTGCAACTTTTCAAAGGTGCATGCTCTCTATCTTCTCTGATATGGTAGAGAAATTTCTGGAAGTCTTCATGGATGACTTCTCAGTATTTAGAGACTCATTCAGCTCCTGCCTTGACCATCTAGCACTTGTTCTGAAAAGGTACCAAGAGACTAACCTAGTTTTAAACTGGGAAAAATGTCACTTTATGGTGACTGAAGGAATTGTCCTTGGGCTCAAAATTTCAAACAAGGGAATAGAGGTGGATCAAGCTAAAGTAGAGGTAATTAAAAAATTACCACCACCTGCCAATGTTAAAGTAATCAGAAGCTTTCTGGGACATGCAGGATTCTATAGGAGGTTTATAAAGGATTTTTCAAAAATTGCAAAACCTCTGAGCAATCTGCTAGCTGCTGACACGTTATTTGTCTTTGACACTGAGTGTCTGCAGGCGTTTGAAACTCTGAAAGCTAAGTTGGTCACAGCACCAGTCATTTCTGCACCAGACTGGACATTACCATTCGAATTGATGTGTAATGCTATTGATCATGACATTGGTGCAGTATTGGGACAGAGGCATAACAAGCTTCTGTACGTCATTTACTATGCTAGTCATGTTTTGAATGACGCACAGAAGAATTACACAACCACAGAAAAAGAGATGCTTGTAGTGGTTTATGCAATTGACAAGTTCAGATCTTATTTAGTGGGATCAAAAGTGATTGTGTACACTGACCATGCTGCTCTAAAATATCTCCTTACAAAGCAGGATTTAAAATCCAAACTCATAAGATGGGTGTTGCTTCTGTAAGAGTTTGATATAGAAATAAGAGACAAAAAAGGGACAGAGAACCAAGTAGCAGATCACCTGTTCCGGATAGAACCAGTAGAAGGGGCGTCCCTCCCTCCTACTGAGATCTCTGAAACCTTTCCAGATAAGCAACTCTTTGCCATTCAGGAATTACCCTAGTTTGCAGACATTGCAAACTATAAAGCTGTGAGATTCATACCCAAAGAGTACAGTAAACAACAAATGAAAAAGTTGATTTCTGATGCAAAGTACTACTTGTTGGATGAACCATATCTCTTTAAGAGGTGTGCAGATGGAGTAATCTGTAGATGTGTGCCTAGAGAAGAGGCACAGAAGATCCTATGGCATTACCATGGATCACAGTATGGAGGACACTTTGGAGGTGAGCGAACAACCACAAAAGTTCTCCAATGTGGTTTCTACTGGCCTACTCTCTATAGAGACTCCCGAGAGTTTGTACGTAACTGTGACAGTTGCCAGAGAGCTGGTAATCTGCCTCATGGTTATGCCATGCCTCAGCAAGGGATCTTAGAGATTGAGTTGTTTGAAGTATGGGGTATTGACTTCATGGGGCCTTTCCCACCATCATATCCAAACACTTATATTCTAGTGGCAGTGGATTATGTATCCAAATGGGTAGAGGCAATTGCAACACCCACTAATGATACTAAGACAGTGATGAAGTTCCTCCAGAAGCATATCTTCAGCAAGTTCGGTGTCCCTAGGATACTGATCAGTGATGGAGGTACTCATTTCTGCAATAAACAGCTTTACTCTGCTCTGGTCCGATATGGAATTACCACAAAGTGGCAACTCTATATCATCCACAGATAAATGGGCAGGCTGAAGTCTTAAATAGAGAACTAAAACGAATCCTGGAACGGACTGTAAGTACCCGTAGAAAGAACTGGGCAAGAAGTCTGTATGATGCTCTGTGGGCATACAGAACAGCATTCAAGACTCCTATAGGGACCTCTCCATACCAGCTTGTGTACGGAAAAGCCTGTCATCTGCCAGTGGAACTGGAACACAAGGCCTACTGGGCAACCAGGTTCCTAAACCTTGATGCTAAGATAGCTGGAGAGAAAAGATTACTCCAGTTGAATGAGCTAGAGGAGTTTAGACTCAATGCTTTCGAAAATGCTAAAATATATAAAGAGAGAGCAAAAAGTTGGCATGACAAAAGGTTGTCATCCAGAGTCTTTGAGCCAGGACAGAAGGTCCTGCTATTTAACTATAGGCTCAGATTATTCCCTGGGAAATTGAAATCCAAGTGGAGTGGACCATATGTGATTACAAGTGTGTCACCATATGGTTATGTAGAGCTTCAAGATGTTGATTCTTACAAAAAGTTCATTGTTAATGGACAGAGAATCAAACATTATCTTGAAGGCAATGTTGAGCAAGAATGCTCAAAACTGAGACTAGATTAAAAAGCTCAGTGAAGTCCAGCTAAAGATAGTAAAGAAGCGCTTGCTGGGAGGCAACCCAGCTATTATCAAATCAAATTAGATGTTTATAACAATTATATAAGTCCATTTAATTTTGTTGTCCATGTTTATTGATGCTTTTTCAGTGAACAAGTCAAGGGCATGAAGGTTCAGAACATAAAGCAGAAGAATCACAGCGTAAAAGAACTCACTGGCATCAAAATGCCAGTAAAGAGGCAATCTGGGTGTTAAATGCCGGAATGGCTATCATTCTGGGCGTTTAACGCCAGAAACAGCAGCATCCTGGGTGTTCAGAAAAATGCCCAGTGAGAAAGGATTTCTGGCGTTTAACGCCAGCCAGGGTATCTGGCTGGGCATTAAACGCCCAAAATGGCCACCAGATGGGCGTTAAATGCCAGAATGGCTATCATTCTGGGCGTTTAACGCCAGGACAACTAGGGGAGAGGTAAGGTCGTTTCAATTCAAATTTTTTCGAATTTTCATGTTTTAAATCAAAATTTTCTGCTTCCAAACATTACAAACATTCATCTCTTAATTTCCATTCACAAAAATTTATGAACTTTTAAATTCTCATTGATTCTCCTTCAAATTCTTTTCAAATATTTTTTAAAAAACTCATTTATCTTTTCAATTTCTTTTCAAATATTTTCAGTTCATTCATATTATCTTTTATTTCTTAGATGCATAAACAAAAATGCAGATTTAACTTCCTCATATCTTCTTCATATCTCTCAAATTCTGAAAACAATATTCTCTTTTGCATATCATGTTTATCTTGTATCAATCATATCTTTCAATCATATCTTTTTCTAAAATTTCGAAACCATACCCTCCCTCCCCTCTATTTATACATTCGGCCATCACCCCTCCTCCATTATTCGAATCCTTCTCTCCATCTACTCATCTTCTTTCTTTGTTTTTGCTTGAGGACAAGCAAACCTCTAAGTTTGGTATGATTTTTCGTGATCACTGACCAATATCATGGCCCCTAAAGGAAAACAAACCACTCAAAGAGGCAAGAAAGAAAACAATCTAAAACCACAATGGATGCATGAGAGGTTATGCACCAAAGAACATGCAGATCATTACTTCAAAATAGTGTGCAGAAGATCAGTGATCCCGAAAGTCAAGTTCGATCTGAAAGAAGACGAATATTCGGAGATCCAAGAGCAGGTTCGAAATAGAGGCTGGGAAATCCTAGCTAATCCTGAGATGAATGTGGGAAGAAATATGGTCCAGGAATTCTATACAAATCTGTGGCTGAAAGATAAGCAAAGAATGGAGGGAACCGCCTTCCACACTTTTCGAACCATGGTCAGAGGGAGGATTATCTACTTCCATCTTGACAAAGTGAGAGAAGTCCTCAAACTTTCTCAACTACAGGATGATCCAGAATCCTTTAATAGGAGAATAGCAAAAGATAAAAAGTTGGATCAAGTTCTAGAGGATATCTGCCTCCCTGGAACCAAATGGATAACCAATTCAAAAGGTATTCCAAACCAACTGAAGAGAGGAGACCTCAAGCTAGTTGCTAGGGGCTGGCTGGATTTCATTGGGAGATCTATACTTCCCACCAGTAACCGCTCTGAAGTCACTGTAAAAAGAGTAGTGATGATTCACTGTATTATGTTGGGAAAAGAAGTGGAGGCTCATCAGCTAATTCATTGTGAAATTTACTTAATTGCAAACAAGGAATTCACAAAAGCCAAATTGGCTTACCGAAGCTTGATCAGTCTGTTATGTAAAGATGCAGGAGTACAGATAGGTGTGGATAAGTATATCCCAGTTGAACACCCAATCACCAAAAGGGTAATGGATGGACCTCAAGTTCAAGACAACCTCACCAAGAGGAGGGCGCATGAGCTCCTCCCAAAAATTCCTCAATTTGACTATTGGACCCGCTTAGAAGCATCTGTCAACAAGCTACGAGAATCTATGGATCAACTCAAAGAAGAGCAGCAGAATCAGAACAGCATGCTCTACAAACTGCTCAGAGAACTAGAGAAACAAGGGCATGAGTTACAAGAACTAAAGCACCAGAAGCTGATCCTTGAAGAGCCAAACATCCCACAGATTGAAGGAGAACCTATCTCTCAAAATAAAGGTTGTTGAGTCCTAACTCTGTGATAACTTTTATTATTAGAAACCTATTTTAAGAGTTACATAAGCATTAGTATTAGAGTCATTTATTTTTTATGTCTTTAATTTCCTTTCTTTTATTATTATTTGTCTGCTTTTATGTTTATTTTATGTCTTATTTTTATTCCATGATCAATAAAGTTTAGAGTCTATGTCTTAAAGCTATGAATGTCCTATTAATCCATCACATCTGTTAAAAAATGTTTTTATTTGCAAAAGAACAAGAAGTACATGAATTTTGAATTTTATCTTGAAATTAGTTTAATTATTTTGATGTGGTGGCAATACTTTTTGTTTTCTGAATGAATCCTTGAACAGTGCATATTTTTGAATTTATTGTTTATGAATGTTAAAATTGTTGGCTCTTGAAAGAATGATGAAAAAGGAGAAATGTTGTTGATGATCTGAAAAATCATAAAAATTGATTCTTGAAGGAAGAAAAAGCAGTGAAAAGCTTGCAAAAAAAAAAGAGAGAGAGAAGAAAAATGCGAAAAAAAGAAAGAAAAAGAAAAAGCAAGCAGAAAAACGCTCCCCTGGGAGGTACACCATAGGTTCAATTTTTATTCAATTGCCACTTTGGATCCAATTCTTCACCAAATGAGAAGCCCACTCTAAATTCTTAATATCAAAATTAGAAAGTGTATAAATAGGACTTAGTTTGATTTAGAGAGGACCTTTTTTTTTACTTTTTACTTTTGGCTTACTTTTTGAACTTTCATTTTGGATTCTGAGCTTTGAATTGGGAATTGGGATTGAGAGCTGAGTTCTCTCCTCCTTGTTCTCACTTTTGATTTTCTTGCTTTCTGTATTTAAATTGTGGATAGAGATTGAAGAAATTCTGTTTCAATCCTTGATCTACAATTCATTTTTGTTCTCTTATGCATAATTCTAAGGAACTGTGACTTGGATTTAGCTTTCTGATTTCATTTTCATTTCTTCTGCTACTTTTGTTGTCTTCCTTTGGATCTTGAATTGAGATTGGAAAGAGTTCCATTGATTCAAATTTTGAGAATCATCTTCCACTCTTCCTCTCAATTGATCTAAGGATTGGATTTACATCTTCTTTACTGCTTTTAAATTTTCTTTTCTTCTACAAATTGTTCTCTATTGGATCAAGGAAAGAATTGAGATCTAGACTTGTTTTCTAGTCTCATTGAGCCTCTGAGCTCTTGAATTTCCTAGATCTTCGGTGCACGAAATTGTGATCATCAATGGCACCAACAACTTGGTACGCACAATTGTAATCTCAACTCTTTATCACAACTTCGCACAACTAACCAGCAAGTGCACTGGGTCGTCCAAGTAATAAACCTTACGTGAGTAAGGGTCGATCCCACGGAGATTGTCGGCCTGAAGCAAGCTATGGTCACCTTGTAAATCTCAGTCAGGCGGATTCAAATGGTTATGGTGAATTGATAATAAAAAGATAAATAAAACGTAAAATAAAGATAGAGGTACTTATGTAATTCTTTGGTTAGAATTTTAGATAAGCGTATAGAGATGCTTTCATTCCTCCTGAACCTCTGCTTTCCTACTGTCTTCATCCAATCATTCCTACTCCTTTCCATGTCAAGCTTTATGTAGGGCATCACCGTTGTCAATGGCTACATCCCATCCTCTCTGTGAAAATGGTCCAATGCGCTGTCACTGCATGGCTAATCATCTGTCGGTTCTCGATCATACTGGAATAGGATTTACTATCCTTTTGCGTCTGTCACTATGCCCAGCACTCGCGAGTTTGAAGCTCGTCACAGCCATCCCTTCCCAGATCCTACTCGGAATACCACAGACAAGGTTTAGACTTTCCGGATCTCAAGAATGGCCGTCCATGGGTTCTAACTTATACCACAAAAATTCTAATATCTCAGACTCGGTCCTCTGTATTAGATATCTAAGAGATACTCATTCTAGCTTGTTTGCATGTAGAACGGAAGTGTTTGTTAGGAACGCGTTCATGGGTGAGAATGATGATGAGCGTCATATAATCATCACATTCATCATGTTCTTGGGTGCGAATGGATATCTTAGAGAAGGAATAAGCTTGAATTGAATAGAAAAACAGTAGTACTTTGTATTAATTCATGAGGAACAGCAGAGCTCCACACCTTAATCTATGGAGTGTAGAAACTCTACCATTGAAAATACATAAGTGATAAGGTCCAGGCATGGCCGAATGGCCAGCCCCCAAACGTGATCTAAAGATGAAACTAAAGATGTTCAAAAGATATAAATACAATAGTAAAAAGGCCTATTTATACTAAACTAGTTACTAGGGTTTACAGAAATGAGTAAATGATGCAGAAATCCACTTCTGGTGCCCACTTGGTGTGTGCTTGGGCTGAGAATTGAGCTTTACACGTGTAAAGGCTTCTCTTGGAGTTGAACGCCAATTTGTAACCTATTTCTGGCGTTTAACTCCACTTTGCAACCTGTTTCTGGCGTTTAACTCCAGAATGCAGCATGGAACTGGCGTTGAACACCAGTTTGCGTCGTCTAAACCCGGGCAAAGTATAGAATATTATATATTGCTGGAAAGCCCTGGATGTCGACTTTCCAACACAATTGAGAGCGCACGATTTGGAGTTCTATAGCTCCAGAAAATCCACTTTGAGTGCAGGGAGGTCAGAATCCAACAGCATCTGCAGTCCTTCTTCAACCTCTGAATCTGATTTTTGCTCAGGTCCCTCAATTTCAGCCAAAAAATACCTAAAATCATAGAAAAACACACAAACTCATAGTAAAGTCCAGAAATGTGAATTTTATTTAAAAACTAATAAAAATATTCTAAAAACTAACAAAATCATACTAAAAACTATGTAAAAACAATGCCAAAAAGCGTATAAATTATCCGCTCATCACAACACCAAACTTAAATTGTTGCTTGTCACCAAGCAACTGAAAATAAAATAGGATAAAAAGAAGAGAATATACTATAAATTCCAAAATATCAATGAATCTTAGCTCCAATCAGATGAGCGGGACTTGTAGCTTTTTGCCTCTTGAATAGTTTTGGCATCTCACTTTATC
Organism: Arachis hypogaea; assembly: GCF_003086295.3. Classification (NCBI taxonomy): domain Eukaryota; kingdom Viridiplantae; phylum Streptophyta; class Magnoliopsida; order Fabales; family Fabaceae; genus Arachis; species Arachis hypogaea. The sequence goes on from NC_092053.1 coordinate 76,960,541, forward strand.
CATTGAGGTTCAGAATGATTGGCATCTATAGAAACTTAGAATACAGATAGTGTTATTGATTCTCCTAGTTCAGTATGTTGATTCTTGAACACAGCTACTTTATGAGTCTTGGCCGTGACCCTAAGCACTTTGTTTTCCAGTATTGCCACAGACACATAACTGGGTGAACCTTTTCAGATTGTGACTCAGCTTTGCTAAAGTCCCCAATTAGAGGTGTCCAGGGTTCTTAAGCACACTGTAATTTTGATTTGGACCTTGACTTTAACTGCTCAGTCTCAAGTTTTCACTTGACACCTTCACGCCACAAGCACATGGTTAGGGACAGCTTGGTTTAGCCGCTTAGGCCAGGATTTTATTCCTTTAGGCCCTCCTATCCACTGATGCTCAAAGCCTTGGATCCTTTTTATTACCCTTGCCTTTTGGTTTTAAGGGCTATTGGGTTTTTGCTCTTGCCTTTCGATTTAAAGAGCTTTCGGCTTTTTCTGCTTGCTTTTTCTCTTTTTTTTTTCGCTATTTTTTCTTTTTCTTTTTTTTTTCGTAAGCTTTTGTATTCACTGCTTTTTCTTGCTTCAAGAATCATTTTTCTGATTTTTCATATTATCAAATAACATGTCTCCTTTTTCCTTATTCTTCAAGAGCCAACATATTTAACATTCATAAACATCAACTTCAAAAGACATATGCACTGTTCAAGCATTCATTCAGAAAACAAAAAGTATTGTCACCACATCAAAATAATTAAACTAGTTTCAAGGATGAATTTGAATGTACTTCTTGTTCTTTTGTAATTAAAACATTTTTCATTCAAGAAAGGTGATGGATTCATATTCATAACTTTAAGGCATGGACACTTAGACACTAATGATCATGTAACAAGACACAAATATAAATAAACATAAAGCTTAGAAATCAAAAAACAAGAAAATAAATAAACAAGGAGATTAAGGAATGAGTCCACCTTAGTGAGGGTGGCGTCTTCCTCTTTTTGAAGAACCAATCGTGCTCTTGAGCTCCTCTATGTCTCTTCCTTGTCTTTCTTGCTCCTCCCTCATAGCTCTTTGATCTTCTCTAATTTCATGGAGGATGATGGATTGCTCTTGATGCTCCACCCTTAGTTGTCCCATGTTGGAACTTAATTCTCCTAGGGAAGTGTTGATTTGTTCCCAATAATTTTGTGGAGGAAAGTGCATCCCCTGAGGAATCTCAGGGATTTCATGGTGAGGAATTTCCTCATGCTCATGTTGAGGTCCATGATCTCTTATTTGCTCTATCCTTTTCTTAGTGATGGGCTTGTCCTCTTCAATGAGGATGTCTTCCTCTATGTCAATTCCAGCCGAATTGTAGAGGTGACAAATGAGGTGAGGAAATGCTAACCTTGCCCAAGTGGAGGACTTGTCAGCCACTTTGTAGAGTTCATGAGGTATAATCTCATGAACTTCCACCGCTTCTCCAATCATGATACAATGGATCATGATGGCCCGGTCTATAGTAACTTCAGACCGGTTACTAGTAGGAATGATTGAGCGTTGAATGAAATCTAGCCATCCCCTAGCCACTGGTTTGAGGTCATGCCTTCTTAATTGAACTGGCTTGCCTCTTGAGTCAATTTTCCATTGAGCTCCTTCGTCACATATGTCTATGAGGACTTGGTCCAACCTTTGATCAAAGTTGACCCTTCTTGTGTAAGGGCGTGCGTTCTCTTCTATCATTGGCAAGTTGAACGCCAGCCTTACATTTTCCGAACTGAAATCTAAGTATTTCCCCCGAGACATGGTAAGCCAATGCTTTGGATTTGGGTTCACACTTTGATCATGGTTCCTAGTGATCCATGCGTTTGCATAGAACTCTTGAACCATTAGGATCCCGACTTGTTGAATGGGGTTGGTGAGAACTTCCCAACCTCTTCTTTGGATTTCAAGTCGGATCTCCGGATACTCATTCTTTTTTAGCTTGAAAGGAACCTCAGGGATCACTTTTTTCTTGGCCACAACTTCATAGAAGTGGTCTTGATGGACCTTTGAGATGAATCTCTCCGTCTTCCATGACTCAGAGGTGGAAGCAATTGCCTTCCCTTTCCTCTTTCTAGAGGTTTCTCTGGTCTTAGGTGCCATAAATGGTTATGGAAAAACAAAAAGCTATGATTTTACCACACCAAACTTAAAATATTTGCTCGTCCCCGAGCAAAAGAAGAAAGAAAGTAGTAGAAGAAGAAGAAAATGGAGGAGATGGAGGGTGAGGTATTTTTGGCCAAGGTGAGAAGTTAGGGTTGTGTTGTGTGAAAATGAAGAAGGAATGAGGGGTTTATATAGGAGGGGGGAGGGTTAAGTTTTAGCCATTAGGGTCGGGTTTGGGAGGGAAAATATTTTGAATTTGAAGGTAGGTGGGATTTATGGGGAAGAGAAGATGGATGTGAGTGGTGAAGGGGTGATGGGAAAGAGTGGTTGAAGTGATTGGTGAAGGGTATTTGGGGAAGAGAGTTATGAAAAGGTGTGAAGGGGAAAAAAGAAGTGGTGGGGATCCTGTGGGGTCCACGGATCATGTGGGAATCCTGTGGGATCCACAGATCCTGAGGTGTCAAGGATTTTTCATCCCTGCATCCTTTAGACGTGTAAAATGCCCTATACATGCAATCCTGGCGTTTAACGCCAGACTGCTGCCTGTTTCTGGCGTTAAACGCCACTTCCATGCTCTGTTCCGGCATTTAACGCCAGGTAGATGCTTGTTTCTGGCGTTAAACGCCAGCTTGGTGCCTGTTTCTAGCGTTAAACGCCAGACTGTTCTCCTCCAGGGTGTGCTGTTTTTCATTCTATTTTTCATTCTGTTTTTGATTTTCCAGTAGTGTTTGTGACTTCACATGATCATCAACCTAGAGAACACATAAAATAACAATGAAAAATAAATAAATATAATTAGATAACATTAGTTTGCCTCCCAACAAGCGCTTCTTTAATGTCAATAGCTTGACCGTGAGCTCTCATGGAGCCTCACAGATGTTCAGAGTATTGTTGGAACCTCCCAACACCAAAATTCGAGTTTGAATGTGGGGGTTCAACACCAAACTTAGAGTTTGGTTGTGGCCTCCCAACACCAAACTTAGAGTTTGACTTTGGGGGCTTTGGTTGACTCTGCAGTGAGAGAAGCTTTTCATTCTTCCTCTCCATGGTTACAGAAGGAGATCCTTGAGTTTTAAACACAAGGTTGTCCTCATTCAGTTGAAGGATCAATTCTCCTCTGTCCACATCAATCACAGCTCTTGCTATGGCTAGGAAGGGTCTTCCAAGGATGATGGATTTATCCTCATCCTTCCCAGTGTCTAGGATTATGAAATTAGCAGGGATGTAAAGGCCTTTAACCTTTACTAGCACGTCCTCTACTTGTCCATAAGCCTGTTTTCTTGAGTTGTCTGCCATCTATAATGAGATTCTGGCAACTTGCACCTCAAAGATTCCCAGTTTCTCCATTACAGAGAGTGGCATGAGGTTTATCCCTAACCCAAGGTCACATAGAGCCTTCTCAAAGGTCATGGTGCCTATGGTACAAGGTATTAAGAACTTTCCAGGATCCTGTTTCTTCTGAGGCAATGTCAGTTGATCCAGATCACTCAGTTCATTGATGAGCTAGGGAGGTTCATCTTCCCAAGTCTTATTACCAAATAATTTGGCATTCAGCTTCATGATTGCACCAAGGTACTTGGCAACTTGCTCTTCAGTGACATCTTCATTCTCTTCAGAAGAAGAATACTCATCAGAGCTCATGAATGGCATAAGGAGGTTCAAAGGAATCTCTATGGTCTCTAGATGAGCCTCAGATTCCTTTGGTTCCTCAGAGGGAAACTCCTTGTTGATCACTGGACATCCCAGGAGGTCTTCCTCACTGGGATTCACGTCCTCTCCCTCCCTTGTAGGTTCGGCCATGATGGTTAAATCAATGGCCTTGCACTCTCTTTTTGGATTCTCTTCTGTATTGCTTGGGAGAGTACTAGGAGGAGTTTCAGTGACTCTTTTACTCAGCTGGCCCACTTGTGCCTCCAAATTCCTAATGGAGGACCGTGTTTCATTCATGAAACTTACAGTGGCCTTAGATAGATCAGAGACTATATTTGCTAAGCTAGATGGATTCTGCTCAGAACTCTCTGTCTGTTGCTGAGTGGATGATGGAAAAGGCTTGCTATTGCTAAACCTGTTTCTTCCACCATTATTAAAGCCTTATTGAGGCTTTTGTTGATCCTTCCATGAGAAATTTGGATGATTGCTCCATGAGGCATTATAGGTGTTTCCATAAGGTTCATCCGTGTAATTCACCTCTGCTATTGCATGGTTCTCAGGATCATAAGCTTCTTCTTCAGAAGATGCCTCTTTAGTACTGTTGGATGATTCCTTCAATCCATTCAGACTCTGAGAGATCATATTGACTTGCTGAGTCAATATTTTATTCTGAGCCAATATGGCATTCAAAGTATCAATTTCAATAACTCCCTTCCTCATAGGCGTCCCATTATTCACAGGATTCCTTTCAGAAGTGTACTTGAATTGGTTATTTGCAACCATGTCAATGAGTTCTTGAGCTTCTGCAGGCGTTTTCTTTAGGTGAATGGATCCACCTGCAGAATGGTCCAGTGACATCTTTGATAGCTCAGACAGACCATCATAGAATATATCCAGGATGGTCCATTCTGAAAGCATGTCAGAAGGACACTTTTTGGTCAGTTCCTTGTATCTCTCCCAAGCTTCATAGAGGGATTCACCTTCTTTCTGTCTGAAGGTTTGAACATCCACTCTAAGCTTGCTAAGCTTTTGAGGAGGAAAGAACTTGGCTAAGAAAGCCGTGACCAGCTTATCCCAAGAGTTCAGGCTATCTTTAGGTTGAGAGTCCAACTATACTCTAGCTCTGTCTCTTACAGCAAACGGGAAAAGCATAAGCCTGTAGACCTCGGAATCAACCCCATTGGTCTTAATAGTATCACAGATCTGCAAGAATTTAGTTAAGAACTGAAAAGGATCTTCGGGCAGAAGTCCATGAAACTTGCAGTTCTGTTGCATCAGAGAAACTAACTAAGGTTTAGGCTCAAAATTGTTTGCTCTAATGGCAGGGATTGAGATGCTTCTTCCATGTAAATTGGAATTTGGTGCAGTAAAGTCACCAAGCATCTTCCTTGCATTGTTATTATTTTCGGCCATGTCTCCTTCCTTTTCGAAAATTTCTGTCAGATTTTCTCCAGAGAGTTGAGCTTTAGCTTCCCTTAGCTTCCTCTTCAGAGTCCTTTTAGGTTCAGGATCGGCTTCAACAAGAATGTTCTTATCCTTGTTCCTGCTCATATGAAAAAGGAGAGAACACAAAAGAAAATATGGAATCCTCTATGTCACAGTATAGAGATTCCTTATGCAAGTATAAGAAGAGAAGAATGTAAGAAGGAGAAGAGGAAAAATTCGAACACAGAGAGGGGGATGGGGTTCAAATTTTTGGGTAGAGGAGAAGTGTTAGTAGATGAATAAATAAATAGAAGGAGGTGAGGAAGAGAAGAATTCGAAAATTTAAATAAATAAAATAAAAATATTTTAAAATTAAAGTTCAAATTTGAAAATTAAAATTGAAATCAAATTAAATTAAAAATTAAAACAATTAGTTAGAAAAAAGGGAATTTTGAAAAAGAGGGAAGGGATTTTCGAAAATTAGAGAGAGAGAATTAGTTAGGTAGAAAAAGATAAGAATCAATCAAAAAGTTAAGTGGTTAATTGAAAAGGATTTGAAAATCAAATTTGAAAAGATAAGAAGTTAGAAAAGATTTTGAAATTGATTTTGAAAAAGATGTGATTGAAATTTATTTTGAAAAAGATTTGAAAAAGAAATTTAAAAAGATTTGATTTTGAAAATTAAAGTTGATTACTTGACTAACAAGAAACAAAAAGATTTGATTTTAAAATTTAAAGATTGAACCTTTCTTATTAGGCAAGTAACAAACTTAATATTTTTGAATCAATCACATTAATTGTTATCATTGAATTCGAAAATATGGAATAAAAATAAGAAAAAGATTTTGAAAATTAATTTGAAATTTTCGAAAATATGAAAGAAAAATTGAAAAAGATTTGATTTTTGAAAGAGAATTGAAAAACATAGAATTTTTAAATTGAAAATTTGATTTGACTCATGAGAAACAACTAAATTTTAAAAAGTTTTGAAAAAGTCAACTCAAATTTTTGAAAATTTATGAGTGAAAAAGGGAAAGATTTTTTTTTATTTTTTGAATTTTAATAAAGAAAGAGAAAAACATCAAAAAGACTCAATTCATGAGAATTTTGGATCAAAACATGTGATGCATGTAAGAACACTATGAATGTCAAGATGAACACCAAGAACACTTTGAATGTCAAGATGAACACCAAGAACTTATTTTTGAAAAATTTTCAAGAAAAGAAAACATGCAAGACACCAAACTTAAAATTTTTATTCTTTAGACATTAATGTTTCAAGAATGCATATGAAAAACAAGAAAAGATACAAAACAAGAAAATATGAAGATCAAACAAGAAGGCTGGCCAAGAACAACTTGAAGATCACGAAGAATGCAATGCATGAAATTTCCGAAAATAATTTTTTTAGAAAATTAAAAATATGCAATTGACACTAAATTTAAAACATGACTCTAGACTCAAACAAGAAACACAAAATTATTTTTGATTTTATGATTTTATTAATTTTTTTTGGATTTTTCGAAAATTATTTTGGAAAAACGAAAAAGAAGAAATTTTTTTTTGTATTTTTCGAAATTAAGAAATAAAAAGCTTCAAATTAAAATAAAATTACCTAATCTGAACAACAAGATGAACCGTCAGTTGTCCAAACTCGAACAATCCCCGGCAACGGCGCCAAAAATTTGGTGCACGAAATTGTGATCATCAATGGTGCCAACAACTTAGTACGGACAATTGTAATCTCAACTCTTTATCACAACTTCGCACAACTAACCAGCAAGTGCACTGGGTCGTCCAAGTAATAAACCTTACGTGAGTAAGGGTCGATCCCACTGAGATTGTCGGCCTGAAGTAAGCTATGGTCACCATGTAAATCTCAGTCAGGCGGATTCAAATGGTTATGGTGAATTGATAATAAAAAGATAAATAAAACGTAAAATAAAGATAGAGGTACTTATGTAATTCTTTGGTGAGAATTTCAGATAAGCGTATAGAGATGCTTTCGTTCCTCCTGAGCCTCTGCTATCCTGCTGTCTTCATCCAATCATTCCTACTCCTTTCCATGGCAAGCTTTATGTAGGGCATCACCGTTGTCAATGGCTACATCCCATCCTCTCTGTGAAAATGGTCCAATGCGCTGTCACTGCATGGCTAATCATCAGTCAGTTCTCGATCATACTGGAATAGGATTTACTATCCTTTTGCGTCTGTCACTACGCCCAGCACTCACGAGTTTGAAGCTCGTCACAGCCATCCCTTCCCAGATCCTACTCGGAATACCACAGACAAGGTTTAGACTTTCTAGATCTCAAGAATGGCCGTCCATGGGTTCTAACTTATACCACGAAGATTCTAATATCTCGGACTCGGTCCTCTATATTAGATATCTAAGAGATACTCATTCTAGCTTGTTTGCATGTAGAACGGAAGTGTTTGTCAGGCACGCGTTCATGGGTGAGAATGATGATGAGCGTCACATAATCATCACATTCATCATGTTCTTGGGTGCGAATGGATATCTTAGAGAAGGAATAAGCTTGAATTGAATAGAAAAACAGTAGTACTTTGTACTAATTCATGAGGAACAGCAGAGCTCCACACCTTAATCTATGGAGTGTAGAAACTCTACCGTTGAAAATACATAAGTGATAAGGTCCAGGCATGGCCGAATGGCCAGCCCCCAAACGTGATCTAAAGATGAAACTAAAGATGTTCAAAAGATATACAATAGTAAAAGGTCCTATTTATACTAAACTAGTTACTAGGGTTTACAGAAATGAGTAAATGATGCAGAAATCCACTTCTGGGGCCCACTTGGTGTGTGCTTGGGCTAAGCATTGAGCTTTACACATGTAGAGGCTTCTCTTGGAGTTGAACGCCAGTTTGTAACCTATTTCTGGCGTTTAACTCCACTTTGCAACCTGTTTCTGGCGTTTAACTCTAGAATGCAGCATGAAACTGGCGTTGAACGCCAGTTTGCGTCATCTAAAATCGGGCAAAGTATGGACTATTATATATTTCTGGAAAGCCCTGGATGTCTAATTTCCAACGCAATTGAGAGCACGCCATTTGGAGTTCTATAGATCCAGAAAATCCACTTTGAGTGCAGGGAGGTTAGAATCCAACAGCATCTGCAGTCCTTCTTCAACCTCTGAATCTGATTTTTGCTCAGGTCCCTCAATTTCAGCCAAAAAATACCTGAAATCACAGAAAAACACACAAACTCATAATAAAGTCCAGAAATGTGAATTTTATTTAAAAACTAATAAAAATATACTAAAAACTAACTAAATCATACTAAAAACTATGTAAAAACAATGCCAAAAAGCGTATAAATTATCCGCTCATCAATCTTGCAATTGAGTTGAATTTACTTTCTGTTTAGATCTATTGCATTTAATTCATCTTCTTTACTTTCTGTTATTAATTTCTGAATCCCAGCACCCCACACCCCTTTATTATTTAAGCAATTTACATTTCTTGCAATCTAAGCTTCAGCTATTTACATTTCTTGCAATTTAAGTTTCAGCTATTTTACTTTCTTGCACTTTAAGTTTCTGCAATTTTATTTTCTGCAATTTAAATTCCTTGTCATTTACATTCTGTCGGTTACAAATCACTCAAATCATCAACTGTACTTAACTAAATCAACCACCTAACTAAAATTGCTCAATCCTTCAATCCCTGTGGGATCGACCTCACTCATGTGTGTAATTACTACTTGATGTGACCCGGTACATTTGCTGGTGAGTTTTAAGTGTTGGAATTTTGGATCAATAATTCCAATCTTTTCATATGCTTTTGCTTTAATCTTCTTTTGAACACAATTAAACCACGTTCATGCTCTCTCCAATATATTAAATGCTTTCAGATTTAATAGTATTGGGCTTGCTAGATGGTGGTATTTCGTGTGGTGGTGGCCACACCAAACTTAATCTCTGGGCTTACCTTCAAATATAATTTGTTCAAAGATAGTAAGCCTTGATTAAGTAAATTCGTGGCCTCACCAAACTTAATCTCTGGGCTTACCTTCAATCATAATTTGTTCAAAGATGGTAATCCTAGATTAAGTAAATTGGTGGGCACACCAAACTTAGCTCTTTGGCTAGTTCTCAGCCCACTAGCTCATCATTAGCAAATGTATTCATCAAATTTCATTTTCAGACTAAAAGAAAACCGAATATAAGGACCTCATAACTACCAAAACTGATATTAGAATTCCTAATCCACTACCTACAATCTATTTCTAGAAAGCAAGAAAACATAAATTTTCAATTGAAACTCAAGCTATCTAAATTGACAAGTCTTACTACTTCTAACAAATCAATAAATCAAAAGTATATAAAGTGTTGGGGTGCCTCCAAACTAGCACTTCTATATCGTCACTAGCTTGACGTTCTTCCTTTGTTAGCTGAGGTTGTAGCTCACTCTCTTCTCATCCAGTGAGTCCCCTAGGTAATGCTTGAGTTTATGGCTATTAACAGTGAAGGTCCTTTGTGTTTTGTCGTCTATGAGCTCTACATGGCCATAGGGGGACACCTTGAGGATGGTGAAGGGTCCTGACCATCGAGACAAGCTTCCCAGGGAAGAACTTGAGTCTTGAATTGTACAGCAGCACCTTTTTCCCTTCAGTGAACTCCCTCCTTACTATCTTCTGATCATGCCACCTTTTTGTGTTCTCTTTGTAGATCTTTGCACTCTCATATGCCTTATTCCTAAACTCGTCCAGCTCATTCAGTTGCATAAGCCTCCTTTCTTCAGCAACTTGCTCATCAAAGTTCAACAACTTCAGAGCCCAGAATGCTCTATGTTCAAGCTCAATTGGTAAGTGACAAGCCTTACCAAACACCAATTGGTATGGAGACATTCCAATAGGTATTTTGAAGGCTGTCCTGTAGGCCCATAATGCATCATCTAGCTTCTTAGACCAATTCATTCTTGAGCTTCCAACAGTTTTTTCAAGAATTCTTTTAAGCTCTCTGTTTGAAATCTCTGCTTGCCCGTTGGACTATGGGTGGTATGGAGTTGCCACCTTGTGCTTGACTCTATACTTAGAGAGGAGTGCTTCAAGTTGCCTATTGCAGAAGTGTGTCCCTCCATCACTGATGAGGGCTCTAGGCACTCTAAATCTGCTGAAGATGTTCTTCCTCAAAAAGCTCATTACAACCTTGTTGTCATTTGTTGGAGTAGCAATGGCTTCTACCTATTTTGACACATAATCTACAGCCACCAATATATAACTGTTTGAGTATGAGGCTGAGAAGGGTCCCATAAAATCAATTTCCCACACATCAAACAATTCTAACTCCATTACGAACCTCTGTGGCATCTCATTTCTCTTGGGTAGATTGCTAGCCCTTTGGCATTCATCACATCTTATCACCAAGTCCTTTGCATCTTTGAAAATGGTTGGCTAGTAGAACCCACATTGTAGCACCTTGGCTGCAGTTCTATCCCACTAAAATGGCCTCCATATGCAGATCCATGACATTGCCAAAGCACTTCTTGCCCTTCCTCATGGGAAATACACCTTCTCAAGATTCCATCAGCACACTTTTTGAACAAATAGGGTTCATCACAGATGTAGCGTTTAGCATCTTTAACTAGCTTTTTTCTGATATGCTTGTCAATGTTAGTTGGTAGTCCCCCAATAGCCTTGAAGTTGGCTATGTCAGTGAACCAAGGGGCCTCTTGAATCATTATCAACTGCTCATCAGGGATACTTTCATTCACTGCAACTTGGTGTGCCCCATCTTCTTCTTGTGGGATTCTTGAGAGGTGGTCAGCCACTTTGTTCTCTGCTCCACTCCTATCTTTAATTTCAATGTCAAACTCTTGGAGCAGCAGAATCCATCTTATTAGTCTGGGCTTGGACTCTTATTTGGTGAGCAAGTATTTGAGTGCTGCATGGTTAATGAATACAATTACTTTAGAGCCAATAAGATATGATATAAATTTGTCAAAAGCAAAGACAATGGCAAGTAATTCCTTCTCTGTAGTGGTATAGTTCCTTTGATTCTCATTAAGAACCTTGCTAGCGTAGTAAATGACATGCACCAATTTGTCCTTCCTCTGTCCTAAAACAGCACCCACAGCAAAATCTGATGAATCACACATGCACTCAAAAGGTAAATCCCAGCATGGTAGAGCTATAATAGGCGCAAAGGAGAGTTTACTCTTAAGTTCCTCAAAAGCTAGCATGTATTCATTATCAAATACAAAAGGTACATTAGAGACAAGTAGGTTGCTCAAGGGTTTGGCAACCTTGGAGAAGTCTCTAATGAACCTCCTGTAGAAACCAGCATGTCCTAGAAAACTTCTAATTGCTTTGACATTGCAAGGTGGGGGTAATTTTTCAATCACCTCCACCTTAGCCTTGTCCACCTCTATGCCCTTTTTTGAGATCTTATGAGCAAGAACCACCCCTTCTATAACCATGAAGTGGCATTTTTCCCAATTTAAAATAAGGTTGGTTTCTTGGCATCTCTTCAGCACCAAGACTAAGTGGTGCCAGCAGTTAGAATATGAGTTACCAAATACAGAGAAGTCATCCATAAACACTTCAATGAATCTTTCAATCATGTTTGAAAATATGGAGAGCATGCACCTTTGGAATGTTGCAGGTGCATTGCACAATCCAAAGGGCATTCTCCTATAAGCAAAGACACCATATGGACAAGAAAATGAAGTTTTTTCTTGGTCCTTGGGGTCTACAACATTTTGGTTGTAGCCAGAATAACCGTCCAAGAAGCAATAATACTCATGTCCTGCCAATCTTTCAAGCATCTGGTCCATGAAAGGTAGGGGGAAGTGATCCTTTCTGGTGGCCTCATTAAGCTTCCTATAATCGATGCACATGCGCCAACCAGTCACTGTTCTTGTGGGTATCAGCTCATTCTTCTCATTTGGTACAACAGTGACCCCTCCTTTCTTTGGGACTACCTGCACAGGGCTTACCCAGGGGCTGTCTGAGATGGGGTAAATCACCCTTGCTTGCCATAACTTTAACACTTCTTTTTGGACCACTTCATTCATGGTTGGATTCAGCCTTCTTTGTTGCTATCTTGAGGGCTTAGCACATTCTTCAAGTAGGATCTTGTGCATGCACATTGAAGGACTGATTCCTTTTAAGTCTGCAAGTGTCCAGCCTATAGCATCCTTGTGTTGTTTCAGCACTTGGATAATCTCTTCTTCTTGATCCTCACTCAAGCTTGAATTGATGATCACTGGGTGGTGCACGAAATTGTGATCACACTTTTCACAACTCCGGTACAACTAACCAACAATTGCACCGGGTCGTCCAAGTAATAAAACCTTACGTGAGTAAGGGTCGATCCCACAGAGATTGCCGGCTTTAAGCAAGCTATGGTCATCCTGTAAATCTTAGTCAGGCGGATTCAATTGGTTATGAGTTTTGATAATTGAAAGATAAATAAAACATAAAAAAAATAAGATACCTATGTAATTCATTGGTGAGAATTTCAGATAAGCGTTTGGAGATGCTTTGTTGCTTCTGAACCTCTGCTTTCCTATTGTCTTCATCCAATCATGCGTGCTCCCTTCCATGGTAAGCTGTATGTTGGTGGCTCACCATTGTCAATGGCTACCATCCGTCCTCTCAGTGAAAATGGTCCAGGTACGGTTTCTGTACGGCTAATCATCTGTCGATTCTCACTTGTGTCGGAATAGGATCTCTCTATCCTTTTGCACACTGTCACTGCACCCAACATTCATGAGTTTGAAGCTCATCACAGTCATCCCGTCCCAGATCTTACTCGGAATACCACAGACAAGGTTTAGACTTTCCGGATCTCAGGAATGCTGCCAATTGGTTCTAGCCTCTACCACGACGGTTCTAATGTCACGGATTCGAATGCTCTGTTGTCAGGAGAGGCAAGTCAAATCCGTGGATCAGAGACCCAAGAGACTATACTCCGGCTGTCGTCCAATGACTACGTTGAACATCATGTAGACCACTTGTGGTTGTCAGGCACGCGGATCTTGGCTAAGCGAGTAACAAAGATAGTGGGTGATTGTCACGGGTCACCCCTTCATTCTGACTTAACTGAATTAAGTGCGAGAGTATATCTTGGAGAAGAAGTAAGCGTGAATTGAAAGAGAAACAATAGTACTTGCATTAATTCATGAAGAACAGCAGAGCCCCGCACCTTAATCTTTGAGGTGTAGAAACTCCACCGTTGGAAAATACATAGCAGAAAAAGGTCTAGGCATGGCCGAATGGCCAGCCTCCCAAATGTAAAGAATGGCATAAGCTCTCAAATACAATAGTAAAAAGTGCTATTTATACTAAACTAGTTACTAAGGATTACAGAAAATAAGTAACTAAGTGCAGATAGTGCAGAAATCCACTTTCGGGGCCCACTTGGTGTGTGCTTGGGCTGAGCATTGACTTTTACACATGCATAGGCCTTTTCTAGAGTTAAATGCCAGCTTGGATGCCAGTTTGGGCGTTTAACTCTAGTTCTAGTGCCAGTTCCAGCGTTTTATGCCGGAAAAGGGCCTCTTGCTGGCGTTTAAACGCCAGTTTGGGCCATCAAATCGCGAACAAAGTATGGACTATTATACATTGCTGAAAAGCCCAAGATGTCTACTTTCCAAATCAATTGAGAGCGCGCCTATTGGCCTTCTGTAGCTCCAGAAAATCCACATTGAGTGCAGGAGGGTCAGAATCCAACAGCATCTGCAGTCCTTTCTCAGCCCCTGAATCAGACTTTTGCTTAAGTCCCTCAATTTCAGCCAGAAAATACCTGAAATTAAAAAAAAAACACACAAAGTCATAGTGAAGTCCAGAAATGTGATTTTTGCATAAAAACTAATAAAAATATAATAAAAAGTAACTAAAACATACTAAAAACTACCTAAAAACAATGCCAAAAAGCGTATAAATTATCCGCTCATCACTGGGTAAGTGTTGTTGTTGCCCAAATATGCATATTTCAAGCTTGGTGGTAAGGTCTTCAGCTCTAGTTTTGGTGCCTCCTCTTCCTTGTTGTCCTTAAGGTTCAACATGATTGAGTTCTCCATGGTTCCTTGTGGTAGTTCTCCACTTGATGCTTGCTGCTCTAACTCAATAGTTCCTTCACATTGTTCTTCTTCCAAAATTCCTTGAACTATCTGTTCTATGGTGTCCACCATCATGCATTCTCCTATGGATTCCTTGGGGTAACTCATTGCCTTGAAGACATTGAAGACCATCTTCTCTTCATGTAATCTCAAGACTAATTCCCCTTTTTGTACATCAATGATGGCTCCAGCAGTAGCTAGGAATGGCCTTCCTAGGATGATTGATGTGTTAGCCTCTTCTTCCATATCCAATACAACAAAGTCAGCTAAGAAAATGAATTCTCCCACTTTCACCAACAAGTCTTCCACTACCCCATGTGGGAACTTGAATGTTCTGTTAGCCAATTGGAGTGCCATTCTTGTTGGCTTGGCTTCCTCAATCTTCATCCTCTTCATCATGGTTAGGGACATGAGATTGATGCTAGCTCCTAAGTCACACAAGGCTTTCTCAATGTTAATATCCCCTATGATGCAGGGGATTTGGAAACTCCCTGGGTCTTTCATTTTCTGGGGTAGCTTCCTTTGTATTATGGCACTACACTCCTTAGTTAGCACTATGGTCTCTTTTTCTCCCCAGTTTCTTTTTTTTGTCATGAGCTCTTTCAGAAATTTGGCATAGAGTGGCATTTTCTCCAGTGGCTCAGCAAATGGTATGTTAATTTGGAGCTTCTTGAAGATCTCTAAGAATCTAGAGAACTGGCCATCCTTCCCATCCCTCCTCAGCCTTTGTGAATATGGTGCCTTTGGCACGTAAGGCTTCAAGACTGGCTTTGGTGAGGATGGGACAAAGGTCTCTTCTTCATTCTTGTTTTCAGGCTTTTCTACAGCTCCTTTTTCCTGGTTGCTCTGGTTTGGGGTTGCTTTTTCTACAACTTTTCCGCTTCTAAGTGTGATGGCCTTGCATTCTCCTCTTGGGTTAGCCATGGTATCACTGGGAAATGTATGTGTAGATATAGGAATTTGCTTGGATAGAATCCCCACTTGTGCTTCTATTTTTAAAATAGATGTGCCTTGATTCTTCAGATTTGATCTGTACTCTTCTTGGTTGGCATCTATCCTCTTGTTAGCTTGTGTTTGTCTCTCCAAGAGAGTGGAAATATCTCCTGTCAGCTGTGATGACAGTTGTGCTATTGCAGCTTCTACTCTCTCAAAGTTGCTCTTGATCTCACATGGTTGCATGGTTGGGGTTGATGTGTCTTGATGGTGGTTATTGTGTATTTGTTAAGTGGAATGATATGATGTGTTTTGTGCATTGTGGTAGGGTATGTTATTGTTTGATTGATGGTTGGGGTTGTGATTGTGGTATTGATTGGCTTGGTATGGCTTGGTGTGATCTTGATTGTGGCTTTGTTGGTTCTCCCACCCAAAAGTTGGGTGGTTTTTCCAACCTAGGGTGTATGTCTTGGAATTCAGATCATATGGTGGTCTAGAATTGTTCACATAATTAGCTTGCTCCCATTCACCTTCAACCTCTGGTGCATCTCCTTCTTGTTGAAGAGTTTAGGCTTGGATGGCTGAGACTTGATTACTCTCCATCTTCTTGGTCTAGGCTGCTAGTTGTGCAATGATCAATTTGTTTTGGGCCAGCATGGCATCCATTGAGTTGAGCTCCATTACTCCTTTCTTTTGAGTTTTTTCTGAAGCATAGGAGTACTCATTCTCAGCTACAGTCTCGTTGACATCTATGGCTTCTTCAATGATTTTCTTCTTGTTGAGTGAGCCTCCAGAAGAATGATCTACTGCTTGCTTTGACTCATATGACAGCCCTTCATAGAAGATGTGTAGATGCACCCACTCATTGAACATATCAGGTGGGCATTTCCTTGTCAAATCTTTGAACCTCTCCCAGGCCTCATAAAGTGTGATAAACCACTATTTTATGGTTTATCCTGTGCTCAATTGAGTGATTTTTATCAACTCTTTACCCACTTATTCATACTATTTGCATTTTTTTACATTTGCCTTCCTAATTATGTGCTTTGATTGAAAACATGCTTCTTTGGCCTTAAGTTCCCTATGTTTAATCCTCTCTTATTACCATTAGATGCCTTGATATGTGTGTTAAGTGATTTCAGAGATTACATGGTAGGAATGTCTCAGAGTATGGAAAGGAAGCATGCAAAAGTGGAAGGAATACAAGAAGTTGGAGAAATTGCTAAACTTTCCAGCCTGACCTCTTTGCACTCAAATGGCTATAACTTTAGCTACATAGATCCAAATGACGTCGTTCTAGTTGCGTTAGAAAGCTAATGTCTGGGGCTTTAATTTGATATATAATATGTCATAGTTGCCCTAACGCTAGGTGACGCGAATGTGTGCTCCACGCGGACACATCGCAGTGACAAAAATCAGCGTGGCAGATTTCTTCTCTAGCGATTTCTGGGCTGTTTTCGACCCAGTTTTCGGCCCAGAAAACACAGATTAGAGGCTATAAAATGGGGGAATCCATTCATTCATATGACGAGCTCATAATTCACAATTTTAGATTTTTAGATGTAGTTTTTAGAGAGAGAAGAGAGACCTCTCTCTTAGGATTTAGTTTTAGGATTTAGGATTACTTCTTCATCACAGGTTCTATGTTTCTTTAATTTATGTTTCTCTTCTACTTTTATTTACTCTATTACTTTAGTTACTCTATTTCACCTGGTAATTATTTATGCTGCCAATTTGGCTTATGGATTCTTATGTTTAATTTGATTCAATACAATTTGAGGTATTTCAGATTTATGAAAGCTTTTAATTTAATTTAGAATTTTCCCTTTTGGCTTTGGTTGAGTAATGGAGACACTTGAGTTATCAAACTCATTGTTGATTGAAAATTGGAATTCTTCAAGAATTAA
Source organism: Arachis hypogaea (assembly GCF_003086295.3). Taxonomy (NCBI): domain Eukaryota; kingdom Viridiplantae; phylum Streptophyta; class Magnoliopsida; order Fabales; family Fabaceae; genus Arachis; species Arachis hypogaea. Next base: position 76,977,657 of record NC_092053.1, read on the forward strand.
TTCGAGTCCCAATAACTCTAGTCTTTCCCAAGAAAAGACTAGGACCTGAGGAATCAAAATTAATTCATCCACTTAACTTACCTTCATAGTTAGAGGTTAACAAAGTGGGAGAAAAATCCAATTCTCATCACAATTGATAAGGATAACTAGGGTAGCACTTCCAGTTCTTATACCTTGCCAAGAGTTTTATTTTATAGCTATTTATTTATTTTACTTGTCATACTTCTTCCTTACTTTCAAAACCCCCAATTTACAAGACTCATAACCAATAATAAGAACATACCTCCCTGCAATTCCTTGAGAAGATGACCCGAGGTTTAAATACTTCGGTTATCAATTTTAAAGGGGTTTGTTACTTGTGGCAACCAAAACTTTTGTAAGAAAGGAATTCTTGTCGGTCTAGAAGCTATACTTACAACGGGTCTTTATTTGTGAAAATTCTAGATCGCGCAAGAGTTTCGTTCTTCAAAATGGCGCCGTTGCCGGGGAATTGCAAACGTGTGCCTTATTATTGGTTATTGTAAATATTTGCTTTTTGCTTATTTATTTGTTTTTATTTTTGTTTTTATTTTTTTCTTCTTCGTAAATTAAGAGGTTATTGGTTTTTATTTAGTTATTAAATTTTTTTTTCAAAAATTTGTTCTTGGTGTTCATCTTGATCTTCAAGTTGTTCTTCGTGTTCATCTTGACCTTCAAGTTGTTCTTAGTCGTTCTCTTCGTTTTGATCTAAAAATTTTAAGTTTGGTGTCATTTTATTGTTTTTCTCTTTCCTCATTTAATTCAAAAATATCGTTTCTCTTTATTTTTAATTGAATTTTCAAAATTTCCATAAAAAAAAATTTCAGATTTTTATTTTAAAATTTTTATCTTATCTTATCTTATTTGAAAAATCAAATTTCAAAATTCAAATTTAAAAATTTTCAAAATTCAAATTTAAAAATTTTCAAATTTCAAAATTCAAATTTCAAAATTCAATTTTCAAAAATTTAAAATTCAAATTTCAAAATTCAAATTTCAAAATTTCAAATTTCAAATTTCAAAATTTAATTTTCAAATTCAAAATTTAAATAACCTTTTAATTTCAATTTGTTTTTATTTTCATTTTTAAATTTTTATTTGCTATCATGAGTTCTCACCCCATCGCTATGAGTCTGGTTACAATTAGGGTTAAGTACTGAAATCGTCCCTAAGGTCTGGGGTGAAAATCAAAATCGTCCCCGACCTTTTTTTGTTATTAAAATCATCCTTAACGTTACAAAACGTTATAAAATCGTCCTTTTCCACTTCAATTTTATTTTTTTTACCATATTACCCTTCATTATTAATAAAAATAATTAAAAATAATATTAAAAAATTAAAACACCCCCTCCCCCACCCTAAACCCTCATCCCTCCGTAACTCCCTCACTCCCTCACCCCACTCCCTCACTCACCCTCCCGGCGGCATTTCTCGACAGCAGAGGCCGGCGGTGGCTGAGCATGGGTTTTCCCTCTCTCTCCTCTGCTCCCAAGCACTCTCTCTCTCCTCAGATCTCGCTTGCTCTCTTTCTCCTCTGGCTCTCTCTTCCTCCAGCGACCACCACGGCCACGGCGCACTCAACGGTGGCAGCAGTTCGGCGATGGCCCAACAACGACGACGACGAATCCCTTGCAGCAACAGACGCAATAGTGAACAGCTCCTCCTCTCACTCGCACTCTCTCCTCTCCATTTCGGGCTCGATAACGGTGGCAATTTTGCGGCAGATCTTGGGGGAGGGAAGGGAAGCCGGCGCTACTTCTTCTTCTGTGATTGACTGCCTCTGCTTCTCCTTCTGCTTCTTCTTGAACTTTTTCCACTGGCGAAGAAAATGAAGATGCTATTCTCCACCAGAGACGGTGACCTCTTCGAGTCTGACGATCGGAGCTACCTGAGCTCTGGTGTCTTCGTCCTCGCCGGCAGGAGCCTCCTCCTCTTCGCGGTGCTCGGCTTCGGTGTTCGACATGCTGAGATTTAAGAACATGCATGAACATCTTTTTTTTTAATTCTTTTTAATTTCTGTGGTTGTTGATTTTGGATTTGAAGTGCAATTGATGATTGTTGAACTGTTGTCAAATTTAAATTTGTTAGTGATTTATTTTGCTGAATTTGTTATTGTTCAATTTGCTGGATTTGTTGTTGTTGTTGGTGAAGAAGAGAAAAATAAGGGGAAGTTTGCAAAGAGCAGAAGAAAGGGGATATCAAGATCCAAGGCCAGTGAGTGTGGCGGAAGAAGGGGTGGAAGAAGTGAGAGGCGTTAAGGGGTCAAGAATGGAGTTGCTGGTGGGAGAAAAATCCAATTCTCATCACAATTGATAAGGATAACTAGGATAGCACTTCCAGTTCTTATACCTTGCCAAGAGTTTTATTTTATAGTTTTTTATTTATTTTACTTGTCAAACTTCTTCCTTATTTTCAAAATCCCCAATTTACAAGACTCATAACCAATAATAAGAACATACCTCCCTGCAATTCCTTGAGAAGACGACTCGAGGTTTAAATACTTCGGTTATCAATTTTAAAGGGGTTTGTTACTTGTGACAACTAAAACTTTTGTAAGAAAGGAATTCTTGTCGGTCTAGAAGCTATACTTACAACGGGTCCTTATTTGTGAAAATTCTAGATCACGCGAGAGTTTCGTTCTTCAAAGTGTTTCACCATCTTGCTGTCTGAAAGTTTGCACCTCAGCTCTCAGCCTGTTGACTCTCTGTGGAGGGTAGAATCTTGCTAGAAATTTATTTACAACATCATCCCATGTGGTTAAGCTCTCCTTGGAGAATGCTTCCAACCACTTTGTTGCCTTATCTCTGAGTGAAAAAGGGAACAAAAGTAGCTTGTAGGTGTCAGGGTGTACGCCATTGGACTTTACAATGTCACAAATCTTCAAGAATGTAGTGAGATGTTGGTTTGGGTCCTCCTAGGCTCCTCCTCCATATGAACAATTATTCTGGACAAGTGTGATGAATTGAGGTTTCAACTCAAAGTTGTTAGCATGGATTGTTGGTTTGAGGATGCTGCTGCCACAGTTTCCTGGATTTGGGTTGATGTAGTAGCCTAAGACTCTCCTCTCTTGCCCAACATGATTTCCAGCATCTCCTCCAACATTGTCTTGCACTTCGTCATCCATGGTGGTTCTCAGATCTTCCTCCACTAGTTCCTCTCCAACTATGCCTTTACCTCTTACTTCCCTCCTTAATCTAAGGAAGGTTCTCTCAGGTTCACTATCAAAAGAGGATGAAGTTTCTCCCCTTCTACCTGTCATACATTCAACAAACAGTAAGTAGAGGACAAGTGAAAGAATCACTATAGTTAAGATTAGTGGTTAACTTGGTTGATGCAATTAATCAAACAGTTAGAAGAATGGAAATATGAACAATGAATGGCTAAAATAATCAAAGTAAAAACAAAGAAAACAGAGTGGACAGAAAAAAAAAAAGATCTAAAAGGAAAATAACAAGGTAGTAAAAATGCTTAATCTAGCTCTCCAATCAATTTAATCATTGTCAAATTCAAACCAATCCCCGGCAACGGCACGATAAAACATGATGAGCCGAATTCACTCCCTACATAAAAATGGTGAATCTGTTCTTTTGACAAGCGCACCAAAATTATTGTCAAGTAATAACCCACAGTGGAGTGGATCGTATCCACAGAGATTGGTAGATTTGAGCAATTTTAATCAACTGGTGAATTAGTCAAGCTAAGCAGAATAGATTGTGATTGCAGAATTGTAAATATGCATAATTATAAATGACTTAAAAGTAAATAAAAGCAATAAATGGCAGAATTCGGAATGGCAAAAAAAGTAAAAAGCAGAAACTTAAATGACTTAATTGTAAATGGGAATGGGAAATTGCAGAATGTAAAAGAAAGCTATAAAGAAAGAGGAAGATAAGAATAGGGGAATTCATTGAGATCAGGAGTTATTGTCTCTTTGGATTAAATCCAGCTCATATCCTCTTCAATCATGCAACTCATTGACCTCTTGGAAATCTGATAAACCCATATTTTATGATATATTTTGTGCCTAATTTAAGTGATTTATCCAATCCTTCACTCACTTATTCACATAAATTGCATGGTTTTACTTTTCCTTCCTTATTATGTGATGAATGTGAAAAACATGTTTTCTATGCTTTAAAAGTAATTATTTTAATTACACTTTATTTCCATTCGATGTCGTGATTCGTGTGTTGAGTAGTTTCAGATCTTCTAAGGCAGGAATGACTTAAAGGATGGAAAGGAAACATACAAAAATGGAAGGAAAGCACAAAATGGAGTTTTTGAAGAAACTGGCAGTGACGCGATCGCATGGACGACGCGGCCGCATGCCTGCACGAAACGGTAGCGACGCGACTGCGAGATTGACGCGATCGCGCGCCTTAAGCGAAACGCATATGACGCGGACGCATGACTGAAGCGACCGCGTGGCAAGGAAAACTCCAATTGACGCGACCGCGTGACCCACGCGGACGCGTGACAGAGGCCACGCACCAGAAATTACAGAAAACGCTCCCAGCAATTTCTGAAGCCCTTTTTGGCCCAAATCCAAGTCCAGAAGGCACAGATCAGAGGTTATGAAGTGAGGTAATGCATCCATTCAAAAAAGAGTCTCTAATTAGTTACTTTTCATGATTTAGATGTAGTTTTGAGGGAGAGGTTCTCTCCTCTCTCTTTTAGGATTTAGAATTAGGATTTCTTTTACTTTTAGGATTATCTATTTTTATCAGGTTCAATATTCCCTTTTTATTTATCTTCTCAATTTAATTTATGAATTCTTCTATGTTACAGATTATTCTTTGAATTGATGTTATTTGAGGTATTTCAGTTTATTATTGCTTTCTTTTATTACTGTTGCTTCCAATCTGAAGACATTTTTATTCCAGTAGATTTATTTTTCTCCCTTTGGTCTTGGTTAAGAAATTAGTAACTCAGGAGTTATCAAACTCAAACATGATTGATAATTGTTATCTTTGCTAATTGAATTGAACTTCAATAATCCCAATCTTTCCTTAGGGATTAACTAGGATTTGAAGATCAAACTAATTAGTCACTTGACCTTTCTTTACTTTAAGTAAAGACTAACTGAGTGGAATTAAGATTCAATCTTCATCATCATTGATAAGGATAACTAGGATATGACTTCTAATTTCTCATACCTTGCCAAAAGTTTATTTTACAGTTTTTTATTTACTTTACAGTCTTTTACTTATTTTAATTGCGATTTAAATTACTTGTTCCTCATCTTCAAAACCCCGATTTACAATCTCCATAACCAGTAATAAGAACATACTTCCCTGCAGTTCCTTGAGAAGACGACCCGAGGTTTAAATATTTCGGTTATCAATTTTTAAGGGGTTTGTTACTTGTGACAACCAAAACTTTTGTACGAAGGGATTTCTGTTGGTTTAGAAACTATACCTACAACGCGACTGTTTTTATGAAATTCTTTACTGACAAAAATCCTAACGTCAAAATGGCGCCGTTGCCGGGGAACTGCAATCGTGTGCCTTATTATTGGTTATTGTAAATATTTTTCTTTTACTTGTTTATTTGTCTTTATTTTTCCCTTTTTATTTCCATTAGCTACTACGAATTCTCACCCCTCTCGCTTTGAGTTTGGTTCCAATATTGTTGAAAAGAGTGAAAGTTATAACAGGAACATGCATCAAGGTCAGAGTAATCAAAGATGGATGGAGCTAAGAGGATCTGATCAATCCTTTAGGCAACAACACCCTCCAAGATATCATGGACAAAGACCATTCTACAATGCATACCAAGCCAATAGACATGCTGGACAACCTTGTAGCTACCAACAAGTCCCACCTTGTGCTTATAAGCCATCCTCTCAACATAACTTCGAACCACCACACTCACAAGCTCCTTTTCACCATTCACTACCGTATGATCCTCATTTACCCAAATTCCAATCCAATTACTCCCAAACACCACCACTTCCCCATATACCACGTCCAAATCTATCACCCCAAGAATCAGAGGTTTGCCTCAAGGAAACAGTAGATCAACTCCAAACAACCCTTCTTCAACTGGAGCAGGCAGTAAGTTTATTATCTTCTAGACGTTCAAACATTCAAGGACCTCCCACAGCCCCATGTGGACAATCTAAAGAAGAACGTAGCATGAAGGAGATACTAGAAACTCCAGTGAACAGAACAGGGCATGACTTCGTACTGGAACAAGTAGAGGAAGCTGTCATTGTAAAAGAAGAAGAGTTGGTTGAAGACTTAGGAGACGCTGAACTTCCATGGGAATCTAGAGTTATAGAGAATTCTGTCAAAAACGTTACAATTGATGCTAAGGAGGATGGTGCACAACTCCCAAAGCAAGTCTTTTATGAAGAACTAGATGGAATAATCCTAGAAGCAAGTTTCCTTGATAATGATAATCTCAAGTCAAGTTCTCCTAGTAATGAACTTGCATCCGCGGGTGAATTCTCTGAGATCGAAGAATCTTCCCCAAGTGACTACGAAGATGATATGGAGGTAGATTTCTCTCAACCTCCCGTTTATGACTTAAGTGATGAGGAAGACACAGAAGGCTTTGATCAGGACATGGATGCATTTGAAGAATATTGCACAGAAGTGGAGAAATTCACAGAAGATCACAAGGGAGTAGAACTCGCAGAACCACTGGAAACACCTATCCCAATGACATTACCACTCAATACGAGCTTCAAGTGGGAACAATCCTTAACCTTTAACTTTATTTTCCCACTTGAATATGGTTTGCTTGAAACAGATGGCCAGCTTAGAGCTCTCTGCGGCTTTAAGAGTAAGAGGGAAATGGCTCGTACTCAGAGCTGGTGCACAAGGTTCAATAAGGTTCCACGCTTCAACTCAAAGTGCACGGATTGGCATCATGATCAATCGAATGGATCTAGAAAAATGTTTGGTCACCTTGGTGAGAATCTAATTTCTAAACCGCCCAGATGGAAAAATATAGATCAAGACGGAGGCGGATTTAAAAGCAAAGTTTGGGATCCTGGAATCTATTCCAACATTCGCCACCCCGGGAGCCTGAGAATATGTTTGAAGCTGCTCAGAATCTTTACATGCCTAGTTTGGGACCCCAGAGGCTGTTGGCATTCCAAACATTGGTAGAGATTTCTGGACGAATTTAAGCACAAGCCGCCATAATAGGAAGCTCATCCAATATCCAACTTAAGGACTTTAACTAAAAGTGCTAGGTGGGAGACAACCCACCATGGTATGGTCGTTTCTTTTTCAGTTTTATTTCATGTTATTTATTTTTGTTTTCCTTTTCAATTGAACCTGAATATTATTCATTCGCATTGCATACTGCATAATTGCATACCTGCATAAAAAAAAGAAAAGAAAGGGTGCGCGACGCGACCGCATCACTCATGCGATCGCGTCACTTGCGAAAAACACTCCCCACGCATCCACGTCATTCATGCGGCCGCGTGATGTGGAGATCGGCGTAAATCCCCAACGTCCAGAGAGTTAGGCTGGAATCGTGCGGCCATTGTGCGTTTCACACAAAACGACCCATGCGATCGTGCCATCCACGCGATCGCGTCACTTGCACAACACCAACCCCACGCAACAGCGTGAGCGACGTGATCGCGTCGCATGGATTGCACACCACCCCAAAGGAGACAGAGAGTCGCGCTGAAACGACGCTGGAATTTTGCGTTTCACACGATTTCCAGCGACGCGATCGCATGCCTCACGCGATCGCATCATTCATTATTTACCCATTCCATGCAATTTTATCACTCACGCGATCGCGTCAACTCCCATTCCACCCCAGCCACGCGACTGCGTGCCCCACGCGATCGCGTGGATTCAAATTTACAAACCCCCAGTCACGCGAACCCTACCCATTCGCGCCCCCCCAGCCCCTTCTCCTTCCTCTCCTCTCTGTAACCTTCCACCTCTACCAACTCCCAGCCACAACCACCGACCACCACCCCCCGTCGACCACTCAGAACCCACCGCCACGCCACTCCCCTTCCTCCTTCCCCCTCTTTCTTTTTCTTCTTCTTTCCTCTTCTCCCTCCACCCCCGCTGCCCCACCTCTGCGACCACCACCTCACTGCGCCGCCGTCACCGCCGCGCCCCCCTACCGCCACCAATGCCCCCCCTTTCCCTTCCTTTCCTTCCCCTACCCACATTACCCCCCAAACCCCCTGCCTCCGACCAGCCCTCACCGCCGCACAACCACCATCAACCACCGCATCAGCCCCCTACCACCACCATTCCCCAGCCACCTCTCTGCCCCACTCTCATTCCTCCGCCTTCCAGGTTCCGCCAAACGCCACTTTCTTTCAATTCCTAGTTAATTACATATTTTTCTGTTTATGTTCATAATTAGGCTAGTTAGATATGCATGTTGTAGTGGATTCTAGGTGGTTAGGTAGCCTAGGATGTTGTTAGTGGATTTAGGACTGATTAATTGCACTCTTCTTGCTACCTGTTTCATTAAATTTCGCAATTCTACTGTTAATGTTAGTATTGTTCATATGCTTTAATTTCTTATTTCCTGCTGCTCTTTACACTGCTTTTCCATGTTCATATTCCTTATATGTAATTGCAGCTATATTTTTGTTTCATATGAACTGTCCTGCTTACTGTTTATTTTCCGGGAACATCCAATTTTAGCCGGAATGCTGTCCAATTTTCTGTAAACTGTTTTGTTTCCATTCATATCTTGGTTTTGGCACTTTGAACTTTGCTTTACTCTGCTTTTACCAAAACCAATTCATGAATACCAGGGCAAGTTTTCTTATTCTTTTTGATTTCCTGGTTCATAATCTTCATTTTTGATGTTTAGCTTCCAATTTTTGATTCATCATCAACCTGATTCCCTTGTTTGGATATTAGTTAACTGTAGCTTCTAACTGAGAATGCTTGTTACTTAGAAATTGCTCATCATGCCACTTACTCTAACCCACTTTTTACTAATTCACTAATTTTAACTTCCTAAACTCTTTTTTCATTCCTAACCAACCTAACCTTTCAAAACATCTTTATTGGTTTTTCACTATTCTCTTTCACCTTCTAACCAATGCATAATGATAATTTTTCCTAATTAACATGTTTCTAATCCATTTTGGATTGCTAATTTTTCTCCTCGAACTTTTCACTCATATTCAATCCTTAATGCACATTTACTTAACTCATTTTCATTACTCCACTGCTCCTTTACCACTATATGCTTATTTTGTGCTTTGCATACATGTTTTTCCTATTTTTATTATATCCTGGTTTTTTGTTTTTCAGGATGTCTGACACCCAAAGAAAGGGAAAAGGAAAGACAACAACTGGCAAACGGAAAAGAGGAGAATCCTCCATGTCCATCCTGGACATCATGCATGATAACTCCTGGCAGGAGAAATACTTTACCCTGCAGGAGAAGGCTGACCAGCTACTCCCTGCTACTGATCCCATTAAGTTTGCAAACCGATACTGCGAGCTGAAGTATCCGGTGTTTGTAACCTCTAGGAATCTGTACCTGGAGAGGACTCTGAAGATCCCAGAAGAACTCCAGCAATACACCTCTGATCAGATCAAACAAAAAGACTGGTTCTTCCTGGAGAGAAACTTGATTGAGGTTAATGCATCTTGGGTACGGGAATTTTACTGCAATTACTTCAAAACTTCCCTAGATGCAGTCAACCTAAGAGGGAAGCAGATACTGGTCACTGAAGAGGCCATAGAGGATGTTCTGAAGCTCCTGCCTAAATTCGATCAGCCAGATGGTTATCAATAGGCTGAGGAGGACATGCGCTTCATGAAATTTGACTGGGATACCGTCAAGGCACGGATAGCCCTTGACCCCACTGTTCCATGTGTCATGCGTCAGAACACCACCATGCCTAAGGGAATCAAGAGGGTATACTTGAATGATGAGGCTCGGCTATGGCATCAGATCCTAAGCAACTTTATTATGCCGAGTACTCACGAGACAGAGCTATCTGCCGCTATGATCACCCTCCTATGGTGTGTGATGGAGGGTAAGGACCTGTACCTACCACACTTTATTCGGTACTACATGGCCAGGGTCCACATCCGAGGCACTCTCTCCTTTCCATATCTGATTACACAGCTTGGCCGTCGAGCTGATGTGCCTTGGGAGGATGCTGATGAGAAGCCACCTGCTGCAGAATGCAAGAGAATTATCCCTCACAGCAGGAACTTTCTGGCTTTAGACTACAGACCTCCATTCCTCACTCCTACTGATGAGACAGCCAAACCATCTACCGGCCCCTCTTCCTCTACAGCTATGCCTGCTACCACCACTGCACCTCCACCTGCCTCATAGCTGGTTTATCACTTAGTGTACTGCCTGTTTCGGCAGCTAGACCAGATGGAGCGCCGCAACCGACGGCGATACGAGAGATCTGAGCGTCGCAGCAAGCGACGCTATGAGCACCTGAAGCTGATAATCCGTTCTAGCAGTGACATCCCCTCCGAGCCTGACACCCCATCAGAGCCATCTGAGGAGGAGGCGGATGACCACGAGGCAGAGACCCATCCACAGAGAGAGGCTGCGCAGGCAGGCACAGAGCAGGCTGAATCACATCAGGAGGCCCTGCATCAGATTCAGGCTGCAGACCCAGAGGTTCCTATTCAGTCAGCACCTCCTCTGCAGCAGGCGGATCCTCCGACCACCACCACAGAGACCCAGCTACCCATCCTTCCAATGATGACACCCCTTCACACCCTGCTTGAGTGAGCATCAGGGACGATGCTTTATTTTAAGTGTGGGGAGGTCTCCATCTCTGGCGTATATTTTTTGGTGAACCACTACAAACTCTTTTTACTTTATTATTTTTCTGTATTTTTCTCTTTATTTCTATTTTTATTCTCTCAGTACTTATACATTGCTATTTTCATGTATTTTTACTATATTTCTGCATGATGCACTTTAGTTCATATTTTAGCCATTTAGTTTAGTTGCAATTTTAACTTATTAGTTATAGATAATGTGGATTAATTAGTATAGTTTACCCTTTTCAGCATAAGATAACTTAGTTTAAATTAAAAATATAAAAAGGAAGTAAACTAGAGACTTGAATAAGAATAAAAACAACCCACACCTTGTATATATAGTATTACATGTTAGTTAGTTAACAACATTTCATCAAGGAGATACACTAGAACTTTAAAGTCACCTTAAGAATTACATTGAGAATAATGGGAACTCTTAATTTTTACTTGCTTGACATATATAACTGATATATGATTTTTGAGTTAGAGAATACACAGCCTGTGAGTTTTGAGCTTAATTGCATGGTTACATTTAAACCATGATATTTTATTCCTGTGTGTTCCGCCCTTCTTATTTATTCTGGTGTTCTTTACTTTGTTTTAATTTATATGTCGGATTGTAGAATATAGATACATACCAAGAAAGTGATTGAGGCCATTATTTGATTCTAGCTCACTTTTCCCAAATTAGACTACCTTTTACATCACCCTTGTTAGTCCCCTTGAGCCTTTAAAACCCCTCTTGTTTTATAACCACATTACTAGCCTTAAGCAGAAAAACAAAATAAAAATTCCAAGTTGAATCCTTGGTTAGCTTAAGATAGAAATTATGTGTTGTGTAAGTAGGGAAACCTATTGGGAACATGGATGATAAAAACAAAGGGTAGAGAGTTAAAAAGAATAACATAATTCAAAATAAAAATTTTGGGAAACATGCTCATGTAAAATCAAAATAATTGAATTACCATGTGCATTAAAAAAAATTCAGTATTTGAATAAAGGAGATACAAAAGAATTCCCCAAATGCAAAACAAAGCAAATGCACATAGGACAAAATTAAAACTAATGCACGAGCATGTAACATGAAAAGTGGGAAAAATATGGGAAAATAGGTAAAGAAGCTTTGCTTTACAAAATATGTATGTTAGGTGAGATCTTAGACTAATCAAGGATTCACTTATTAGCTCACTTAGCCTTATACATATACCCTTACCTTTACCTTGGCCCCATTACAACCTTAATTAAAGACCTTATGACTTTTGCCTATATTCTATAATTGTTGATTGGTTAGATGAAGAACAAAGTTATAGAAAGTAAGGATAAAAAGAAGAATAGAGTGATTAAACCAATAAACACTGAGTGGCTAGAGAGTAAACACAAAATCCAGTGAGGGTTCAATAGCTCATCAACATATATCTTTGCTTAAATTGCTAATTGTCTTGCAAGTTTGTAAAATATTTTTTTCTTTCCCATCTCCATTGTAAAAGTGCTTTACCATTATCTAAGGTTTGGCTATGTATATATGGTTCCTTGAGAATGTGAATTAATTTAACTACATGTAAGTTTTATATACAAGTGAAAAAAAATTAGAATTGCATGATTCATTTAGGTAGTTGCATATAGAATAGATTGCATTGCATGAGATTCCACCACTTCAACATTACCTTACTCTTTATCTTGGATTTAGCATGAGGACATGCTATTGTTTAAGTGTGGGGAGGTTGATAAACCCATATTTTATGATATATTTTGAGCCTAATTTAAGTGATTTATTCAATCCTTCACTCACTTATTCATATAAATTGCATGGTTTTACTTTCCCTTCCTTATTATGTGATGAATGTAAAAAACATGTTTTCTATGCTTTAAAAGTAATTATTTTAATTACCCTTTATTTCCATTCGATGCCGTGATTCGTGTGTTGAGTAGTTTCAGATCTTCTAAGGCAGGAATGACTTAAAGGATGGAAAGGAAACATACAAAAATGGAAGGAAAGCACAAAATGGAGTTTTTGAAGAAACTGGCAGTGACGCGATCGCATAGACGACACGGCCGCATGCCAGCACGAAATGGTAGTGACGCGATCGCGAGATTGATGCGATCGCGCGCCTTAAGCGAAACGCATATGACGCGGACGCATGACTGAAGCGACCGCGTGGCAAGGAAAACTCCAATTGATGCGATCGTGTGACCCACGCGGATGCGTGACGGAGGCCACGCACCAGAAATTACAGAAAATGCTCCCAGCGATTTCTGAAGCCCTTTTTGGCCCAAATCCAAGTCCAGAAGGCACAGATTAGAGGTTATGAAGTGAGGGATTGCATCCATTCAAAAAAGAGTCTCCAATTAGTTACTTTTCATGATTTAGATGTAGTTTTGAGGGAGAGGTTCTCTCCTCTCCCTTTTAGGATTTAGAATTAGGATTTCTTTTACTTTCAGGATTATCTCTTTTTATCAGGTTCAATATTTCCTTTTTATTTATCTTCTCAATTTAATTTATGAATTCTTCTATGTTACATATTATTCTTTGAATTAATGTTATTTGAGGTATTTCAGTTTATTATTGCTTTCTTTTATTACTGTTGCTTCCAATCTGAAGACATTTTTATTCCAGTAAATTTATTTTTCTCCCTTTGGTCTTGGTTAAGAAATTAGTAACTCAGGAGTTATCAAACTCAAACATGATTGATAATTGTTATCTTTGCTAATTGAATTGAACTTCAATAATCCCATTCTTTCCTTAGGGATTAACTAGGATTTGAAGATCAAACTAATTAGTCACTTGACCTTTCTTTACTTTAAGTAAAGACTAACTGAGTGGAATTAAGATTCAATCTTCATCATCATTGATAAGGATAACTAGGATATGACTTCTAATTTCTCATACCTTGCCAAAAGTTTATTTTACAGTTATTTATTTACTTTACAGTCTTTTACTTATTTTAATTGCGATTTAAATTACTTGTTCGTCATTTTCAAAACCTCGATTTACAATCTCCATAACCAGTAATAAGAACATACTTCCCTGCAGTTCCTTGAGAAGATGACTCGAGGTTTAAATACTTCGGTTATCAATTTTTAAGGGGTTTGTTACTTGTGACAACCAAAACATTTGTACGAAGGGATTTTTGTTGGTTTAGAAACTATACCTACAATGCGACTGTTTTTATAAAATTCTTTGCTGACAAAAATCCTAATGTAACAATCATGATTGATTGAGCCCCAATCCCTTGGTGACTCAATCTCTCAGATCTTGATCAATACCCAATTCCTTGGTCTAATTGCTCATGAAGAGAGATATGCTTGGTCCCTGATTATACTACACATCATCATAGGTCCAAGTAGAGGGAGGATTTTATGTCACTATATCCAAACACCAAAACCCAGATCCTACTCAAGTGTGAGAAGGGATTTCTAGCATGGTTTCATGTTTCCTTTTCCAAGGTTCCCATGAAACCCATTTTGCATTGAACCCCTTTTCAAAGGTGATTGAACACTAGCTTGAAAAACGAAATTCCTTCTAGCAAATCAAAGAGAAGATGAAGAGAAGAAGAAATTCACTATCATTAATCCATCAAGTACAATAGAGCTCCCTCTCTCAATGAGAGGGAATTTAGCTACTCATAGCTCAAGAAAAAGTAAGAGATGGAAAAAGTGAATCTAACTATGCTTCAATTAATAGCTCAACTGCTTAACCCCTTTTTCAGTACTTTCAAGGGGTATTTATACTACTCCTAGCACTAGCAAATAATGAAAATACAAAAGTGAAAAAAAATTACATTTTGGAGGGAAAAGAAACTCAATAAACGTGATCTCACAACTGATGTGTGGTTGGTGCTTCAGTGGCGTGCCATGCCTGCTCTGAATCTGACTTGGCGTGCCATGCCCAATCCTCAAGTGGCACGTCTCCCTTCATTGACCAACCTGGCGTGCCACGCCTTCGAGCCCAAGTGGCACGCCCAGGGTTCTTTAAAGCCTTGGATAGCCTGGCGTGCCACGCTTTCGAGCCCAAGTGGCACGCCCAGGCCTTTTTAAAGCGTTGGATAGCCTGGTGTGCCACGCCTTCGAGCCCAAGTGGAACGCCCAGGCCTTCTTCCTCCTCTTCTTAGCTTCTGGAAAGTTGAACTGGCGTGGCACGCCCTGGGTTTGGCGTGCCATGCCCATTTTGTGTGCTTAGACTTCATCTTTGGAAAGTTGAACTATCGTGGCACGCCCAGTGTCTGGCATGCCATGCCCATCATGTGCTTGTCTCCTTTGCTTGGCGTGCCACGCCCAGAACTCAAGTGGCACTCCCAGGTCTTCTCTTGGTTGATTGGAGATGATGGCGTGCCACGCGTGGGACTCAAGTAGCACGCCCAAGTGATTTTTAAGATTGGCGTGCCACATCTTCGATGCCATGTGGCACACCCATATAGTTGGCCTTCTTTCTCCCTTTCTGGAAAATATAACCAGCGTGCCACGCCCGGTGATTGGCATGCCACGCCCATCATTTGCCTTGGTTCTAGTAGCTGGCGTCCCACACCCAGTATTCAAGTGGCACGCCCAGGTGGGAATCTTGAGCTGATGTGCCACGCCTTCAACACCAAGTGGCACACCCAGCCTTTGCTTTGGCCTTCTTTGTACCTTGGTGTGCCACGCCTAGATGCTCAAGTGGCACGCCCAAGTAAGAGTAGAAGCTTGGCGTGCCACGCCTTCGATCTCAAGTGGCACGCCCAGCCTTTTTAGCCTTCAACCTCTTCTCTGGAATTTTGTACTAGCGTTCCACGCCATACTGCTCAAGTGGCACGCCCATTCATTTATGTCCTTCTTAGCGAAACTGTATCTTGCTCACAATTTCAAAAGATTTCCCCTTGACTTCTGCTCTGTTTTAGTTGCATTCCTTGTTGCTGTACCTTTGTAGGAGATAACGATACCCATAATTTAATTTTCACCTTTTGTTCGGAGTGCGTTTTCTTGACTTCCTCTTGATGCTTTTGTTGCTTGTTAGTTCTGTCTGAGACTGTGAATTTTGGGAGGTAATTATTTTGATGATTTTGGATTTGTAACTCGCGACTTTTCTTCTCGGAGTGTTATCTTCCTATCAGGTCGTGTAAAGATGTAAACTTGTAGTGTTTCCTTGAGTCCTCGCTCCCTAACTTGCCCCCAAAAGGACGCCTCTGGATCTCTAGTGTGAGTCCCGGGGTTTTTCTTTTGTTTGTATTGCTCTGAATCGCGCTTGTCCGAGCTGTTCTGAGATGTTTTGTTTTTATCCGAGATGTTTTTTAGGGTTAGTAATCTGTTTTCTTCTCTTCTTGCTGTAGGACTAGTTGACTTCATGTCTTCTCGCAAGAACATTGTTGAGACATCTTCCCAGGTCCCTGAGGGCATGGCTGATTGGGTGGATTCAATGGTTCTTTTGTATGTTTCCTTGGTTGATTCTGAATTTTGTCAGCATCTTAGGCAATTTCATAGGGTTTGTAGTAGTGCTGGTGAGGAAAAGAATTACGAACTTGTACCTCCCATTTCTGAAGAGAGAGTTTGTTTCTCTACTTGGGTTGCTGGAGATCGCCTTTTTTTCTATGCTTACGATTTCTTTTTTGGCCCGATGAGTATTACCTTTCCTTTTACTGATTTTGAGACCAACCTGTTATGGTCCTGTAATATTGCTCCTTCCCAACCTCACCCCAATTCCTGGGGTTTCATAAAAATCTTTCGATTGTTGTGTCATGGATTCGGTATTCCTGCCTCGCAATCTCTTTTCTTCTATCTCTTTGTTTCGACGAAGCCTGGGGTATGATGTGTATTTTTGTGGAAAAACAAATTTCTCCAAAACACCCAAAACTAACCGGCAAGTGCACCGGGTCGCATCAAGTAATAAAACTCACGAGAGTGAGGTCGATCCCACAGGGATTGATGGATCAAGCAACTTTAGTGGGTGATTAGTTTAGTCAAGCTAACATTGAGTGATTTGAGTGACAATTGAAGCCAACAGAATGTAAACTTGCAGGAATTATAAAGTGCAGAAAGTAAAATTGCAAGTAACTTAAAGAGCAAGAAAGTAAAATAGCTGAAACTTAAATTGCAAGAAATATAAATTGCATGAAAGTAAAGGGGACTGGGTGCAGGGAAATTAAATGAAAGCAGTAAATCAAAGCTTAGAACAATTGCAAGGAAATTAAAATTGCATGAAAAGTAAATTCAGATCACAGTGGCTCAAATGTAAAATGCAGAGGAACACACGTGCAGGAAAGTAAATGAGATTTGCAGCAGGCTTAATGTAAATTGAATTGAGGAACCGGACAGAAAATGAAATGCAGCTCAATTGTAAAATCTAAATGAGAGGTTGAAGATCTCAGGAAATCAATGAGACTAGAAAACAAGTCTAGATCTCAATTCCTTCCTTGATCCGCTAGCAGACAAGATGCAGGAAAATTAAAGATGAAAGCGATGAAACGAACTTTGATTCAAATCACAATTCACTTGAAAGTTTGCAGAAGAAGAAAACAAAGAGAATTCTCAAGGTGAGATTGAAACAGAATTTCTTCAATTCTCAACCCAAGATTCAAAACAAAAAGAAAAACTAAAGAGAGAGTTCTGTATTCCTAATGCTCCTTAGTGGAGCTCGCCTCCTTAACAAATATGAAAATGATGCCATATATAGGCTTTACAAAATGAAAATAAAAATGAAAATGAAATTAAAAACAAATTACAATTAAATGAAATTCCTATTTTATCTATCTCTTGTGCCTTTGAGTGATGACAATTGGGCCCTTGCTCTTGATGGAATTGGGTTGATAGAGGCTTTGGTTGATTGCTCTTAGAGTTTGGAGAAGAACTGAATTGAACCGGGTTTGGAATCATGAAAGCTTGAGTAAAAGTTTGAGTAAAAATTTGGGGCAAACTTTTACTCCAACTTTTCACATCAGCCACCCTCTTTTGCTGATATCAACGTTGGGGCAAAAGTTTGGGGTCAAACTTTTGCTCCAACGTTGGCCTCCCCTTGCATACTCATGGCACCAACGTTAGCCAAAAAGTTAGAGGCTAACGTTGGCGCAAACTTTTGCTCTCCAGGGTGTGTTGTTCATGCGCCAATGTTAGCCAAAAAGTTAGGGGCTAACGTTGGCGCAAACTTTTGCTCTCCAGGGTGTTGATTTGTGATGCCAAAAGTTTGCCAAAAAGTTTGAGGCAAACTTTTGCTCCAGCTTTTTGCCCAAAAGTTTGCACAAAAGTTTGAGGCAAACTTTTGCTCCAGCTTTTTGCCCAAAAGTTTGCACAAAAGTTTGAGGCAAACTTTTGGTCCAGCTTTTTGCTCCCTGGTTCATTTTCAATTAATCCAAAAGTTTGAGCTAAAGTTTGAGGCAAACTTTTGCTCAAACTTTTTGTCCTCTCTTCCTCCTAGCCATTCCTCCTTGCTTCAACCTTTCTCCAAGCTTTATTCACCTATCATTAATCAACCAAACACATCAAAGCTATGCTCAAAACCATGAGATATTCATTCTTTCATAATATGTGACAATTATAGCATAAAACCTCATGAAATAGCATGAATTCATACATGGTTGATTAAATCAAAGGAAACATGAAAATCTACCCAATTGGCTTGCTTATGGCTCAAGAAAGTGCATAAAACCTATTGAAAACAAAGGAAAAAGCATAGAAAAACATGACATGGTGACATGTCATCACAACACCAAACTTAAACCTTGCTTGTCCCCAAGCAAGAAAAGAATCATGCAATAAAGATTGACAATCCAAGGCAAGAAGAATAGCAACTCAATGTTCATGGTAAGCTAATTTTCTAAGCATGCTACAATCACAAAAGAAATGTAAATGATTGATGCTTCCATCTAGCTCAATTTATGAAATCTTTTTCTTATATTTCTTCCTTGAAACAAGCTTTTGATTTTCTTATTAGCTTCTCCTTTTGGGTGCTTTGCCCCATGAGTTGATAACAAAGCTACGACTTCTAAATGCTTTGTTTTCAAGTATTACCACTTGATACATAAGCACCACAAGCATTTGATTAGAGGACTTCATTAAGCTCATTTTTCTTTTCTTTTCTTGACTCTCTAATCATTGATGCTCAGAGCCTTGAGCTTTGAGGGAGTGCTTTTGCACTTTGAGCCTAACTTTGACTTCTAAGTGTTTTATTTTCAAGCATTTGGCTTGATACATAAACACCACAAGTACTTAACAAATGAATTGCCATTGGTACTCAGAGCCTTCAGCTTTCTCATTCTTTCCCTTTTTCTTTTCTTGCTTTATTTTGCATTTGCTTCTTCAAGGTTTTCATGATTTTAAAAGATTTCATAAAATGTTCTAGATGAAAACTTCAATTAAATAAAATCCAATGCAATTAAGCAACAATCAAACATACTAGCTTTCCAATACTTTTATGCACATGCTAAAATCTTCTTTAATGCCTTGTTTGTTTATGATCATGATACTTTGTTGCTTTTGAATTCACAAAACTCAAGTTGGTAATCATAATGACACAGCACCATGTTGCAAATCAAGATTCAAGTTATGCTTTATTCATACACACATGCATACAGAGAAGGTAAAGACAATCATGCAGTTTATAGTGCTTGAAACAAATGAGGAGAAAAGGAACTCTACAACCTTGCAGTTCATCTTCACTATTGTTGTCCTTTTTCCTCTATTCTTCCTCCTTCCCTTGCCAAACTCAGAATACTTGCTCATCCTCAAGCAACAATTAGAACAATGGCTATGGGGCTAAGATGTATCATGAATGTCTTACACAATGAAATGTTAGTAGCACATGTGTTTTAAGCAAGCAAAATTAAAGATAAAAATCAAGGTACAAGAGACAGAGATATTGTGATTGCAAACTTAAGAAGGTGAGCACAATACATTGCATAAAAGATAAGTGGCACACCAAACTTAGCGTGACACTTTCACTTGGAATTAATGCAAGTATCTTGTAAGAATTGGAACTAAATTTTGTTGCATAGCAACACCAAACTTAGAATGCAACCATATGTCAATTTATTTGAACTAAAACTAAACAAAAGAAACTATTATATGTTAAATACAATCACCAAATGAAGAGTCTGTTATGAATAAGGATGTCTTGGAGATGTATTAACAAAAACAGTTAATGAAGGAAAGCATTAAAAACAAGTAAATAAATGAAACAAAGAGAAAACAAAAATTATCCAACTAAGAAGAAAAATAACACTGTAAAAGGCAATATGATTATGCAGACAAGTGATGTTGCTGGATTGATTTGCATAGAAAAATAGGTGGCACACCAAACTTAGAATCTTGGTGTGTCACTTTCATGTAAAATTGATGCAATCATCCATGAAGATGGAAAACAGTTTGTTGCAGGGCAACACCAAACTTAGAATGTAACCATATGCCAATTTATTGAAATTTAAACAAAGCAAGGGAAAGAAATGTACCTACTGTCTACCTGTTCTTTACTTTCTTCCTCTTCTTCCAATTTGTTAAGAGAAATGACTTCAAGAGAGGAGAAGATTCAGCTATTACCCCCTGTCTTGGTCTCTCCTCAGCAAGCTTTCTTTTGTACATGGCTTGATTGAGCTTGCTTGCTATTGGTCCAGGGGTTGGATTGCTTGTGGTTGACCTCCTCTTGAATGTTGTCCTTGGTAGTTTGGTCACAACCCTCTTCTTGGTGCTTTTGTTAATTGCCTTCACTTCTTTGAATCCAAGTCTTGGTGGTTGTGTGATTGTTGGAGTCTTCTTTTCATCAAGAGTCTCTTGTATTGGTGGTTTCATGAACTCCTCCTTTATGTACTTCTCTGCCTCACTTGAGTTTGGAATGACTTCTTCACTTTCTTGCTCCTCCACTTCCTCTTTTACACTCAACATTTGTTTTAATAGCTCTTTTATGGAGGAGGTTTGTTGATCTTCCCAAGCTTTCTTCATCTCCTCTTCATACCTTTCAATCATGGATTCAAGTGTTGAGGCGTTTTGGTCCAGGGAGGTTTGTGGAGGTTGTCAGTGTTTAGGTTCTTTTGTCACCTCAAGTGTAGTTTCATTTTCAACCACCTCATTCTTCATTGAAAGTTCACTTGATGCAGTGGCCTCCTTATCTTGCTCTTCCACTTTCTCCTTCATATCCATCAATTGGCCTTCATTTTTCTTGCTCAGTGGTTCTAAGCTCCTCCTTATTTTCTCTAAATCTTCATTCATAATTTTTAAGAGAGCTTCTTCCCTTTTCCAGGATTTCATTTCCTCCTCCTCATTTTTTTTGAACATGGACTCAAGCTCTGAAAGCCTTGAGTGGTTCATGGAAGTTTGTGTGGGTGGTGAGTTTTGAAAGGGGCTTTCGGTTGAAGTATGGTCAAGTGATGATATCTTTGGATGAATATCATATGGAGTACTAGAATTCCCTTCCCAGCCACCATTAGAATCAAGACTTGCATCATTTTGTGGTGGAGGGAAATATCCCATATGATTTTCTTTCTCATCTTGTGGTGCTGAAGCATAGCTCCATGAATTGGAGTACCCAGAATTTGAAGTTTCTTGGTGATATTCCCAACCACCATTAGAGATTGGTGATGGTGGGTGATATCCCATAAAATTTTGTTTGACCATAAGATGAGTTGAACTCCATTTGTATTTTGTAAACATCAATGAAATTTGAAATTTATGTCATAGAGAAAGAATTTCTTAGTGAGGCAATAACTCAAACACCTTGGTTTCAATTTAAAACAGAAAACAAAAATAAAGAAAATGCTTGATCTAGACTTCTCACCCACATAATCATTGTTGATCTAAATCAATCCCCGGCAATGGCGCCAAAAACTTTATGTGTATTTTTGTGGAAAAACGAATTTCTCCAAAACACCCAAAACTAACCGGCAAGTGCACCGGGTCGCATCAAGTAATAAAACTCACGGGAGTGAGGTTGATCCCACAGGGATTGATGGATCAAGCAACTTTAGTGGGTGATTAGTTTAGTCAAGCTAACATTGAGTGATTTGAGTGACAATTGAAGCCAACAGAATGTAAACTTGCAGGAATTATAAAGTGCAGAAAGTAAAATTGCAAGTAACTTAAAGAGCAAGAAAGTAAAATAGCTGAAACTTAAATTGCAAGAAATATAAATTGCATGAAAGTAAAGGGGACTGGGTGCAGGGAAATTAAATGAAAGCAGTAAATCAAAGCTTAGAACAATTGCAAGGAAATTAAAATTGCATGAAAAGTAAATTCAGATCACAGTGGCTCAAATGTAAAATGCAGAGGAACACACGTGCAGGAAAGTAAATGAGATTTGCAGCAGGCTTAATGTAAATTGAATTGAGGAACCGAACAGAAAATGAAATGCAGCTCAATTGCAAAATCTAAATGAGAGGTTGAAGATCTCAGGAAATCAATGAGACTAGAAAACAAGTCTAGATCTCAATTCCTTCCTTGATCCGCTAGCAGACAAGATGCAGGAAAATTAAAGATGAAAGCGATGAAACGAACTTTGATTCAAATCACAATTCACTTGAAAGTTTGCAGAAGAAGAAAACAAAGAGAATTCTCAAGGTGAGATTGAAACAGAATTTCTTCAATTCTCAACCCAAGATTCAAAACAAAAAGAAAAACTAAAGAGAGAGTTCTGTATTCCTAATGCTCCTTAGTGGAGCTCGCCTCCTTAACAAATATGAAAATGATGCCTTATATAGGCTTTACAAAATGAAAATAAAAATGAAAATGAAATTAAAAACAAATTACAATTAAATGAAATTCCTATTTTATCTATCTCTTGTGCCTTTGAGTGATGACAATTGGGCCCTTGCTCTTGATGGAATTGGGTTGATAGAGGCCTTGGTTGATTGCTCTTGGAGTTTAAAGAAGAACCGAATTGAACCGGGTTTGGAATCATGAAAGCTTGAGTAAAAGTTTGAGTAACAGTTTGCCCCAAACTTTTACTCCAACTTTTCACATCAGCCACCCTCTTTTGCTGATATCAACGTTGGGACAAAAGTTTGGGGTCAAACTTTTGCTCCAACGTTGGCCTCCCCTTGCACACTCATGGCGCCAACGTTAGCCAAAAAGTTAGAGGCTAACGTTGGCGCAAACTTTTGCTCTCCAGGGTGTGTTGTTCATGCGCCAACGTTAGCCAAAAAGTTAGGGGCTAACATTGGCGCAAACTTTTGCTCTCCAGGGTGTTGATTTGTGATGCCAAAAGTTTGCCAAAAAGTTTGAGGCAAACTTTTGCTCCAGCTTTTTGCTCCCTGGTTCATTTTCAATTAATCCAAAAGTTTGAGCTAAAGTTTGAGGCAAACTTTTGCTCAAAATTTTTGTCCTCTCTTCCTCCTAGCCATTCCTCCTTGCTTCAACCTTTCTCCAAGCTTTATTCACCTATCATTAATCAACCAAACACATCAAAGCTATGCTCAAAACCATGAGATATTCATTCTTTCATAATATGTGACAATTATAGCATAAAACCTCATGAAATAGCATGAATTCATACATGGTTGATTAAATCAAAGGAAACATGAAAATCTACCCAATTGGCTTGCTTATGGCTCAAGAAAGTGCATAAAACCTATTGAAAACAAAGGAAAAAGCATAGAAAAACATGACATGGTGACATGTCATCACAACACCAAACTTAAACCTTGCTTGTCCCCAAGCAAGAAAAGAATCATGCAATAAAGATTGACAATCCAA
Organism: Arachis hypogaea; assembly: GCF_003086295.3. Lineage (NCBI taxonomy): Eukaryota > Viridiplantae > Streptophyta > Magnoliopsida > Fabales > Fabaceae > Arachis > Arachis hypogaea. The sequence goes on from NC_092053.1 coordinate 77,001,068, forward strand.
GGCAAGAAGAATAGCAACTCAATGTTCATGGTAAGCTAATTTTCTAAGCATGCTACAATCACAAAAGAAATGTAAATGATTGATGCTTCCATCTAGCTCAATTTATGAAATCTTTTTCTTATATTTCTTCCTTGAAACAAGCTTTTGATTTTCTTATTAGCTTCTCCTTTTGGGTGCTTTGCCCCATGAGTTGATAACAAAGCTACGACTTCTAAATGCTTTGTTTTCAAGTATTATCACTTGATACATAAGCACCACAAGCATTTGATTAGAGGACTTCATTAAGCTCATTTTTCTTTTTTTTTCTTGACTCTCTAATCATTGATGCTCAGAGCCTTGAGCTTTGAGGGAGTGCTTTTGCACTTTGAGCCTAACTTTGACTTCTAAGTGTTTTGTTTTCAAGCATTTGGCTTGATACATAAACACCACAAGTACTTAACAAATGAATTGCCATTGGTACTCAGAGCCTTCAGCTTTCTCATTCTTTCCCTTTTTCTTTTCTTGCTTTATTTTGCATTTGCTTCTTCAAGGTTTTCATGATTTTAAAAGATTTCATAAAATGTTCTAGATGAAAACTTCAATTAAATAAAATCCAATGCAATTAAGCAACAATCAAACATACTAGCTTTCCAATACTTTTATGCACATGCTAAAATCTTCTTTAATGCCTTGTTTGTTTATGATCATGATACTTTGTTGCTTTTGAATTCACAAAACTCAAGTTGGTAATCATAATGACACAGCACCATGTTGCAAATCAAGATTCAAGTTATGCTTTATTCATACACACATGCATACAGAGAAGGTAAAGACAATCATGCAGTTTATAGTGCTTGAAACAAATGAGGAGAAAAGGAACTCTACAACCTTGCAGTTCATCTTCACTATTGTTGTCCTTTTTCCTCTATTCTTCCTCCTTCCCTTGCCAAACTCAGAATACTTGCTCATCCTCAAGCAACAATTAGAACAATGGCTATGGGGCTAAGATGTATCATGAATGTCTTACACAATGAAATGTTAGTAGCACATGTGTTTTAAGCAAGCAAAATTAAAGATAAAAATCAAGGTACAAGAGACAGAGATATTGTGATTGCAAACTTAAGAAGGTGAGCACAATACATTGCATAAAAGATAAGTGGCACACCAAACTTAGTGTGACACTTTCACTTGGAATTAATGCAAGTATCTTGTAAGAATTGGAACTAAATTTTGTTGCATAGCAACACCAAACTTAGAATGCAACCATATGTCAATTTATTTGAACTAAAACTAAACAAAAGAAACTATTATATGTTAAATACAATCACCAAATGAAGAGTCTGTTATGAATAAGGATGTCTTGGAGATGTATTAACAAAAACAGTTAATGAAGGAAAGCATTAAAAACAAGTAAATAAATGAAACAAAGAGAAAACAAAAATTATCCAACTAAGAAGAAAAATAACACTGTAAAAGGCAATATGATTATGCAGACAAGTGATGTTGCTGGATTGATTTGCATAGAAAAATAGGTGGCACACCAAACTTAGAATCTTGGTGTGTCACTTTCATGTAAAATTGATGCAATCATCCATGAAGATAGAAAACAGTTTGTTGCAGGGCAACACCAAACTTAGAATGTAACCATATGCCAATTTATTGAAATTTAAACAAAGCAAGGGAAAGAAATGTACCTACTGTCTACCTGTTCTTTACTTTCTTCCTCTTCTTCCAATTTGTTAAGAGAAATGACTTCAAGAGAGGAGAAGATTCAGTTATTACCCCCTGTCTTGGTCTCTCCTCAGCAAGCTTTCTTTTGTACATGGCTTGATTGAGCTTGCTTGCTATTGGTCCAGGGGTTGGATTGCTTGTGGTTGACCTCCTCTTGAATGTTGTCCTTGGTAGTTTGGTCACAACCCTCTTCTTGGTGCTTTTGTTAATTGCCTTCACTTCTTTGAATCCAAGTCTTGGTGGTTGTGTGATTGTTGGAGTCTTCTTTTCATCAAGAGTCTCTTGTATTGGTGGTTTCATGAACTCCTCCTTTATGTACTTCTCTGCCTCACTTGAGTTTGGAATGACTTCTTCACTTTCTTGCTCCTCCACTTCCTCTTTTACACTCAACATTTGTTTTAATAGCTCTTTTATGGAGGAGGTTTGTTGATCTTCCCAAGCTTTCTTCATCTCCTCTTCATACCTTTCAATCATGGATTCAAGTGTTGAGGCGTTTTGGTCCAGGGAGGTTTGTGGAGGTTGTCAGTGTTTAGGTTCTTTTGTCACCTCAAGTGTAGTTTCATTTTCAACCACCTCATTCTTCATTGAAAGTTCACTTGATGCAGTGGCCTCCTTATCTTGCTCTTCCACTTTCTCCTTCATATCCATCAATTGGCCTTCATTTTTCTTGCTCAGTGGTTCTAAGCTCCTCCTTATTTTCTCTAAATCTTCATTCATATTTTTTAAGAGAGCTTCTTCCCTTTTCCAGGATTTCATTGCCTCCTCCTCATTTTTTTTGAACATGGACTCAAGCTCTGAAAGCCTTGAGTGGTTCATGGAAGTTTGTGTGGGTGGTGAGTTTTGAAAGGGGCTTTCGGTTGAAGTATGGTCAAGTGATGATATCTTTGGATGAATATCATATGGAGTACTAGAATTCCTTCCCAGCCACCATTAGAATCAAGACTTGCATCATTTTGTGGTGGAGGGAAATATCCCATATGATTTTCTTTCTCATCTTGTGGTGCTGAAGCATAGCTCCATGAATTGGAGTGCCCAGAATTTGAAGTTTCTTGGTGATATTCCTAACCACCATTAGAGATTGGTGATGGTGGGTGATATCCCATAAAATTTTGTTTGACCATAAGATGAGTTGAACTCCATTTGTATTTTGTAAACATCAATGAAATTTGAAATTTATGTCATAGAGAAAGAATTTCTTAGTGAGGCAATAACTCAAACACCTTGGTTTCAATTTAAAACAGAAAACAAAAATAAAGAAAATGCTTGATCTAGACTTCTCACCCACATAATCATTGTTGATCTAAATCAATCCCCGGCAATGGCGCCAAAAACTTTATGTGTATTTTTGTGGAAAAACGAATTTCTCCAAAACACCCAAAACTAACCGGCAAGTGCACCGGGTCGCATCAAGTAATAAAACTCACGGGAGTGAGGTTGATCCCACAGGGATTGATGGATCAAGCAACTTTAGTGGGTGATTAGTTTAGTCAAGCTAACATTGAGTGATTTGAGTGACAATTGAAGCCAACAGAATGTAAACTTGCAGGAATTATAAAGTGCAGAAAGTAAAATTGCAAGTAACTTAAAGAGCAAGAAAGTAAAATAGCTGAAACTTAAATTGCAAGAAATATAAATTGCATGAAAGTAAAGGGGACTGGGTGCAGGGAAATTAAATGAAAGCAGTAAATCAAAGCTTAGAACAATTGCAAGGAAATTAAAATTGCATGAAAAGTAAATTCAGATCACAGTGGCTCAAATGTAAAATGCAGAGGAACACACGTGCAGGAAAGTAAATGAGATTTGCAGCAGGCTTAATGTAAATTGAATTGAGGAACCGAACAGAAAATGAAATGCAGCTCAATTGCAAAATCTAAATGAGAGGTTGAAGATCTCAGGAAATCAATGAGACTAGAAAACAAGTCTAGATCTCAATTCCTTCCTTGATCCGCTAGCAGACAAGATGCAGGAAAATTAAAGATGAAAGCGATGACACGAACTTTGATTCAAATCACAATTCACTTGAAAGTTTGCAGAAGAAGAAAACAAAGAGAATTCTCAAGGTGAGATTGAAACAGAATTTCTTCAATTCTCAACCCAAGATTCAAAACAAAAAGAAAAACTAAAGAGAGAGTTCTGTATTCCTAATGCTCCCTAGTGGAGCTTGCCTCCTTAACAAATATGAAAATGATGCCTTATATAGGCTTTACAAAATGAAAATAAAAATGAAAATGAAATTAAAAACAAATTACAATTAAATGAAATTCCTATTTTATCTATCTCTTGTGCCTTTGAGTGATGACAATTGGGCCCTTGCTCTTGATGGAATTGGGTTGATAGAGGCCTTGGTTGATTGCTCTTGGCGTTTAAAGAAGAACCGAATTGAACCGGGTTTGGAATCATGAAAGCTTGAGTAAAAGTTTGAGTAAAAGTTTGCCCCAAACTTTTACTCCAACTTTTCACATCAGCCACCCTCTTTTGCTGATATCAACGTTGGGGCAAAAGTTTGGGGTCAAACTTTTGCTCCAACGTTGGCCTCCCCTTGCACACTCATGGCGCCAACGTTAGCCAAAAAGTTAGAGGCTAACGTTGGCGCAAACTTTTGCTCTCCAGGGTGTGTTGTTCATGCGCCAACGTTAGCCAAAAAGTTAGGGGCTAACATTGGCGCAAACTTTTGCTCTCCAGGGTGTTGATTTGTGATGCCAAAAGTTTGCCAAAAAGTTTGAGGCAAACTTTTGCTCCAGCTTTTTGCTCCCTGGTTCATTTTCAATTAATCCAAAAGTTTGAGCTAAAGTTTGAGGCAAACTTTGCTCAAAATTTTTGTCCTCTCTTCCTCCTAGCCATTCCTCCTTGCTTCAACCTTTCTCCAAGCTTTATTCACCTATCATTAATCAACCAAACACATCAAAGCTATGCTCAAAACCATGAGATATTCATTCTTTCATAATATGTGACAATTATAGCATAAAACCTCATGAAATAGCATGAATTCATACATGGTTGATTAAATCAAAGGAAACATGAAAATCTACCCAATTGGCTTGCTTATGGCTCAAGAAAGTGCATAAAACCTATTGAAAACAAAGGAAAAAGCATAGAAAAACATGACATGGTGACATGTCATCAGGGTAGTAAAGAAAAAAGCAGCTTGGGTTTCTTTCCGAGCTTCCCAGCGAAAGAAGGTCTTCTCCATGTTTGATGAATCTTTTCGTGATTTTAAAAATTACTTTTTTAAAGTCTGAGCTGTTGAAGGAGCTCGGCCTTTTTTTCTGGATGAAAATGACGAGCCCGCCTTTCCCTTGGAATGGCAAAAGGACGTGAGGGTATCTAGATATTCATGGGAAATATTGGATGAGGCTGAGCAAGCTTTCGTGACTGTTCTGGAAGAGACCTGGGGTCAGCCTCCCCATCTCGACACAAAGAAGTTTTTAACCAACCCCTCTCTCCTTCGAACTGAGCTGGGTAGTTAATTTTTTTATTTTCCTCTTTTGTTTGCTCCTATACTGTTTGCAAGCTCTTTTCTCATATTTTAATTGATTCCTTACTGCTTGTGTTTTGCTTTGCAGATAGGATTAAGGATAATGAATCTATGAAGGCCTTCAAAAGGGCGAGAAAAGCTACCGCCGCCAAAAACGTCTCGGCCAAGGCGGCCGGGGAGGGATCGTCCCAGGCTCAGTTGAAGCTGGCCGTTTCGAGCTCACCTGGGGCGAGGAAGGTAATCCCGAATCCCCGGGTTCATTTGATTGATCCTCCCCAAGCCTCTGTTGCTACTTCTGGTGCTCCTCCCAATAAAAAGCAAAAAACCATTGAGCCTTTCAACCTTGATGCCCCTAATTTTGATGTGGTCGAGTTCGTAGATCAGCAGATCAGTCCTTACGGTGTCCTCCCTATGGATGATGTATCACTTCTTCGCTATTTGGATTTTATAACTCGGAGTAGTATTAAGATGGCGCACATGGGGCTGCCTTGTACCAAACTGCCCAAAATATTCCTCTTCATGCCACCAAAGCCTTCATAGAGGAGGCTAAACAGGAGTTCGATCGGATGAAGGGCTTGAAGGAGGGGCTCAAAGTGAAAGTGACAAAGCTAGAGAAGGAGCTGAAGAGCGAGAAGGCTAGCTCCCTTGCCTTGGCTGCTTCTGTGAGGTTGGCCGAGGACACGGTATTGAGGCATAAAGACAGTGATGAGCGGATAATTTATACGCTTTTTGGCATTGTTTTTAGTATGTTTTTAGTAGAATCTAGTTACTTTTAGGGATATTTTTATTATTTTTTATGCTAAATTCACATTTCTGGACTTTACTATGAGTTTGTGTGTTTTTCTGTGATTTCAGGTATTTTCTGGCTGAAATTGAGGGACTTGAGCAAAAATCAGATTCAGATGTTGAAGAAGGACTACTGATGCTGTTGGATTCTGACCTCCCTGCACTCAAAGTGGATTTTCTAGAGCTACAGAACTCAAAATGGCGCGCTTCCAATTGCGTTGGAAAGTAGACATCCAGGGATTTCCAGCAATATATAATAGTCCATACTTTGGCCGAGTTTAGATGACGTAAAAGGGCATTGAACGCCAGTTCTACGCTGCTGTCTGGAGTTAAACGCCAGAAACACGTCACGAACCAGAGTTGAACGCCAGAAATACGTTACAACCTGGCATTCAACTCCAGAAAGAGCCTCCGCACGTGTAACATTCAAGCTCAGCCCAAGCACACACCAAGTGGGCCCCGGAAGTGGATTTATGCATCAATTACTTACTTCTGTAAACCCTAGTAGCTAGTTTAGTATAAATAGGACTTTTTACTATTGTATTAGATATCTTGGGACGTCTAGTTCTTAGATCATAGGGGCTGGCCATTCGGCCATGCCTGAACCTTTCACTTATGTATTTTTCAACGGTAGAGTTTCTGCACTCCAATAGATTAAGGTGTGGAGCTCTGCTGTTCCTCATGAATTAATGCAAAGTACTACTGTTTCTCTATTCAATTCAACTTATTCCGCTTCTAAGATATTCATTCGCACTTCAACATGAATGTGATGAACGTGACAATCATCATTATTCCCTATGAACGCGTGCCTGACAACCACTTCCGTTCTACCTTCGATTGAATGATTATCTCTTAGATCTCTTAATCAGAATCTTCGTGGTATAAGCTAGATTGATGGCGGCATTCATGAGAATCCGGAAAGTCTAAACCTTGTCTGTGGTATTCCGAATAGGATTCTGGGATTGAATGACTGTGACGAACTTCAAACTCGCGAGTGCTGGGCGTAGCGACAGACGCAAAAGGAGGGTGAATCCTATTCCAGTATGATCGAAAACCTCAGATGATTAGCCATGCTGTGACAGAGCATTTGGACCATTTTCACAAGAGGATAGGATGCAGCCATTGACCACGGTGATGCCTCCAGATGATTAGCCATGCAGTGACAGCGCATAGGACCATTTTCCAGAGAGGATGAAAAGTAGTCATTGACAATGGTGATGTCCTTACATAAAGCCAGCCATAGAAAGGAGTAGGACTGATTGGATGAAGACAGCAGGAAAGCAAAAGTTTAGAGGGACGAAAGCATCCCTATACCTTTATCTGAGATTCTCACCAATGATATACATAAGTATTTCTATCTTTATTTTGTATTTATTTATTAGTATTTTCGAAAACTCCATAATCAATTATTATCCGCCTGACTGAGATTTACAAGATGACCATAGCTTGCTTCATACCAACAATCTCCGTGGGATCGACCCTTACTCACGTAAGGTTTTATTACTTGGACGACCCAGTGCACTTGCTGGTTAGTTGTATCGAAGTTGTGAATGAAAAACGATTTATTAAGACGTGCGTACAGAGTTTTTGGCGCCGTTGCCTGAGATCACAATTTCGTGCACCAAGTTTTTGGCGCCGTTGCCGGGGATTGTTCGAGTTTGGACAACTGACGGTTCATCTTGTTGCTCAGATTAGGTAATTTTCTTTTTTTTTTATTTTCAAAAATTTTTCAAAAAAAAAAGATATTTTCAAAAAAAATTTTCAAAAATTTCTCCTTTGTTTTCGAAAAAAAAAATTTTAAAAATAAATGTTTTCAAGAATATATTTTTCTTCAGAATTTTTAAGAAAGAATTCTAGTGTTTCATGATGATTTGTTGAATCCTGGCTGGCTGTAAGCCATGTCTAATCTTTTGGACTGGGGTTTCAACTTATCATCACAAGAGCTTGCTGATTTTCACACACTTAGTTGCTCTATACATGGAAAGTATCAATATCTTCTAAAGCTTGGCTGGCTAGTAAGCCATGCCTAACCCTCAGATTGGAGCTTTAGATTAAGAGTACACGATTCCTGGAATTCATATTAAAAATTTTGGAATCCTTATTTTTCTTTTTCAAATAATTTTCGAAAAATCCAAAAAAATCATAAAATCATAAAAATCAAAAATATTTTGTGTTTCTTGTTTGAGTCTTGAGTCAATTTTAAGTTTGGTTTCAATTGCATGTTTTAAAGTTTGCATAAAATTTTCGAAAAATTCATGCATTCATAGTGTTCTTCATGATCTTCAAGTTGTTCTTGGTAAGTCTTCTTGTTTGATCTTGATGTTTTCATGTTTTGTGTCTTTTCTTGTTTTTCATGTGCATTTTTGCATTCATAGTGTCTGAACATGAAAGATTTCTAAGTTTGGTGTCTTGCATGTTTTCTTTGCATATAAAAATTTCAAAAATAAGTTCTTGATGTTCATCATGATCTTCAAAGTGTTCTTGGTGTTCATCTTGACATTCATAGCATTCTTGCATGCATTCATTGTTTTAATCCAAAATTTTCATGCATTGCATCATTTTCATGTTTTTCTCTCTCATCATTAAAAATTCAAAAATCAAAAAAATATATCTTTCCTTTTTTCTCTCATAAATTTCGAAAATTTGGATTGACCTTTTCAAAAATTTTTAAAATTCAATTATTTTTCATGAGTCAAATCAAATTTTCAATTTAAAAATCTTATCTTTTTCAAAATCTTTTTCAAAAATCTTTTTCTTAATTTTATATCATATTTTCGAAAATATCATCAACAATTAATGTTTTGATTCAAAAATTTCAATTTTGTTACTTACTTGTTAAGAAAGATTCAAACTTTAAGTTCTAGAATCATATCTTGTGATTTCTTGTGAGTCAAGTCATTAATTGTGATTTTAAAATTCAAATCTTTTTCAAAACTAATTTCAATCATATCTTTTCAAAATATCTTTTTATCTTATCTTTTTCAAAATCATATCTTTTTCAAAATTTGATTTTAAAATATCTTTTCTAACTTCTTATCTTCTTATCTTTTCAAAATTGATTTTCAAATTTGTTTCAACTAACTAACTAACTTTTTGTTTGTTTCTTATCTTTTTCAAAACTACCTAACTAACCCTCTCTCTCTCTAATTTTCAAAAATATCTCCCTCTTTTTCAAAAATTCTTTTTAATTAACTAATTGTTTCAAAATTCAATTTTAATTTATTTCTTCTTTTAATTTTCGAAAATCACTAACCATTTTTCAAAAATAATTTTCGAAAATTCTCTTTCTCTCTCATCTCCTTCTATTTATTTATTCATCTACTAACACTTCTCTTCATCTCACATCTCTGCTCTCCTCACCCTTGTGTTTCTTTCCTTACATTACATTCTTTTCTTCTTCTTTTCTTCTACTCACACAGGGATCTCTATACTGTGGTAAAAAGGATCCCTATTATTATTATTTTTCTGTTCCCTCTTTTTCATATGAGCAGGAGCAAGGACAAGAATATTCTTGTTGAAGCAGATCCAGAACCTGAAAGGACTCTGAAGAGAAAACTAAGAGAAGCTAAATTACAACAATCCAGCAAGCACCTTTCAGAAATTTTCGAACAAGAAGAGGAGATGGCAGCCGAAATAATAATAATGCAAGGAGGATGCTTGGTGACTTTACTGCACCTAATTCCAATTTACATGGAAGAAGCATCTCTATCCCCACCATTGGAGCAAACAATTTTGAGCTGAAACCTCAATTAGTTTCTCTGATGCAGCAGAACTGCAAGTTCTATGGACTTTCATCTGAAGATCCTTTTCAGTTCTTAACTGAATTTTTACAGATCTGTGATACTGTTAAGACTAACGGAGTAGATCCTGAAGTCTACAGGCTCATGCTTTTCCCTTTTGCTGTAAGAGACAGAGCTAGAGTGTGGTTGGACTCTCAACCCAAAGATAGCCTGAACTCTTGGGATAAGCTGGTCACGGCTTTCTTAGCCAAGTTCTTTCCTCCTCAAAAGCTTAGTAAGCTTAGAGTGGATGTTCAAACCTTCAAACAGAAAGAAGGTGAATCCCTCTATGAAGCTTGGGAGAGATACAAGCAACTAACCAAAAAGTGTCCTTCTGACATGCTTTCAGAATGGACCATCCTGGATATATTCTATGATGGGTTGTCTGAATTAGCTAAGATGTCATTGGATACTTCTGCAGGTGGATCCATTCACCTAAAGAAAATACCTGCAGAAGCTCAAGAACTCATTGACATGGTTGTTAATAACTAGTTCATGTACACTTCTGAGAGGAATCCTGTGAGCAATGGGACGCGTCAGAAGAAGGGAGTTCTTGAAATTGATACTCTGAATGCCATATTGGCTCAGAACAAAATATTGACTCAGCAAGTCAATATGATTTCTCAGAGTCTGAATGGAATGCAAGCTGCATCCAACAGTACTCAAGAGGCATCTTCTGAAAAAGAAGCTTATGATCCTGAGAACCCTGCAATAGCAGAGGTAAATTACATGGGTCAACCATATGGAAACACCTATAATCCCTCATGGAGAAATCACCCAAATCTCTCATGGAAGGATCAACAAAAGCCTCAACAAGGCTTTAATAATGGTGGAAGAAACAGGTTTAGCAATAGCAAGCCTTTTCCATCATCCACTCAGTAACAGACAGAGAACTCTGAACAAAATACTTCTAATTTAGCAAACTTAGTCTCTGATCTATCTAAGGCCACTGTGAGTTTCATGAATGAAACAAGGTCCTCCATTAGAAATTTGGAAGCACAAGTGGGCCAGCTGAGTAAAAGAGTCACTGAAATCCCTCCTAGTACTCTCCCAAGCAATACAGAAGAAAATACAAAAGTAGAGTGCAAGGCCATTGAAATGACCATCATGGCCGAATCCAAGGAAGAAGGGGAGGACGTGAATCCCAAGGAGGAAGACCTCCTGGGGCGTCCAGTGATCAATAAGAAGTTTCCCTCTGAGGAACCAAAGGAATCTGAGGCTCATCTAGAGACCATAGAGATTCCATTAAACCTCCTTATGCCATTCATGAGTTCTGATGAGTATTCTTCTTCTGAAGAGAATGAGGATGTCACTGAAGATCAAGTTGCCAAGTACCTTGGTACAATCATGAAGCTGAATGCCAATTTATTTGGTAATGAGACTTGGGGAGATGAACCTCCCCTGTTCACCAATGAACTAAATGCATTGGATCAACTGAGATTGCCTCAGAAGAAACAGGATCCTGGAAAGTTCCTGATACCTTGTACCATAGGCACCATTACCTTTGAGAAGGCTCTATGTGACCTTGGGTCAGGAATAAACCTCATGCCACTCTCTGTAATAGATAAACTGGGAATCTTTGAGGTACAAGCTGCTAAAATCTCATTAGAGATGGCAGACAATTCCAGAAAATAGGCTTATGGACAAGTAGAGGACATATTAGTAAAGGTTGAAGGCCTTTACATCCCTGCTGATTTCATAATCCTAGATACTGGGAAGGATGAGGATGAATCCATCATCCTTGGAAGACCCTTCCTAGCCACAGCAAGAGCTGTGATTGATGTTAACAGAGGTGAACTAGTCCTTCAATTGAATGAGGACTCCCTTGAGTTTAAAACTCAAGGACATCCTTCTGTAATCATAGAAAAGAGGCACAGTAATCTTCTCTCAAAACAGAGTCAACCAGAGCCCCCACAGTCAAACTCTAAGTTTGGTGTTGAACTTCCATATCCAAACTCTAAGTTTGGTGTTGGAGAGTCTCAACAATGCTCTGAACATCTGTGAGGCTCCATGAGAGCCCACTGTCAAGCTATTGACATTAAAGAAGCGCTTGTCAGAGGCAACCCAATTTTTATTTATCTAATTTTATTTTTATTGTTATTTCATGTTTTATTAGGTTCATGATCATGTGGAGTCACAAAATAAATATAAAAATTGAAAATGGAATCAAAAACAGCAGAAGAAAAATCAAACCCTGGAGGAAGATCTCACTGGCGTTTAAACGCCAGTAAGGAGCATTTGTCTGGCGTTCAACGCCAGAACAGAGCATGTTTCTGGCGTTGAACGCCAGAAACAAGCAGCATCCCGGCGTCCAGACGCCAGAAATGCGCAGTGAAGAAGAGCTGGAGCTGAACGCCAGAAACAAGCATCTGGCTGGCGTTCAACGCCAGAAATATGCTGCATCTGGGCGTTGAACGCCCAGAACAAGCATCAATTCGGCGTTTAAACGCCAGAATTGCATGCAAAGGCATTTTACATGCCTAATGGGTGCAGGAATGCAAATCTTTGACACCTCAGGATCTGTGGACCCCACAGGATCAACTCAGCATCTGTGGACCCACAGGATCCCCACCTACCTCCACTCACTCTCTTCCCTCTTCTCAATTTTCATCCTCTCTTCCCAATAAACACTCTTCCCCAAAACTCTTCACCAATCACCTCAATCTCTCTTTCCTATCACCACTTTACCACTCACATCATCCACTCTTCCCCATAAACCTACCTCATAAACTCCACCTACCTTCAAAATTCAAAATCAATTTCTCACCCAAAACCCACCCTTATGGCCGAACCTTACCCCCCTCCCTTCCCTATATATAGCCCTCCATTCTTCCTCATTTTCATACCACACAACCCTCTCTTCTCTTCTTGGCCGAATACACCTCTCCCTCCTCTCCTCCATATTTTCTTCTTCTTCTTCATCTATTCTTTCTTCTCTTGCTCGAGGGCGAGCAAAATTCTAAGTTTGGTGTGGTAAAAGCATAAGCTTTTTGTTTTTCCATTACCATTGATGGCACCCAAGACCAGAGAATCCTCTAGAAAAGGGAAAGAAAAGACAAAAGCTTCCACCTCCGAGTCATGGGAGATGGAAAGATTCATCTCCAAAGCTCATCAAGACCACTTCTATGATGTTGTGGCCAAGAAGAAGGTGATCCCCGAGGTCCCTTTCAAACTCAAGAGAAATGAGTATCCGGAGATCCGACATGAGATCCATAGAAGAGGTTGGGAAGTTCTAACAAACCCCATCCAACAAGTCGGAATTCTAATGGTTCAAGAGTTCTATGCTAATGCATGGATCACAAGGAACCATGATCAAAGTAAGAACCCGAACCCAAAGAATTATCTCACCATGGTTCGGGGGAATTACTTAGATTTTAGTCCAGAAAGTGTAAGGTTGGCATTCAACTTGCCAATGATGGAAGAGAACGCACGCCCCTACACAAGGAGAGTCAACTTTGATCAAAGGTTGGACCAAGTCCTCATGGACATATGTGTGGAAGGAGCTCAATGGAAGATTGACTCAAAAGGCAAACCGGTTCAACTGAGAAGACTAGACCTTAAGCCTGTAGCTAGAGGATGGTTGGAGTTCATTCAACGCTCAATCATTCCCACTAGCAACCGGTCTAAAGTTACTATAGACCGGGCCATCATGATCCATAGCATCATGATTGGAGAAGAGGTGGAGGTTCATGAGATTATACCTCAAGAACTCTACAAGGTGGCTGACAAGTCCTCCACTATGGCAAGGTTAGCTTTTCCTTACCTCATTTGCCATCTATGCAATTCGGCTGGGATTGACATAGAAGGAAACATTCCCATTGAGGAAGAGAAGCCCATCACTAAGAAAAGGATGGAGCAAACAAGAGAGCCCATTCATGGAGCTCAAGAGACGCATGAAGCTCATCACCATGAGATCCCAGAGATGCCTCAAATGCATTTTCCTCCACAAAACTATTGGGAGCAAATCAACACCTCCCTAGGAGAATTAAGTTCCAACATGGGACAATTAAGGGTGGAACATCAAGAGCACTCCATCATCCTTCATGAAATTATAGAAGATCAAAAAGCAATGAGGGAGGAGCAACAAAGACAAGGAAGAGACATAGAAGAGCTCAAGGACATCATTGGTTCCTCAAGAAGGAAACGCCACCATCACTAAGGTGGACTCATTCCTTGTTCTTACATTCTCTGTTTTTCGTTTTCTATGTTAAGTGCTTATCTAAGTTTGTGTCTTATTACATGATCATTAGTATTTAGTAACTTTGTCTTAAAGTTATGAATGTCCTAGGAATCCATCACCTTTCTTAAATAAAAAATATTTTTAATTCAAAAGAACAAGAAGTACATGAGTTTCGAATTTATCCTTGAACTTAGTTTAATTATATTGATGTGGTGACAATGCTTCTTGTTTTCTGAATGAATGCTTGAACAGTGCATATGTCTTTTGAAGTTGTTGTTCATGAATGTTAAATATGTTGGCTCTTGAAAGAATGATGACAAGGAGACATGTTATTTGATAATCTGAAAAATCATAAAAATGATTCTTGAAGCAAGAAAAAGCAGCAAAGAACAAAGCTTGCAGAAAAAAAAAAGAAAAAAGATAGCGAAAAAAATAGAAAAAAAAAAAGAGAGAGAAAAAGCAAGCAGAAAAAGCCAAAGCTCTTAAAACCAAAAGGCAAGAGCAAAAAGCCAATAACACTTAAAACCAAAAGGCAAGGGTAAATAAAAAGGATCCCAAGGCTTTGAGCATCAGTGGATAGGAGGGCCTAAAGGAATAAAATCATGGCCTAAGCGGCTAAACCAAGCTGTCCCTAATCATGTGCTTGTGGCGTGAAAGTGTCAAGTGAAAACTTGAGACTGAGTGGTTAAAGTCAAGGTCCAAAGCAAAAGAAGAGTGTGCTTAAGAACCCTGGACACCTCTAATTGGGGACTTTAGCAAAGCTGAGTCACAATCTGAAAAGGTTCACCCAGTTACGTGTCTGTGGCATTTATGTATCCGGTGGTAATACTAGAAAACAAAGTGCTTAGGGCCACGGCCAAGACTCATAAAGTAGCTGTGTTCAAGAATCAACATACTGAACTAGGAGAATCAATAACACTATCTGAACTCTGAGTTCCTATAGATGCCAATCATTCTGAACCTCAACGGATAAAGTGAGATGCCAAAACTATTCAAGAGGCAAAAAGCTACAAGTCCCGCTCATCTAATTGGAGCTATGTTTCATTGATAGTTTGGAATTTATAGTATATTCTCTTCTTTTTATCCTATTTGATTTTCAGTTGCTTGGGGACAAGCAACAATTTAAGTTTGGTGTTGTGATGAGCGGATAATTTATACGCTTTTTGGCATTGTTTTTAGTATGTTTTTAGTAGAATCTAGTTACTTTTAGGGATGTTTTTATTAGTTTTTATGCTAAATTCACATTTCTAGACTTTACTATGAGTTTGTGTGTTTTTCTGTGATTTCAGGTATTTTCTGGCTGAAATTGAGGGACTTGAGCAAAAATCAGATTCAGAGGTTGAAGAAGGACTGCTGATGCTGTTGGATTCTGACCTTCCTACACTCAAAGTGTATTTTCTGGGGCTACGGAACTCAAAATGGTGCGCTTCCAATTGCGTTGGAAAGTAGACATCTAGGGCTTTCCAGCAATATATAATAGTCCATACTTTGGCCGAGTTTAGATGACGTAAAAGGGCGTTGAACCCCAGTTCTATGCTGCTGTCTGGAGTTAAACGCCAGAAACACGTCAGGAACCAGAGTTGAACGCCAGAAATACGTTACAACCTGGCGTTCAACTCCAGAAAGAGCCTCTGTACGTGTAACATTCAAGCTCAGCCCAAGCACACACCAAGTGGGCCCCGGAAGTGGATTTATGCATCAATTACTTACTTCTGTAAACCCTAGTAGCTAGTTTAGTATAAATAGGACTTTTTACTATTGTATTAGATATCTTAGGACGTCTAGTTCTTAGATCATAGGGCTGGCCATTCGGCCATGCCTGAACCTTTCACTTATGTATTTTTTAATTGTAGAGTTTCTACACTCCATAGATTAAGGTGTGGAGCTTTGCTGTTCCTCATGAATTAATGCAAAGTACTACTGTTTCTCTATTCAATTCAACTTATTCCGCTTCTAAGATATTCATTCGCACTTTAACATGAATGTGATGAACGTGACAATCATCATCATTCTCTATAAACGCGTGCCTGACAACCACTTCCGTTCTACCTTCGATTGAATGATTATCTCTTAGATCTCTTAATCAGAATCTTCGTGGTATAAGCTAGATTGATGGCGGCATTCATGAGAATCTGGAAAGTCTATACCTTGTCTGTGGTATTCCGAGTAGGATTCTGGGATTGAATGACTGTGACGAACTTCAAACTCGCAAGTGTTGGGCATAGTGACAGACGCAAAAGGAGGGTGAATCCTATTCCAGTATGATCGAGAACCTCAGATGATTAGCCGTGCTGTGACAGAGCATTTTGACCATTTTCACAAGAGGATAGGATGTAGCCATTGACCACGGTGATGCCTTCAAATGATTAGCCATGCAGTGACAGCGCATAGGACCATTTTCCAGAGAGGATGAAAAGTAGTCATTGACAATGGTGATGTCCTTACATAAAGCCAGGCATAGAAAGGAGTAGGACTTATTGGATGAAGACAGCAGGAAAGCAGAAGTTTAGAGGGACGAAAGCATCTCTATACCTTTATCTGAAATTCTCACCAATGATATACATAAGTATTTCTATCTTTATTTTCTATTTTGTTTATTAGTATTTTCGAAAACTCCATAATCAATTATTATCCGCCTGACTAAGATTTACAAGATGACCATAGCTTGCTTCATACCAACAATCTCCGTGGGATCGACCCTTACTCACGTAAGGTTTTATTACTTGGACGACCCAGTGCACTTGCTGGTTAGTTGTATCGAAGTTTTGAATAAAAAATGATTTATTAAGACGTGTGTACAGAGTTTTTGGCGCCGTTGCCTGAGATCACAATTTTGTGCACCAGACAGCTATGTTACATCCTATCGGGAGGTAATGCGTCTGAGGGAGGAGTTGGAGTCTGCCCGAGCTGATTACTCCGAGCTCCAAGGTCACCTTGTCGGCAGCGTGAATGCTGCTTATGAGAACCTGAAGGAGCAGGTTCGAATTCTGGCTCCCGAGGTCGATCTTTCTCTCTTCAGCCTGGACAATGTTGTGAGGGATGGTAAGATTGTCCCAGAAGACCCGGATGATGATGATGTCGAACCTCCCCCTGCGCCTACCGCCAAAGTGTCAACTTCTTCAGTTCCTTCAGCTGAGGTCGATCATCCCGTATCCAATCCGGACTGTCAAATCCTGAATCGAGATGATGGGACCGTGGATGCTGTGCCCATTCAGACTCGCCCTCCTTCTCCCCGTTCTGATGCTACCGGAAAGGCTTTTGATGCTTAACTGAACTTTTTTATCTTTATTGTGTGGATAGCCCGGCTTGTGGGATTTTAAACTCTTTATTTTGTAAATTGTATTTTGCTGACTGTTGACACTTATTTAGTTGCTTGTTTAGCAACCTTAGGCTAAAAAACAAAAAATAGCTTCCAAGTTCTTGTGGCTGATTTGGGTAGCCCCTTTGAATTTTGTTTTTATCACAACTTCGCGCCTTCAGTATCATATCTATCTTTATCTCGTCTTAGGCACTTTTTTTTTGCTTTTGGCTTTGATTCCTTTTGAGGTAAAAATCCTGTTATTTTGGACCTTTTGTGGGGTCTCTGGAAAGTATTACTTTTGCAGCCTTTGCACTCTATGTGAATCAACTTCATCATGTCGGGCCCTTCTAAGTTACCTTTGTAATCCTCTTTTTTGGACCTTGTTTAGGTCCCTTTCAGGGATTACGTTTGTAACTTTTTCGTTTTGGGCCTGACTTCGTCATGTCGGATCAAGTTATTTCGTAATCCTCTTTCTTGGACCTTGTTCAGGTCTCTTTCAGGGATTACTTTTATATCTTTATGTGTTGGACCGACTTCGTCATGTCGGATCAAGTTATTTCGTAATCCTCTTTCTTGGACCTTGTTCAGGTCTCTTTCAGGGATTACTTCTATAACTTTGTGTTTTGGGCCGACTTTGTCATGTCGGGCCCTTCTAAGTTACTTTTGTAATCCTCTTTCTTACACCTTGTTCAGGTCTCTTTTAGGGATTACTTCTATAACTTTGTGTTTTGGGCCGACTTTGTCATGTCGGGCCCTTCTAAGTTACTTTTGTAATCCTCTTTCTTGGACCTTGTTCAGGTCTCTTTCAGGGATTACTTCTATAACTTCGTGTTTTGGGCCGACTTCGTCATGTCGGACCCTTCTAAGTTACTTTTGTAATCCTCTTTCTTGGACCTTGTTCAAGTCTCTTTCAGGGATTACTTCTATAACTTTGTGTTTTGGGCCAACTTTGTCATGTCGGGCCCTTCTAAGTTACTTTTGTAATCCTCTTTCTTGGACCTTGTTCAGGTCTCTTTCAGGGTTACTTCTATAACTTCGTGTTTTGGGCCAACTTCGTCATGTCGGTCCCTTCTAAGTTAAAGTAATCCTCTTTTATAGGGTTGGCCAGACCTCTTTCCAGGGTTTACTTATAACTTGGTTTGACTTGGTTCGACTTCTTAACGTCGGCCAATCTTTTAAGTTATTATTTAGCAATCCATCAGGACCTCGTCAGGTCCTTTCTCCGGATCACTTTCGATAACTTCTTGCATTATCCTATTTTCATCTTTGCCGATTTGTAGAAAGGGGATTAAATCCTCGTTTAGTCGACCTCTAGATGAATTTGGTTTTCATCCTTGTTGGTCTTTATCGTGATCGTGCAGTGAATTTATTTTTCACTTTCTGCCAATCTGTCGCTTTATAATCGGACGATGAATGTTTCAGATTAATGCGTCTTGAAAACTTTGTAGAACGTTTAATATATTTTATTTAAAAGAAAATGAAAATATGTACATATAGAGCTTTTATCCTCTGAATCTCATCTTGGTGCCTTATTAAAAAAAAACCTTTTCAGGAAAAAGAGTGCATCCTATGATGAGATCTTTTACCTTCTCTAGCTATAGTACCTTCTTAGGTTGCAGGTTTGCCATGACCTAGGAAGTTCTCGCCCGTCGAGTTTGGATAGTCTGTAGTAGCCCTTCCCAAGTACTTCTATGACTCAGTAGGGTCCTTTCCAGTTTGCTGCTAGCTTTCCTTCCCCGGGTCGAGTTGTTCCAATATCATTTCGAATTAGGATGAGATCGTTCTCAGTGAAACCTCTTGGCACTACCTTTTGATTATATCTGGAAGCCATTCGACGTTTTAGTGCTTCATCCTTGATCTGAGCTCTTTCTTAAATTTCAGGAAGTAGGTCGAGCTCTTCCTTTTGAAGTTGGGAGTTGGCTTCTTCATTGTAGTGGACCACTCTAGGCGACCCTTCTTCGATCTCTACCGGGATCATTGCCTCCGTTCCGTATGCTAGTCGGAAGGGTGATTCCTTTGTGGTGGAATGTGGCGTTGTTCGATATGCCCATAGGACTTGTGGAAGTTCTTCGGCCCAAGCTCCATTTGCCTCTTGTAATCTCCATTTTAGCCCGGCCAATATGACTTTGTTAGCAGCTTCGGCTTGTCCATTGGCTTGGGGATGTTCGACGGAGGTGAACTGGTGCTTTATGTTCAAGTCGACTACTAATTTTCTGAAGCCTGCATCTGTGAATTGGGTGCCATTGTCTGTGGTGATGGAGTATGGAACCCCAAACCTTGTGACAATGTTCCTATATAGGAATTTTCGACTTCTTTGAGCAGTGGCGTTAGCTAGGGGTTCTGCCTCGATCCACTTTGTGAAATAGTCTACTCCTACTATAAGAAATTTAACTTGTCCCGATCCTTGGGGAAAGGGTCCAAGAAGGTCGAGTCCCCATTTCGCGAATGGCCAAGGTGAGGTTACGCTGATAAGCTCTTCTGGCGGGGCGATATGAAAGTTGGCATGTTTTTGGCACGGTGAGCATGTCTTTACAAACTCCGTAGCCTCCTTTTGTAGAGTTGGCCAATAAAATCCTGCCCGAAGTACTTTTTTGGTGAGTGCTTGTGCTCCAAGATGATTACCACAGATGCCACTGTGTATTTCTTCTAGAACTTCCTTTATGTTGGAAGTTGGTACACATTTTAGCAATGGTATTGAAATTCCTCTTTTATATAGAGTATTGTTTATGATAGTGTAGTATTGTGCCTCCCGTTTTAACCTCTTCGCCTCCTTTTCATCTGAAGAGAGTGTTTATGTTTTGAGGTAGTTAATTATGGGAGTCATCCATCCTTGGTCCTGACCTGTTATGGTTAGGACTTTTCCTCTTCTGAGATTGACGGGTTCTGTAGCATTTCCTGGATGAGGCTTCTATTGTTGCCCCCTAGTTTGGTGCTAGCTAGTTTTGAGAGTGCATCAGCTCGGGCATTTTGTTCGCGGGGTATGTGGCGGATCTCATATTCCCCAAGTTGTTTGAGTTGTTCCCTGGTTTTGTCCAAATACTTCTTCATGGTGGGATCTTTGGCTTGGTAGCTCCCTGTTATTTGTGAGGTGACTACTTGTGAGTCGCTAAAGATGATGAGTTTTTTAGCTCCCACCTCCTTAGCCAGCTTTAAACCAGCTAGTAGTGCTTCGTATTCCGCCTGGTTGTTTGAGGCAGGGAACCCGAATTTGAGGGAAAGCTCAATTTGGGTTCCTTGGTTGCTTTCAATTATCACACCTGCGCCGCTTCCAGTCTTATTCGAGGAACCGTCCACGTAAATATTCCATTCTATGGGATTTTCCGGGGTGTCTGTAAATTCTGCAATGAAGTCGGCTAAGTACTGTGATTTAATGGCTGTCCGAGCTTCGTATTGAAGGTCGAATTCGGACAGCTCGACTGCCCATTGTAGGATTTTTTCTGCTAGATCTGTTTTTTGTAATATCCCTTTTATGGGCTGGTTGGTCCGAACCTTAATGGTGTGAGCTTAGAAGTACGAGCGGAGACGTCGAGATGTTAATATGAGCGCATAGGCAAATTTTTCAATTTTTTGGTAGTTCAGCTCGGATCCCTGTAGCGCTTTACTAATGAAGTATACAGGTTGTTGCCCTTTGTCGTCCTCTCAAACTAGTGCTGACGCTATTGCCCAACTTCCTACCACGAGGTATAATACGGGTGGCTCTTCCCCTCGTGGTCGAGTTAGGATGGGTGGTTGTCCCAGGAAACTTTTGAAGTCCTGAAAGGCTTTCTCACACTCTGTTGTCCATTCTAACTTTTTTACTTTTCTCAGAGTGGCGTAGAAGGGGACAAGGCCGCCAACCTCCCGTTGAGTTATTGTACCTCTTTAACACAAGTTGGGCTCTTCATGTTGAGTATAGCCTGGAATTTATCTGGATTTACCTCGATTCCTCTTTGTGTGAGCATAAAACCCAAGAACTTGCCAGCTTCTGCTGCAAAGGTGCATTTTGCAGGATTGAGTTGCATGCCATGCTTCCTTATAGTGTCGAACATTTGGACCAAATCAGACAATAATGTCTCTTCACTTTGTGTCTTTATCAACATGTCGTCCACATAGACTTCCATGATTTTTCCGATATGGTCTGAAAAAACTTTGTTCATTAGCCTTTGATAAGTTGCCCCCGCGTTTTTAAGACCAAAAGGCATTACGATGTAGCAATAGTTTGCTTTTGGTGTTAGAAACGAGGTTTTTTCCTGATCAGGTGGATACATTGGAATTTGATTGTATCCAGAATATGCATCCATAAACGAGAGGTATTTATATCTGGATGAGGCATCCACCAATGCGTCGATACTTGGGAGTAGATAAGGATCTTTTGGGCAGGCCTTGTTGAGATCGGTGTAGTCGGTGCACATTCGCCACTTCCCATTAGATTTTTTCACCAAGACGACGTTGGCTAGCCATAGTGGGTACTTGACTTCTCCTATGAATCCTGCCTCTAGTAGCGCTTGTACCTGTTCTTCCACAGCTTGAGATCGTTCTGGCTCAAGTTTTCTTCATCTCTGCTGTATCGGCCGAGATCCTGGATAGACCGCCAACTTGTGGCACATTAGTTTGGGGTCTATACCTGGCATGTCTGCAGCTTTCCATGCGAAGAAATCGACATTATCTCGTAAGAACTGTATCAGTGATTCTTTTGTGTCTCTATTTAGGATCGTGCCGATATTAGTTGTTTTGTCCGAGGTGTTTCCGATCTGAACTTTCTCTACTTCACCTTCGGGCTGTGGACGGAGTTCTTCTCGTCTCTGAACTCCACCGAGCTCAATTGTGTGGAATTCTTCTCCTCTACCTCTGAGGTTTAGACTTTCATTATAACAGCGACGTGCCATCTTTTGATCTGCCTTTATTGTAGCTATCCCTTCTGTAGTTGGAAATTTCATGCATAGATGTGGAGTTGAGACTATTGCGCTGAATTGATTTAAGGTTGTCCGTCCTATTAAGGCATTATAGGCTGAACTCATGTCGACCACGATGTAGTCTATTTTGAGTGTTCTAGATTGGTTTCCTTTTTCGAAGGTTGTATGTAGTGGCACATATCCCAATGGTTGTACCAGGGTATCTCCCAGCCCGAACAGGTTGTTCGGGTATCTTTTAAGCTCTTTTTCTTCTAAGCCGAGCTTATCAAAGGTAGTTTTGAATAAGATGTCGGCAGAGCTCCCTTGGTCTATTAATGTGCGGTGGAGATTGGCGTTTGCCAGTATGATGGTGATGACCATGGGATCGTCGTGTCCTGGGATGATACTGGATGCATCTTCCTTGGTGAACGTAATTGCAGGGATGTAGGGCGCTTCCTCCTTTCCTTTGACATGATATACTTCTTTAAGATATCTTTTGTGGGATGATTTGGAGATTCCTCCTCCTGCAAATCCTCCGTGTATCATATGAACATGTCTTTCTGGCGTACGAGGTGATCGCTCGGTTCGCCCGGCCTCTTCGTCCCTCCTCCTTTTTCTTTGCTCATCGTCTCAGGTGGCCAAATATCGATCTAGTTTTCCTTCTCTTACTAACTTTTCTATGACATTTTTAAGTCAAAGCATTCGTTGGTGAAGTGCCCACGGACTCGATGATATTCACAATATTCATTCCGGTTTTCTCCTCCTTTTTTGCCTTTGAGTGGTCGGGCTGGGGGTATTTTTTCTGTGTGGCAGACTTCTTTGTAAACATCCACCAGGGACACCCTAAGAGGAGTGTAATTATGGTATTTTTTAATTTTCCCCTTGTCAATCTTCCTTCTTTTTGGACTCTTTGTCTTTGTATCGGTAGGTGAATCCGGATTTTGAGGTTTCTCCTAGTCGAGAATTTTCTTCCATGTTGATGTATTTCTCTGCTCGTTCCTGCACTTCGTCCAGAGATGTGGGGTACTTCTTTGATATGGATTGGCTAAAATGTCCTTCTCGCAGGCCATTGATGAGGCCCATGATGGCGGCCTCTGTTGGTAAGCTTTGTATGTCTAGGCATGTTTCGTTGAATATTTCCATGTAGTTGCGAAGACTTTCCTGATCTCCTTGCTTGATTCCTAGTAGGCTGGGGGCGTACTTAGCCTTGTCTTTTTGGATGGAGAATCTGGCCAGGAATTTTTTGGCTAGGTCATCAAAGCTTGAGATAGACTTCGGAGGTAGGTTGTCGAACCATCTGATTGCTGTCTTTGTGAGAGCTGTTGGAAAAGCTTTGCAACGAACTGTATCTGAGGCGTCGGTGAGGTACATTCTACTTCTGAAATTGCTGAGGTGATGGTTGGGATCCGTAGTGCCATCGTACAAGGTCATGTCCGAAAGTTTGAAGTCCTTAGGAATTTTGGTCTTCATGATCTCCCTAGTGAATGGATCTTGTTCTTTGCGTGAGTTGTCCTCAAGGGTGGTCTGAGTGGCTCTTGCTTTGAGATCGGCTTCGAGTTTCAGAAGTTTATCTTCTAATTCTCGACGTTGTCTTACCTCTCTTTGTAGATCCTTCCCGACTTCTCGTTGATGATGGGTTTCCTTTTCGAGTTGCTTTAATCAATCTTGAAGCGCCTCTATCACTCCCGGATTTGATGAGTTTTTGTCCCTGTTGGATTCCAGAGCGTCTTTTAGTGTAGTGTCCGCGTTTTTGTGCAGTGTTCTATCCTCTAGATCTGAATTGTGGTCGTTGTCATGATCGTTCGCCATGGTGGTGGGATGACTTCCAGGTTCCCCGGCAATGGCGCCAATGTTCCGAGGGTTACCTGAAACTGTAGGTCAATCTCAGACGAGATCTTCCGTACTGGTCGGGGATGACGTGTCCGGCTAGTGGGAGACAACCGGAGCTGTCATCTCCGACTTGTGGGACTGGCTGCACTGCTGATCCTTGGTCACTGGAGGGTGGGGGGGTACCTGCAAGAGACTCTGATGCTTAAGTTAGCATGAGTATTAAACAGGTTTTTAGTAGAATCAGAGTATGAGTTATACCTGGGTGCTCCAGTGTATTTATAATGGTGAGAAGTGACCTTTTTAGATAAGATAAGTTAGTTATCTTATCTTATCTTATCTTTGAGTTGAGGTCAGCTTATCTTTTAAGGGAACCGCCCTTATCTCAATAGGCTTGGACTGCCTTTGGATTTGGGTCGTGTTCCTCTATTTGGGCCCCTTACTGGGCTTTCCTGTCGATTTGACCGACCTCTTTGAGAAGAGGTCGGATAGCCTGACCTGAAGAGATCAGTTGCTTTATTACTGAACATCCCAGATCGGATAGCTCAACCCAGGGTATGAACAGGTTGATTGACAGAAATTAAACAAAGCTATAAAGAATAGGGAAGATAAGAATAAGGAAGATTCATTGGGATTAGGAGATGTTGCTCTCTTTGGATCAACTTTAGATCATCTCATCTTTATTCATGCAACTCATTGACCTCTTGGAAATCATGATTGATTGAACCCTAATTCCTTGGTGATTCAATATTTCAAATCTTGATAATCAGCCAATTCTTTGGTCTAATTGCTTATGAAGAGAGATAAGCTTGGTCCCTGATTTTACCATACATCCTCATAGATCCAAGTAATTGGGCAGATTTAATGTCACCATATCCAATCCCAAAACCCAGATCTACTCAATATGAGAAGGGATTTCAAGCATGATTTCATGTTTCCTTTTCTAAAGTTCTCATGACACCCAAATTGCATTCAAACTCTTTTCCAAGATAATTGAACACTAAGCATGAAGAATGAAATTCCTTCTACCAAATCAAAGAGAGATGAAGAGAAGAAGAAATTCACTATCATTTAATCCATCAAGTACAATAGAGCTTCCTCCCCCAATGAGAGGGAGTTTAGCTACTTATAGCTTAGAGAAAAGTACAAGAGATGGAAGAAGATGAAGTAAGTAAAGTCAAAGTTCCAAACCCCTTCTCAGTACTCTTCAAGA
Source organism: Arachis hypogaea (assembly GCF_003086295.3). NCBI lineage: Eukaryota > Viridiplantae > Streptophyta > Magnoliopsida > Fabales > Fabaceae > Arachis > Arachis hypogaea. Next base: position 77,026,210 of record NC_092053.1, read on the forward strand.
GGTATTTATACTACTCCTATTCTAGAAATAAAAATTTACAAAAAGAAAATAAAACTACAACTAAAAACTAAAGAGAATAACCATTTACTAGAAATGTGTGAGTGGCGTGTGAGCGGCATGTGAGTGGCATGCCACGCCCAGCTCATTGGTTTGGTTTGGCGTGCCACGCCCAGCTCTCAAGTGGCACTTCCCCTTAGTGAAGCTGGCTTGGCATGCCACACCCATCTCCCAAGTGGCACGTCCCAAGGTGCATTCTTTCATCTCCTTCTCTGGCATTTTGAACTGGCGTGTCACGCCCTCAGCAAAGTCTTCATTCTTCTTCTCTGGAAGGTTGAACTAGCGTGACATGCCCTCATTTGAGCCTTCAATTTCTTCTCTAGAAGGTTGGCTTGGCGTGCCATGCCCATGTCTAGCGTGCCACGCCCATGTTGGTGAAAAGCCCAACACACACGCCTAGCTCCTTTTCTTGCTTTGTTCCTCTTTTGTTGCTCTTTTCACCTGAAATCCAAGAAAGACTCATTTCAAAGTATTGTCCCATAAATTCATCATATAGTTCTTGTGAATGCATCAAATGAATGAAAATTCACTACTTTTATGGTCCTTTGAGATGAGAGAAAGAGGTAGATAATGCAAGTCATCATGGTACGAAACACTTATCTCAGGCCCAGTGTCGGCAATCGGGCAACAAACCGACACAGGAGCTCATGGCCTATATAGGACTAGACATGTATCATACTTGTTTGCGCATATTTCTTTGTGATTGTGTTTTCTATGATTATGTGTGCTTGAGATTGGATTCTATGTTCTGTAATTGCTGAGTTGGATTATACTTTTGTTGACTGTTGTTATTGTCTGAGAACATAATGAAACGAACTTAACTTCTAACTCGACCCTACTAAGAACTCCCCAGTTCTTACCCCTTATTTCCACCCCCTTTCAACTACAGGTGTGAAGGTTTAATGCGGAGCTACAGGAGCATAGAAGATTATTTTCATGAGTTGAGTTGTTAGAATTTAATTTCCCCTCATCATTCATTATTTTGGTTTTTAGAGGCGTAGGACTTGTAATTGAGATTCCTTGAATAAGTCTATGTATATAAAGTTATGTGAATATATATATATATATATGTGTGTGTGTGTGTGTGTGTGTGTGTGTGTGTGTGTGTGTGTGTGTACTTTTGTAATTAAGTGATTTAAAATAAAGTCTCCTTTTGTTTTCTTAATTAAAGTTTCGGTTCGTATTCACAAAGGCTCAATATTAAATAAAGATAGTATAAGATAAAAGATTTGAAGGTAAGTAGTGCTCGAACTTTTAGTACAATCATGAGGTGCTAAAAGTTAGGGTGTTACATTATGGTATCAGAGCAGTTCGTTCCTGTTAGAGCCTTGGGAATGGACTGACTATGCTTCGCTGCATACTCTAAGTGTCTATCATGACTTGTCCTAGTGACAAGAGTTTGAGTTTTAGATGTATGACTGTCTATCGATCAATGCTGTTAGTCGACCGTTGCATTCTTCATGGTATTAGGTCTAGCCAACTTAATACTGATGATTTGTTTATACAGAAACATTAATGGATTATCATAGACAAAATAGAAAAAATAGGTTATGCGAATCACAGGGTTTGGTTCCGTTAGAAGTTACGTTTTATGGGTTGGATTCGATTCGAAGTATACTCTTTACTCGTGCTATGTGACTTGGTGTCATATATTCTTTCAATGTTTTCATTAGAATTCTTTGTTCTGGATTCCCTCTTTAAAATGTGATTTGATTACTCCTTTCAACTACACCTTATCATTCATATGTTTCTTTGCCTGATTGTGATCCTATCTGTTCGCTTGAATCTTTTCGAACATTCATTCTTGGGTTGCTTGTATCATTCTTCGTGAATCATGTCTTCTTTTAGTAGAGTCTGAACTTAGTTTATTATATCAATTTTTTAGGATGAAAATTTTTATAAGTGGAGTAGGATGTAAGACCCCAAATTTTTGAAAATTAAATAATTAGCTATTTATGAGCTAATATATTATATTGAGATGTAGTTTTTAAGAAAACTATTTTTAACAAAAATAATTAAATAGAATTTTATGATTATTGAAGTTTAATTCAATTATTACTTATTCTATTAAATTTGAATTATTTATCAAAAAATAATTTAATAAAACAAAAATTAAACTGATTTTTATTGTTATTATTATTATTATTATTATTATTATTACCAAAGCCATTAAAGCAAAGAAAAGAAAGCAAATGGGCAACATGACTTGTAATGGCTTTATACATATATATATAATTGACACCTAACAAAGAAAGTTCACCATCTAATGTTGCTCATTCCATGACCGAATGAAGTTGGAAAAAGGGAAAGAAAGAGAGATCGTGGGTGAGGGAGAGCACCATGACTCCCTTTGATCTCCCGGCTTCGATTTCTTGTGATCCGTAACTCCAATAAAAAAATCTAACTTGATAAAAGTGTTCGTATCCTCCTCCTCTACACGTTGGCATCACTTTTGTTCGGTGAAAGTTGACGGTGATGTAGCTCCCCTTTCTCTTGAGTTTGGCCAATTGGAGTTCTAGGAGGCACAGACGATTCTGACGTTTTCTTCTTCAGCGGGTTGGTTAGAAGGCTTCTCCGGAGCTTTGAGTATTTTGATTTTGTATGAAGGTAGGGTTTGGTAATTTTATAATAATTAAATGCAAATTTGATAAGTGAATATTGATTTGGTTGATAATTGTTTGAGTTTGAATGAGTTTATGTTGAATTATAGTTGTTGATTGTGATTTGTTAGTTCGGCTAGGAGGAACAGCTCAGCTGTGGTTATTTTAATGATTTTTGGACTGTTGTGATGTGGTATTTTAAAGAAATTGATGAGATTTGGTGATTGGAAGATTAAATTAAACCTGAGGAAAATCAGTAACCGAAAGACTCAAAAACAGATTAAAATACAAGTAATATTTTGAAAGAAAAAGGTTTAGGGTTTCGATTTTAGTATAAGAGGGAGATTAGTAATTAAATTTTATTTTTAAAGGGTAACATTGTATTTGTATTGATAAACCCCATTTTTAGGGTTTATCTTGTGCCTAATTTAGGGGATTTTATGACCTTTTACCCATATTTATTCAATGAGATAGCATGGTTTCATGATTGTCTCCTAATTTGTGCTTAAGTGTGAAAACATGCTTTTTAGGTCTTTAATTGCTAATTTTGATTCACCTCTAATTCCATTAGATGCCTTGATGTGTTTGTTAGTGAATTCAGGATGGAAAGGCTAGGAATGAATCAAAGGGATGAAGAGGAAAAGCATGCAAGTGGAGAACTCATGAAGAAACAAGAATTTGGGATGCTGAGATTAACACGCACGCGCAGCAGACGCGCACGCGCAGCAGACATGCACGCGTGGATTGTGAGGTCACATGGCGACGCGTACGCGCGGATAGCAATTTGTCAAGCGACGAGTGCGCGTGGGACGTGACTCACTTAAAGGCAATCCGCTGGGGGCGATTTTTGGGCTTCCTAGGCCCAGATCCAACTCATTTCTGATGCTATTTAACCCAAGAAATAAAGAGGGATCAACAAGCTAGACACATTAGTTTAGTTTAGTTAGTTTAGTTTTGGAGGGAAAGTTAGTTTCTAGAGAGAGAAGCTCTCTTTTCTCTCTAGAATTAGGTTAGAGGTAGATTAGAATTTCTTAGATCTAGGTTAATTTCATGCTTTAATTTACTTTTCCTTTTGTAATTCTTGTTCTTCTACATCTCCTCTCTCTAGTTTAGCATTTAATTCTTTTAATTCTCTACTTTTATGTTGATGCACTCTTGTTCCTCTTATTTCTCTTTTAATGCAATTTATGATTCATGTTCCTTTATTGTTGAATTGCTTTGTTATTGTTTAATTCCTTGCAATTAGTAGTTGTAGATTTATAATTCTTGCAATTTGATTTTACTTTCCTTTTATGCATCCCAAGTGTTTGACAAAATGCTTGGTTGGATTATAGAGTAGGTTTTTCTCCTTTTGGCCTAGGTAGAGTAATTAGTGACTCTTGAGTTATCTAATTCTTTTGTTGATGGATAATTAGAAGTTCCTAATTAACTTGAATGCCACTAAAGCTAGTCTTTCATCATGATTAGGCTAGGACTTGTGGAATCAAGTTAATTCATCCACCTGACTTTCCTTCATAGTTAGAGGTTAACTAAGTGGGAGCAATGGATAATTGTTGTCACAATTGAGGAGGATAATGAGGATAGGACTTCTAGTTCTCATACCTTGCTAAGAGCTTTGTTAATTGTTAGTTTATTTCTTTTGCCATTTATATTTCTTGTCTATTATCTCAAAAACCCCAAACATACTTCATAACTAATAACAAGAATACTTTATTGCAATTTCTAGGGATAACGACTCGAGGTTTGAATACTTCGGTTATTTTTATAGGGGTTTGTTACTTGTAACAACCAAATTTTTGTATGAAAGGATTATTGTTGGTTTAGAAACTATACTTGCAACGAGAATTCATTTGTGAAATTCTACACCATCAAAAATCCATTCATCAAAATGGTGTCGTTGCCAGGGAATTGCAATGGTGTTATGCTATTGGTTATTGTATATATGTGAATATTGTGAATAGCTTGATTTTTAGATTTCTTGTTAGTTTTAGGACTTTGTTTCATTATTTCTTATTAGCTTTTATTTCTATTTCTCTTTTCATTATGAATTCTCACTTTGGCTATGAAAGTCACAATGAAGATGTGTATCAAGGATGGGACAACCAAAGGTGGGAGGAGCCATATATAGATGATCAATCCTATTGGCAATAAACCCCCACCAATGCACTATGAATAAGAGCCATTCCATGATACATACCAATCAAATGGTTATGGTGAATCTCCTTGTGACTTTCAAGAACCACCACCATATGCCTATGAGTCAAATCCTCAACATAACCCTCAACCATAGTCACAAGCCCCTTTCCACCAAACACCTCCATATGACCCTAACCCATATCCACCATACCAACCACCTTTCGAGCCTTATGAGCCATATATAGAACCACCACCATTCCAACCTCAACAATTTGAAGAACCACCTCCTCTATACTATGACCAAGATGAACCACCTTCTCCATACTGTAACCAAGATGAACCACCTCCAAGGTGTGCAAATTTTCAACCTCAAGATGAATTCTACCTTCCACCACAACCTTCCAAGGAAGAATATTCATGTCCATCGATCCAAGAGCCATACGATCCTAATCATGTCATCCAAGCGGAACAAGAGTCAAGGGATCATCTCACGAAAGCATTGGATCAACTTCAAGCAACCATGGAGTGTATTGTGCAACAAATAGAAAAAGTGGAGAGTATTGAACCGCCACAACCCTACCAAGAAGAACCACCTCCCTACTATGAGTCCTTCATCCAAAATGATGAACTCTTCCATCCACCCCAACCTCCAATGGATGATATCTTTGATGTTCTTGTTCAAGGACAAGAGGAGATGAAAAGGGAGGACTTGAATTCACGGCCGTCTTGGCCAAGGTAGTAAACCAATTAGCCTTCCAATGCTTGGACACTCAAGGAACTCCCATGGCAACATGTGGAGGATCAAATGAAGAGCATATCATGAAGGAGAGATTGGAAACTCCAGTAGAAAATGAGGATTGTTGCTTTGTATTGGAACAATTGGAGGAAGCTTTAATTATTAATGAAAAGGGAGAAGTGGTTGAAGACTTAGGAGATGCGGAACCCCATGGGAACACAGCGTTGAAGAAAATCCCTCCAACAAGATTGAAGTTGATGTTGAGGAAGAATGTGCACAACCTCCAAGGCATATTCCATACGAAAAATTGGATGGGATAGAGCAAGAATTAAATTCCCTTGGAATTGAAGATCAAGCATCAAATCGTAGTGGTGGTGAATCCTTTGAACTTAAAGAACCTTCTCCCGATGAGATAGGAAGTAATGTGGAGGTAAATTTCTCTCATCCTCCCGTTTATGATTTGAGTAAAGGAAAAGAGTTAGATAAAATTGTTGAATAAAGGATTGAGATTAAGAGATCTTGTGAGGAGGTGGAGGTCCTTAGAAAAAGAAGGACGGGAGTTGGATATGCTTTGTCAAGATCCTTGGAAGCCTCTTTACCTAGGTTGTCATCTACTCCTTCACTTGAGTGGGTAAAATTCATTTCTATTAGCTTCATTGTCCCACTTGAGTATGGCTTGCTTGAAACGGATGGTCAACTTAGGATGCTTTGCGGGATGAAGCGTAAGAGAAAGATGTTTCATGGTTGGCGTTGTAAATCAAAGCTCATTATAGTTGATACATCAAAGATGGAATAAAAAGGTTGGAATAGTGCTCGATTAGATGGGTCTAGAAAGATTGTTGGGCACTTCATTGAGAATTCATCTTGCTTGCCACCCGGATGCACTAATAATGACCAACTTCAAAACGGGTGTAAAATTAAAGTATGGGATCCCGGATTACAAGAAGAGGATCACCTTTGGGAGCCCCAAGCTTATGAAGAACTCCATTAAGACTTGGTGCAACTCATGAGAAATCTTGGGGCACAATGGAGAACCAAGCATTGGTGGGAGTTCCAAGAAGAATTTAAGCACAAGCCACCTTCATGAGGAGCTCCCCATAAGTCCAACTTAAGGACAATAAACAAAAGTGCTAGGTGGGAGACTGATGGGAAGCAGAAGCTGATGAATTAAAAATTATTAAAATTGATACGTTGCAAGTATAGTTCTTAATTCACCAAAAATCTGCCTATCAATTTAGAAATGTGTCACAAAGAGTTTAAATCAAAACTACTGGGAGTTTTAAGTCCCAGGTCGTCTCCCAACGAGTTGCAGAGAAGGGTGCTATCTTATTAATCAGAGGTTCGAAGAAATTGAGGTAAGTAAATTGGAATGTAAACTGAGGAAAATTAAATGATATGAATAAAAGCCTTGACTGGGAATTGATTAGTTAGAATCTCTATCATTGATGGAGTGATTTTTTTTGATTGATTTATAATTAACGGTTACTCTGTTTAGTTATCCTTTACTAGGTAAGGGAAAGTCAAACAAGTTGGATTACTAGATCCGTTCACGAGTTACAACCCACTAAGTTCAAAGGGATTGACGTTGGTGACAGGATAGCAATTCAACAATTAACCCAATTACAAATTTTCTTTCAATCCTTCCAACTCAAGAGTTCCTTTTCAATCAATTCCCCATCAAGTAATGAAACTACTCACGCATTGTAAATAATAAATCCATAACACATAAAAGGGAATTAAAAGAAGACATGATTATTGGAATTGAAATTGAATTAAAAAGAAATAATCCTTGCGTTAATTAATCATAAAAGTATCTGAATGACAGAATTGAACATAACAAAGAACATGGAAGAATAAAACCAAGTTAAGAGAACAAACTAGAATGATGAAGTCTTGATGAGGAAATAACTCTTCTCAATGTTCCAATGCTAGGGCCAATTGAAAATTAAAATTCTAAAAACTAGAGAGAAAAAACATAAGAGAGTGAAAAACTAGATCTAAAACTACTGAATGAATGTGTGTGTTATTTCTGCATATTCTCTGACTCTAGTCTGCTGTTCCGGGCCGAAAACTGGGCCGAAATAAGGTCCAAAATCGCCCCCAGCAAATTCTGCAGATTATGCAGATCGCACATGTCACACGATCGCGTCATCCATGCGGACGCGTCGCTTGCGCTTTTTCCTCTCCACGCGTTCACGTCGTCCATGCTACCGCGTCGCTTGCGCTTTCCAATCCGCGTGGCCGCGCAAGCCATGCGGCCGCGTCACTGCGATTTGCGCTCCTTCGCGCGGTCACTTGAGCCATGCGACCGCGTCACTTCTCGCTGGTTATCTCCTCAAATTCTTGTGTTCCTTCCATTTTTGCTAGCTTCCTCTCCAATCTCCATCTCATTCATGCCCTATAAAGCCTGAAACACTTGACACACAGATCACGGCATCGAATGGAATAAAGGAGAATTAAAATTAAATAATTAAAGTCTCTAGGAAGCAATGTCCAAACATGTACAAAATTTAGGAAGGAAATCTAAATGCATGCTAAATTGATGAATAAGTGGGTAAGGATCATGACAAAACCACACAATTAAACACAATATAAACTATAAAATAGTGGTTTATCAACCTCCCCACACTTAAACATTAGCATTTCCTCATGCTAAATTGAAGGAGACAAGGAAATAAGTATGAACATGCAGAAACTCATGAAATGCAATGCAATCCTACATATATAAATAAATGCAACTATATGATTATTGTCCACTTGATCAAAAGTAAATAAGCCCTTCAAAACAATTACAAATCAAATTCCACTAATTCTATCATTATACAATAAAACCGATAAAAGTGCAAGAAGATAGCTTATGAAAGCAGGAAACATGAAAATTCAAGCATTGAACCCTCACTGATAATGTATGTACGCTCTAATCTCTAGTGTATAGGGTAATCACTCTATTCTTCTCTAGTCATGTTTTCAAACTTTTGTTTTTCTCCTAACCAATCAACAACAGTTAATATACCAATGCAAACATCATGAGGTCTTTTCAGGGTTGTAATGGGGCCAAGGTGCAGGTAAGGGTATATATATGGCTAAGTGAGCTTTATAAATTGAATCTTTAATTAACCTAAGCTCTCACCTAATATACATATATTCTATATACTTTTAAATTCAGGCCTAGCTACCCATAATTCCCTTTTTCAACCCATACTCATGTTTCAACTTTGTATTTTAATCCTATCATATGTGCATTGATCTTTGAATTCTGAATTTAACATTGGGGTAATTTTATCCCCTTATTTATTTGTTTATTGTCTCTCTTTTTTTTTTTTGAATTGAAATAAATAAAGCTTATCAACGCACATAGATTTTTGATTCTTATAGTTTCACATGAACAGGTATCCAAATTCCCTTTAAATTTTCATGACACATTCCCTTAACAACTTTTGTTCCCACAATTTCCCATACTTAACTAGCACACACAATTCTATCTTAAGCTAACCAAAGATTCAATTTGGGATATGCAATTGTTTTTCAGCTTGAGGTTAGTAATGTGGTAAAATATAGAACAAATGGGGTTTTAAAGGCTCAAAGTGGTTAACAAAGGTAATTGAAAAGGGTAGGCTTGATTTGGATAAGTGAGTTTAAATAAATAATGGCCTCAATCATGTACAAGCATGTAAATATAATAAATATTGGACATATAAGATAAAACAAAATATAGATTACAATCATAGAGAAGTAAACACACAAGAATAAAATAATTATGGTTAAATAATGTAACCATACATAAAGGCTCAAATCTTTCACAGGTTGTGTGTTCTTTAGCTCAAACATCATGTTCCAAATACAACTCAAGAAGATTTATCATAAAATTTTGAAAAATTAGTGAAATTTTATTCCAAAGATAGATTTTTAAAAGAAACTTATTGTCTTTTCAATCAAGTAGAACATGCATGCAACTATTCTAACCTATGCAATTTATTCTATTCTATAAAGGGGAGAAAATTTAACTAAAATATTCTAATTATTGATGTACAGAGAAGAGAAATTACCTCCGGAAGTCAGGTACTGACCGACCTCCCCACACTTAAGGCTTTGCACCGTCCTCGGTGCCATCTGTCAGGAACAGGGGTGGGCTGGTGGCAGTATCTCCACAGTCAGGGCTATCATGGCTCCCGATGCTGGTAAAAGAAGTGGAGTCCGGAGTGTCTGAGTCCTTGAATTTGCCCATGATCAGCTCCTTGAGGTATGTGAATCGGCGCTGGTTACGGCGCTCTCTCATCTTAGCTTTCTGTTCATGCCGATCCAACTTTTCAAGTATCTGCTGGAGCAATTTCTCAGTTGTAGATGCTTGTGGTGTTGAAGAAGGAATATCTTCAACTGGCTCAGTAGGCTAGCTTGTAGTGGCTGCTGAAAGTCTGAGGTATTTCCCGTTAGGGACATATTGATCATCCCGTGGAAGCATGGCTTTGGTGTCCCCAGCTCTGTAGGAGACCCCGGCTGCTGAAACAAGATCTGAGACCAGGGCGGGAAAAGGTAGGTTGCCCGCGATTCGTACGTGCTCCATGGCATTCCGGATGTGTCTTGAGAGATTCAGAGGTTGGTCTGTAAGGATGCACCATAGTAGAACAGCCATGTCTGCAGTGAAGGAGGACTCATGAGTGCTCGAAAAGACGTAATGGGACATGATTTGTGCCCATACGCGAGCCTCCAAGGTAAGTGCGGAAGCCAAGATTCCCTTAGGGCGGGTACGGTGGTATCCGTAGATCCAACGGCTTCCAGGTAATGCAATGACTCCGAGAACGGAGTCCCAGTTAAATTGGTATCTCTGGCACTGAAGGGTGGCTTCTTGAAAAGCATCCATTCCTACTGGAATAGGGGGAAGACTCAGAACGTGCTGAATGGCCTCTTCTGTGATGGGGACTTGTTGCTGCCGGACATAAACAGACTGCAGGGTCGGTATGTAGAAGTTGGAGTAGAACTCAACTACCCAAGAGAGATTGACCTGCCTCAGCTGTCTCCGTAAGAAACCCCATTGTCTTCGTTCAATTTGTGGCTCAACAAAGGAGGCAATATTGGATGGGAGGATAAGAAGGTGTTCATTGTTATAGTTCCTTTCTGCTAGGATAGGGAACATCTGCTCACAGTAGCGATTGGGAAATCGCGCAGTGTCCTTTGCTGGAAAGGCTTTCTCCTTGTCGTCAACCTTTATTATCCTCTTAACTCTTTTCGTTAAGGGCTTGACTGTGGTTGAAGAAGGCTCTGCCACTAATGCTCTTTTAGTTCCTCTTCTTGCTGGTGGTTTGGAAGTAGCTTTCTCTTTTCCTTTCTTGGTGGCCATCCTGAAAGAAGGGAAGAGAAAGGAATTTAAGTACAAAGAGATAGAGCAAGGAAGAGGGTAGTGTAAGTGATAATCAATGCACAATAAGGATAAATGGCAGTAACACATGGTCCGGATTATATGTGAAAGGCTCATCAATGGAAATATAGCAAGTGCATGTAGGACAATGGAATGCAAGAGGTTTATTGGCATGCAGGCAAAGGCATGAGTAGCAAATATCAAACATTTAATGTCCAATTTAGATTACCATTTGTAACAAACTAGCCATCACGTTTGTATTGACAATTAAATTTAATTAATAAAATATGAAAGGGAATTTGTGAAAAGCAAGCATTGCATATTAGAATAAAATAATGTGAAGAAGTGCATAATGCCATATGGGCTTTTTCACAAACACATAGCATGCATGTAGAATAAGCTCTTGAAAGTATGAATTTGAACATGCAAGCAATCCCTTAAAAAGTAATATATATGATTGTCAAACAAATTTATAACAAACCATAAGCATATAAAGATAAATAATGACTCACATAAGTAGATAACACCAAGTAAAAAGGAAAAGAAAAGAAAAGAAAATAAGAACAATGAAGAAAAGATAAGAAGATAACATATGAAAATAAGAAGAATAGTAGAAAAGTGAAAAAGAGGAAAAGAAAAACCTTGTTAATGGGGGTGAGAAAGATAGAGAATGAAAGGTGAGATAGAAAGGGGAAAGGAGAAGGAAGAAAGAAGGAGGGAAAAGAAAAAATAGGATTTGGAGGAAAGAAAGATAAGATAATTTGGCAACTGAGGTTGAGCTGTGCGGCGCATGCGACGCGGCCGCGGAAGGAACGCGTTCGCATGGTTGCGCTCCAGGTAAGGTGACGCGATCGCGTCAGTCACACGGTCGCGTGACCTATGTTGCACTGCTGGCGTGAGTGCAGCCTCGCTCCAGCACAACTCTCTGTTCGATTCATTTTAATTGCCAAAATTGGTTGATGCGATCGCATGGGTCACGCGATCGCATGAGTGTGCGTTATAAAATAGGTGACGCGGCCGCGTCAGCAACGCGGTCGCATGACAAGGATTGTGCTTCCAGCACCAATCCAGCATCACTCTCGCACAGAATGCGACTGTGCACCCTTTTACGTCGAAAACTCAGGGCACGCGGCCGCGTGGGGCACGTGGTCGCGTGGGAGGCCATGATGTCCATGCGACACGGTCGCGTCAGCGACGCAGTCGTGTGGGGTAATTTGTGCCATTGGTACGACTCCAGCGCTGCTCCTGCGTAACTTACTGTTCATTTTTATTTTTCTTTACTCCCCCTGCCACGCGGACGCGTCGCTAGTGCGATCGCGTCGCGCGGCAAAAAAAAATTTTTTTTCGAAAATATTAATTAAAAAAATATATATAAGGACATGTAGGTGTAAAAGTATGAAAGTATTAATAAAGAGAAGAGTTATTGAAGAAGAAAAAAAACTAAAAGTGAAGAAAAGAACGATCATACCGCGGTGGGTTGTCTCCCACCAAGCACTTTGCTTTAATGTCCATAAGTTGGACGCTCCACTAGCTCAATCAGCTGCTATGTGGGGATCTTCCAAGTGGAGGATCTCAAGCTCCTTACTTTTCTGCACCTTCTCATTATGGTACAGCTTCAGGCGGTGTCCATTAACCTTAATAAGTTCAGAGCTTGAAGGATGGCTTAGGTGATAAACTCCGTACGGTTCAGCCTTCTCTACTCTGTATGGACCTTCCCATTTTGATCTTAACTTACCGGGCATTAGCCTTAGTCGAGATTTGTAAAGAAGGACGAAATCTCCAGGTTGAAATTCTTTCTTCTTGATGTTTTGATCATGCACCAGCTTTCATCCTTTCCTTGCAAATTCTGGAATTCTCATAAGCTTCTAGGCGAAGGTTCTCCAGTTCCTGCAATTGCAACTTCCTTTCAGCTCCGGCCTTCTCAATTTCCATGTTGCACTCTTTAACTGCCCAGAAGGCTCTGTGTTCGATTTCAACTGGGAGATGGCAAGCTTTTCCATAAACTAAGCGAAAGGGACTCATCCCAATGGGTGTCTTGTATGCTGTTCTATATGCCCACAGTGCATCTTGTAGCCTGGTGCTCCAGTCTTTTCTATGAGGCTTCACTATCTTTTGCAAGATACGCTTAATTTCTCTGTTCGACACCTCGGCTTGCCCATTAGTCTGGGGATGGTAAGCTGTTGCAACTTTATGGATTATCCCATGCTTCTTCATCAATCCTGTTAGTCTCCTGTTACAAAAATGGGTGCCTTAATCGCTCACGATCGCTCGTGGTGATCCAAAACGGCATATAATGTGGTTTCTCACAAAGGAAACAACAGTGTTAGCATCGTCAGTGCGGGTAGGAATTGCTTCCACCCATTTGGAAACATAATCCACAGCTAACAATATATAAAAATATCCATTAGAATTTGGAAATGGACCCATGAAGTCAATGCCCCATACATCAAAAATTTCACAAAAAAGCATATAGTGTTGAGGCATCTCATCCCTCCTGGATATATTACCAAATTTCTGGCATGGGATACAAGATTTGCAAAACTCAGCAGCGTCTCTAAAAAGAATAGACCACCAGAATCCACAGTCTAAGATCTTTCTAACTGTTCGTTGAGGGCCAAAATGTCCTCCACTCTCAGATGAGTGACAGGCCTCTAAAATGGACTGGAATTTTGATTAAGGCACACAACGTCTAATTATCTGGTCAGCGCCACATCTCCATAAATATGGGTCATCCCATATATAATATTTAGACTCACTTTTCAGCTTGTCTCTTTGATGTTTAGAAAAATGTGGAGGAAATGTGCGGCTAACTAAATAATTAGCAACAGGTGCATACCAAGGGACTACCTCAGATACTGCTTGTAGGTTATCAAAAGGAAAATTATCATCTATAGGAGTAGAATCATCCTTAATATGTTCAAGGCGACTCAAGTTGTCTGCTACTAAATTCTGATTACCACTCCTATCCTTTATTTCTAAATTAAATTCTTGTAGCAGCAGTATCTAACGTATAAGTCTTGGTTTGGACTCCTTTTTAGCTAATAGATACTTTAGAGCCACGTGGTCCGAATACACTACTACTTTGGTACCAAGTAAATAGGCCCAGAATTTATCCAGAGCAAAAACAATAGCAAGAAGTTCTTTCTCAGTAGTAGTATAATTGGACTGGGCAGTGTCTAAAGTCTTAGACACATAGGCAATAACAAAAGGATCCTAACCTTCACGCTGAGCCAGCGCTGCTCCTACTGCATGGTTGGAAGCATCGCACATGATTTCAAACGGCTGGCTCCAGTCGGGTCCTCTCACAATTGGGGCTTGAGTTAGAGCAGTCTTCAGCTTATCAAATGCTTGTTTGCAATCCTTACTGAACTCGAACTCAATGTCCTTCTGTAGTAATCTGGATAAGGGAAGTGCCACCTTACTAAAGTCCTTAATAAATCTCCTGTAGAAACCTGCATAGCCAAGGAACGAACGGACTTCCCTCACAGACGAGGGGTAAGGTAAACTAGAAATAACATTCACTTTTATTGGGTCTACAGAAATACCATTATTAGATACCACATGTCCTAATACAATCCCTTGTTTTACCATAAAGTGGCATTTTTCGAAATTCAGTACAAGGTTTGTATTAATACATCTATCTAATACTCTAGATAATCCATCTAAGCAAAGGGTAAAAGAATCACCATAAACGCTAAAATCGTCCATAAAGACTTCCATACAGTCCTCAGAAAGATCAGAGAAAAGACTCATCATGCACCTTTGGAAAGTAGCTGGTGCATTGCATAAGCCAAAGGGCATTCTCTTATAAGCATAAGTCCCAAAAGGACATGTAAAAGTAGTCTTTTCCTGATCCTCAGGAGCTACATGAATCTGGAAATAACCTGTGTAACCATCTAGAAAGCAATAATGTGATTTACCTGACAGGCGATCCAGCATTTGATCAATGAATGGAAGTGGGTAGTGATCCTTACGGGTAGCTTGGTTGAGACACCTGTAATCAATGCAGACTCTCCAAGCATTCTGAACTCTAGTTGCTATGAGCTCTCCATGCTCATTCTTCACGGTAGTGACTCCAGACTTCTTGGGCACCACTTGTACTGGGCTTACCCATTCACTGTCTGAAATGGGATATATGATACCGGCCTCCAATAGTCTGGTCACCTCCTTCTTGACAACTTCCAAGATGGTGGGATTCAATCTTCTCTGGGGTTGACGGACAGGTCTTGCTCCCTCTTCTAAAAATATTCTGTGCTCGCATGCTTGAGGGTTGATTCCCACTATGTCTGCCAAGCTCCACCCAATTGCCTTCTTATGCTTCCTTAGCACATCAAGTAACTGCTCTTCTTGTTGAGAAGTCAGTTCTTTTGCAATAATAACCGGAAGCTTCTGCTCATCCTCGAGATAAGCATATTTGAGATGTGGAGGGAGAGGATTCAATTCTAACTTTTGATCATGGGCAGGCTCTGGATTATCTGGGGCTTGTGAAAATGACGAAGTGTTCTCATTGTCAGTTAAGAGGGTCCCCACACTTGGACCTTGTCCAGTGTGCCTCTCTTCAAACTCTTCTTTTTGAACTTCAACAACACTTTCGTCTATGACATCACACTGGAAGATAGAACGATCTTCTGGGGGTTGTCAATGACTCCATTCAGATTGAAGATCACTATGCGGCCATCTATTTCAAAGGAGTATGTTCCTGAAAAAGCATCCAATTTGAATTTTGATGTTTTCAGGAATGGTCTTCCAAGTAGGATTGATGATGGCTTATCTGAATTATTATGGGGCATCTCCAAGATATAAAAATCAGTGGGAAATGTGAGCCCTTTAATGTTCACCAAAACATCTTCAGTAACTCCAGCCACTGTAATAATGCTTTTATCTGCTAACACAAAATGAGCTGCCGACCTTTTTAAGGGAGGGAGCCTCAAAACTCAAAACATCATATATGGACAAAGGCATTATACTAACACATGCTCCTAAATCACACATGAAATCATAAATTACTACACTACCAATAGTACAACTAACTATGCAAGGACCTGGATCACTACATTTTTCAGGTAATCCTCCCATTAAAGTAGATATAGAACTACCTAAAGGAATAGTTTCTAATTCATTAATCTTGTCTTTATGGATACATAAGTCTTTTAGAAACTTTGCATATTTAGGTACCTGCTGAATAACATCAAAAAGGAGGACAGTTACCTCGACCTTTTTGAATATCTCTACCATTTTAGGATCAGGTTCCAGCTGCTTCCTGGGCTTCATTGCAAGCTGTGGAAATGGAATGGGAACAGTGGGTTCCGTGGTGCCTGCGCCTTTTGGTGCTTCTTCTTGTGGTTGAGCTATCTCTTCTTCAGATATGTCCTGTATATCCTCTTCCTCTTCAACATCTTCGATTTCCACCACCTCTTCAGCTGAGGCGCATTCTTGTGAGCTTGGTTCCTCCTGATTCCTCTCCTGCAGTGTAGTTCCAGACCTCAGGGTGATGGCATTAATGCCTCCCTTTGGATTGGGTAATGGTTGAGAGGTGATTCCAGTGGTGCTTGAAGGTTGGTTACTGGAATTTTGTGCTGAACCAAGCTGTGTCATAAAAGCGTGCAGAGTAGAGGTGAGACCATTCAGACTGGCATTAATACTGTTCACTATGGTACTTTCCATGGCCAGTTGTCTTTTCTCAAAAGCTTGTAATAAATCTTCATTAGAAGATACAGAAGAATGAGTAAATTGAGAGGTTTGCTGTTGATTGTTCGGTGGTCCTTGGTTTTGCCTCAGGTGAGGTGCTCGGTAAGGTTGATTTTGCTGCCTGTTGTTGTTATTATTCCACCTCTGATTTCCCTGATTATCTCTACCTCCCCTGTTATTGTTGTCCCTCCAATTCTGGTTTGAATTGTCCTGCCATCCATGGTTATTATTTCCACTTTGATTGTACCCTTGGTTGGGGCGGTCATAGAAGTTGTGAGTGGATGCCACCATGTTGTCTTCTTGTTGGAGCTACGGGCATTCATCAGTGTAATGGCTGTAATTAGCACAAATTCCACAAATTCTTTGTGGGACTAGTTGTTGGTTTTACTGCGGTTGAGTTTGCTGAGCTTGTTGATTCAACTGCATTTGCTTCAGCAGGTTGGTCATCTCACAGATGCTTTGAGTTAGAGCAGCAGTCTCTCTGCCAGAAGATACTTCTGCAACGGCTTTTGAACGGCCTTGCTTCTGTCTGTGGTTCCGAGTAGATTCAGCTAAATCACTGATCAATTGCCAAGCTTCATCAGTGGTCTTGTACTTCTTCATAGACCCATTGCTGGCACTTTCCAATGTGGTCTTATCTTGGGGCCTCATACCTTGTGTTATATAGCTGAGTAGTATGATCTTGTCAATCATGTGGTGGGGGCATGCTTCCAGAAGATTATTGAAGAACTCCCAGTATTCGAAGAGAGTCTCATTGTCGTCCTGAACAATCGTAGAGATATCCTTCCTCAGTTTATCAGTAACTTCAGATGGAAAGAATTTCTCCAGAAACTCCTTTCTGAGTGTATCCTAGTTGGATACATTTGCTAGAGGTTGAGTGTAGTACCACTCTCTTGCTTTTCCCTCAAGAGAAAATGGAAAAGCTTTCAGCAGAATTGAAGTTTCATCAGTGCCGTCACGCCTGACAGTAGAACAGGCTGCTTGGAAATCTCTCAAGTGCTTAATAGGCTCTTGAGCAGGTAGGCCATGAAACTTGGGCATCAAATTTAACAGTGCGGTCTTTATTTAAAAATCTGTATATACCGCTGGATGATGCGCTTGAAACGGTTGCATTGTAAAATCAGGAGCTCCTTCCTCCTGAATGGTAACTCTTCTAGCTGCCATGTTTTCTGCACGTAAAATAACCGAATCAGTAGAACGGGGGCTGGTTTCTTCCTCAGATTCACTTTCAGATCCGCCCTCAGAGCGGGCTAACCTACGCTGTTCTCGCCTTATTCCTGAAATAGTCCTTTCAATTTCAGGATCGAATATTAGCAAGCGCGGATCAGGAAGTGAACGCGTCATCTAACGGAAGAAACATGCAGCTCATAGTAGCAAAATTAAATAAAATGCAAATAAATAAATTCTAATTAATAAAATTAGCACTCTATTGCAACTCCCCGGCAACGGCGCCAAAAATTGATGGGAAGCAGAAGCTGATGAATTAAAAATTATTAAAATTGATACGTTGCAAGTATAGTTCTTAATTCACCGAAAATCTTCCTATCAATTTAGAAATGTGTCACAAAGAGTTTAAATCAAAACTACTGGGAGTTTTAAGTCCCAGGTCGTCTCCCAACGAGTTACAGAGAAGGGTGCTATCTTATTAATCAGAGGTTCGAAGAAATTGAGGTAAGTAAATTGGAATGTAAACTGAGGAAAATTAAATGATATGAATAAAAGCCTTGACTGGGAATTGATTAGTTAGAATCTCTATCATTGATGGAGTGATTTTTTTTTATTGATTTATAATTAACGGTTACTCTGTTTATTTATCCTTTACTAGGTAAGGGAAAGTCAAACAAGTTGGATTACTAGATCCGTTCACGAGTTACAACCCACTTAGTTCAAAGGGATTGACGTTGGTGACAGGATAGCAATTCAACAATTAACCCAATTACAAATTTTCTTTCAATCCTTCCAACTCAAGAGTTCCTTTTCAATCAATTCCCCATCAAGTAATGAAACTACTCACGCATTGTAAATAATAAATCCATAACACATAACAGGGAATTAAAAGAAGACATGATTATTGGAATTGAAATTGAATTAAAAAGAAATAATCCTTGCGTTAATTAATCATAAAAGTATCTGAATGACAGAATTGAACATAACAAAGAACATGGAAGAATAAAACCAAGTTAAGAGAACAAACTAGAATGATGAAGTCTTGATGAGGAAATAACTCTTCTCAATGTTCCAATGCTAGGGCCAATTGAAAATTAAAATTCTAAAAACTAGAGAGAAAAAAACCTAAGAGAGTGAAAAACTAGATCTAAAACTACTGAATGAAAGTGTGTGTTATTTCTGCATATTCTCTTACTCTAGTCTGCTGTTCCGGGCCGAAAACTGGGCCGAAATAAGGTCCAAAATCGCCCCCAGTGAATTCTACAGATTATGCAGATCGCACATGTCATGCGATCGCGTCATCCATGCGGACGTGTCGCTTGCGCTTTTTCCTCTTCACGCGTTCGCGTCATCCATGCTACCGCGTCGCTTGCGCTTTCCAATCCGCGCGGCCGCGCAAGCCATGCGACCGCGTCACTGCGATTTGCGCTCCTTCGCGCGGTCGCTTGAGCCATGCGACCGTGTCACTTATCGCTGGTTATCTCCTCAAATTCTTGTGTTCCTTCCATTTTTGCTAGCTTCCTCTCCAATCTCCATCTCATTCATGCCCTATAAAGCCTGAAACACTTGACACACAGATCACGGCATCGAATGGAATAAAGGAGAATTAAAATTAAATAATTAAAGTCTCTAGGAAGCAATGTCCAAACATGTACTAAATTTAGGAAGGAAATCTAAATGCATGCTAAATTGATGAATAAGTGGGTAAGGATCATGACAAAACCACATAATTAAACACAATATAAACTATAAAATAGTGGTTTATCAAAGACACCCCACTGGTGTGCGAAATCGTGATCATTCCTTCCTTGGTAACAGCGCTAAAAACTCAACATGCACGTTCATGTTCTTAATTCTATTTCACAACTTCGTACAACTAACCAGCAAGTACACTGGGTCGTCCAAGTAATAAACCTTACGTGAGTAAGGGTCGATCCCACGGAGATTGTCGGCTTGAAGCAAGCTATGTTCACCTTGTAAATCTCAATCAGGCGGATTCAAATGGTTATGGTGACTTAATAATTAAAATATAAACAAAACGTAAAATAAAGATAGAGGTACTTATGTAATTCATTGGTGAGAACTTCAGATAATTGTATAGAGATGCTTTCGTTCCTCCTGAACCTCTGCTTTCCTGCTGTCTTCATCTATTCAGTCTTACTCCTTTCTATGGCAAGCTATATATTGGGCATCACCGTTGTCAGTGGCTACATCCCGTCTTCTCTGTGAAAATGGTCCGATGCGTTGTCACTGCATGGCTAATCATCTGGAGGTTCTCGATCATACTGGAATAGGATTCACCATCCTTTGGCGTCTGTTACTACGCCCAGCACTCGCGAGTTTGAAGCTCGTCACAGCCATCCCTTCCTGGATCCTACTCGAAATACCACAGACAAGGTTTAGACTTTCCGGATCTCAAGAATGGCCATCCATGGGTTTTGACTTATACCACGAAGATTCTGATTAAGAAATCCAAGAGATACTCATTCAATCGAAGGTAGAACAAAAGTGGTTCTCAGGCACACGTTCATAGGGAACGATGATGAGTGTCACGATCATCACATTCATCTTGAAGTGTGAATGAATATCTTAGAAGCGTAATAAGTTGAATTGAATAGAAAAATAATAGTACTTTGTATTAATTCATGAGGAACAGCAGAGCTCCACACCTTAATCTATGGTGTGTAGAAATTCTACCGTTGAAAATACATAAGTGATGAAGGTTCAGGCATGGCCGAATGGCCAGCCCCCCCTAAAGGTCTAAGATAGCATAAAACTAATCAAAGATCCTCTACAAAGATAGTAAAAAGTCCTATTTATACTAAACTAGTTACTAGGGTTTACAGAAATGAATAAATGATGCAGAAATCCACTTCCGGGGCCCACTTGGTGTGTGCTTTGGCTGAGCTTGAATTTTACACGTGGAGAGGTCTTTCTTGGAGTTGAACGCCAGTTTGTAACGTGTTTCTGGCATTGAACTCCACTTTGCAACTTGTTTCTGGCGCTGAACGCCAGACTGCAACATAGAACTGGCGTTCAACGCCAGTTTGCGTCGTCTAAACTTTGGAAAAGTATAACCTATTATATATTTCTGGAAAGCCCTGGATGTCTACTTTCCAACGCAATTGGAAGCGCGCCATTTGGAGTTCTGTAGCTCTAGAAAATCCACTTTGAGTGCAGGGAGGTCAGAATCCAACAGCATCTGCAGTCCTTCTTCAACCTCTGAATCTGATTTTTGCTCAAGTCCCTCAATTTCAGCCAGAAAATACCTGAAATCATAGAAAAATACACAAACTCATAGTAAAGTCTAGAAATGTGATTTTTAATTAAAAACTAATAAAAATATACTAAAAACTAACTAAATCATACTGAAAACTATGTAAAAACAATGCCAAATAGCGTATAAATTATCCGCTCATCACAACACCAAACTTAAATTGTTGCTTGTCCCCAAGAAACTAAAAATAAAATAGGATAAAAAGAAGAGAATATACTATAAATTCCAAAATATCAATGAAACATAGCTCCAATCAGATGAGAGGGACTTGTAGCTTTTTGCCTCTTGAATAGTTTTTGCATCTCACTTTATCCATTGAAGTTCAGAATGATTGGCATCTATAGGAACTCAGAGTTCAGATAGTGTTATTGATTCTCCTAGTTCAGTATGTTGATTCTTGAACACAGCTACTTTATGAGTCTTGGTCGTGGCCCTAAGCACTTTGTTTTCCAGTATTACCACCGGATACATAAATGCCACAGACACATAACTGGGTGAACCTTTTCAGATTGTGACTTAGCTTTGCTAAAGTCCCCAATTAGAGGTGTCCAGGGTTCTTAAACACACTCTTTTTTTTCTTTGGACCTTGACTTTAACCGCTCAGTCTCAAGTTTTCACTTGACACCTTCACGCCACAAGCACATGGTTAGGGATAGCTTGGTTTAGCCGCTTAGGCCAGGATTTTATTCCTTTAGGCCCTCCTATCCGCTGATGCTCAAAGCCTTGGATCCTTTTTATTACCCTTGCCTTTTGGTTTTAAGGGCTATTGGCTTTTTTCTCTTGCCTTTTGGTTTTAAGAGCTTTTGGCTTTTTCTGCTTGCTTTTTCTTTTTCTTTCTCTTTTTTTTCGCCATTTTTTTTCTGCAAGCTTTTTGTATTCACTGCTTTTTCTTGCTTCAAGAATCATTTTTATGATTTTTCTGATTATCAAATAATATTTCTCCTTTTCATCATTCTTTCAAGAGCCAACATATTTAACATTCATAAACAACAACTTCAAAAGACATATGCACTGTTCAAGCATTCATTCAGAAAACAAAAAGTATTGTCACCACATCAAAATAATTAAACTAGTTTCAAGGATGAATTCGAAACCATGTACTTTTTGTTATTTTGTAATTAAAACATTTTTCATTTAAGAGAGGTGATGGATTCATATTCACTGCTTTAAAGCATAGACACTTAGATACTAATGATCATGTAATAAGACACAAACATAAATAAACATTTAACATAAAAAAATGAAAAATAGAAAATTTAAGAACAAGGAATGAGTCCACCTTAGTGATGGTGGCGTTTTCTCCTTGAGGAACCAATGATGTCCTTGAGCTCTTCTATGTCTCTTCCTTGTCTTTGTTGCTCCTCCCTCATTGCTCTTTGATCTTCTCTAATTTCATGGAGGATGATGGAGTGCTCTTGATGTTCCACCCTTAGTTGTCCCATGTTAGAACTTAGTTCTTTTAGGGAGGTGTTGATTTGCTCCCAAAAATTCTGTGGAGGAAAGTGCATCCCTTGAGGCATCTCAGGGATTTCATGGTGAAGAATCTCCTCATGCTCATGTTGAGGTCCATGATCTCTTTTTGCTCCATCCTTTTCTTAGTGATGGGCTTGTCCTCATCAATGAGGATATCTCCCTCTATGTCAATCCCAGCCGAATTGCATAGATGGCAAATGAGGTGAGGAAAGGCTAACCTTGCCACAGTGGAGGACTTGTCAGCCACCTTGTAGAGTTCTTGAGGTATAATCTTATGAACTTCTACTTCCTCCCCAATCATGATACTATGGATCATGATGGCCCGGTCTACAGTAACTTCAGACCGGTTGCTAGTGGGAATGATTGAGCGTTGAATGAACTCCAACCATCCTCTAGCTACAGGCTTAAGGTCCAATCTTCTCAGCTGAACCGGTTTGCCTTTTGAGTCAATCTTCCATTGAGCTTCTTCCACACATATATCCATGAGGACTTGGTCTAACCTTTGATCAAAGTTAACTCTTGTGTAGGGGTGTGCGTTCTCTTCCATCATTGGCAAATTGAACGCCAGCCTTACATTTTTCGGACTAAAATCTAGGTAATTCCCCCGAATTACTAAAATCTTTGGGTTCGGATTCTTACTTTGATCATGGTTCCTAGTGATCCATGTATTGGCATAGAAATCTTGAACCATTAGGATTCCGACTTGTTGAATGGGGTTGGTTAGGACTTCCCAACTTCTTCTTTGGATCTCATGTCAGATCTCCGGATACTCATTTTTCTTGAGTTTGAAAGGGACCTCGGGGATCACCTTCTTCTTGGCCACAACATCATAGAAGTGGTCTTGATGGGCTTTGGAGATGAATCTTTCCATCTCCCATCACTCGGAGGTGGAAGCTTTTGTCTTCCCTTTCCCTTTTCTAGAGGTTTCTCCGGTCTTAGGTGCCATCAATGGTAATAGAAAAACAAAAAGCTTATGCTTTTACCACACCAAACTTAGAATATTGCTCGCCCTCGAGCAAGAGAAAATATGGAGGAAAGGGAGGGGGGTGTATTCGGCCAAGGTAAAGAAGATAGAGTTGTGTTATGTAAAAATGAAGGAGGGATTGAGGTGTTTATATAGTGAGGGGAGAAGAAGTAGGTTCGGCCATATGGGGTGGGTTTTGGGTGGGAAAGTAATTTTGAATTTTGAAGGTAGGTGGGGTTTATGGGGAAGAGTGGATGGATGTGAGTGGTGAAGGGGTAATAGGGAAGAGAGATTGAGGTGATTGGTGAAGGGTTTTGGGGAAGGGTGTTTAATGGAAATGGTGAGTGTTGAGAAGAGGGGAGAATATGAGTGGAGGTAAGTGGGGATCCTGTGGGGTCCACAGATGCTGAGATGATCCTTGGGGTCCACAGATCCTGAGGTGTCAAGAATTTGCATCCCTGCACCAATTTGGCATGTAAAATGCCTTTGCATGAAATTCTAGCGTTTAAACGCTGAATTGATGCTTGTTCTGGGCGTTCAACGCCCAGATGCAGCATGTTTCTGGCGTTCAGCGCCAGCTCTTCTCAGGGTGCATTCCTGGCGTTTGAACGCCAGGATGTTGCTTGTTTCTGGCGTTCAACGCCAGATCCATGCTCTGTTCTGGCGTTGAACGCCAGCCAGATGCTCCTTACTGGCGTTTAAACGCCAGTAAGTCCTTCCTCCAGGGTGTGATTTTTCTTTTGCTTTTTTTGATTCTGTTTTTAATTTTTGTATTTATTTTGTGACTCCACATGATCATGAACCTAATAAAACATGAAAGAACAATAAAAATAAAATTAGATAAATAAAAATTGAGTTGCCTCCCAACAAGCGCTTCTTTAATGTCAATAGCTTGACAGTGGGCTCTCATGGAGCCACACAGGTGATCAGGTCAATTTTATAGACTCCCAACACCAAACTTAGATTTTGGATATGGGAGTTCAACACCAAACTTAGAGTTTGGCTGAGGCCTCTCAACACCAAACTTAGAGTTTGACTATGGGGGCTTTAGTTGACTCTGTACTGAGAGAAGCTTTCTATGCTTCCTCTCCATTGTTACAGAAGGAGATTCTTGAGTTTTAAACACAAGGTTGTCCTCATTCAGTTGAAGGATCAATTCTCCTCTGTCTACATCAATCGCAGCTCTTGCTGCGGCTAGGAAGGGTCTTCCAAGGATGATGGATTCATCCTCTTCCTTCCCAGTGTCTAGGATTATGAAATCAGCAGGGATGTAAAGGCCTTCAACCTTTACTAACACGTCCTCTACTAGTCCATAAGCCATTTTTATAGATTTGTCTGCCATCTCTAATGAGAAATTGGCAGCCTGTACCTCAAGGATTTCCAATTTCTCCATTACAAAGAGTGGCATGAGGTTTATCCCTGACCCAAGGTCACATAAAGCCTTCTCAAAGGTCATGGTGCCTATGGTACAAGGTATTAAGAACTTTCCAGGATCTTGTTTCTTCTGAGGTAATGTCAGTTGATCTAGATCACTCAGTTCATTGATGAGCAAGAGAGGTTCATCTTCCCAAGTCTCATTACCATATAATTTGGCATTTAGCTTCATGATTGCACCAAGGTACTTGGCAACTTGCTCTTTAGTAACATCCTCATTCTCTTCAGAAGAAGAATACTCATCAGAGCTCATGAAGGGCATAAGGAGGTTCATTGGAATCTCTATGGTCTCTAGATGAGCCTTAGAGTCCTTTGGTTCCTCAGAGGGAAACTCCTTGTTGATCACTGGACATCCCAAGAGGTTTTTCTCACTGGCATTCACGTCCTCTCCCTCCCTTGTAGGTTCAGCCATGATGGTCAATTCAATGGCCTTGCACTCTCCTTTTGGGTTTTCTTCTGTATTGCTTGGGAGAGTACTAAGAGGAATTTCAGTGACCCTTTTACTCAGCTGGACCACTTGTGCTTCCAAATTTTTAATGGAAGACCTTGTTTCATTCATGAAACTCACAGTGGCCTTAGATAGATCAGAGACTAAATTTGCTAAGCTAGATGGATTCTGCTCAGAATTCTCTGTCTATTGCTGAGTGGATGATGGAAAAGGTTTACTATTGTTAAACCTGTTTCTTCCACCATTATTAAAGCCTTGTTAAGGCTTTTGTTGATCCTTCCATGAGAAATTTGGATGATTTCTCCATGAGGGGTTATAGGTGTTTCCATAAGGTTCACCCATGTAATTCACCTCTGCTATTGCAGGGTTCTCAGGATCATAAGCTTCTTCTTCAGAAGATGCCTCTTTAGTACTGTTGGATGATTCTTTCAATCCATTCAGACTCTGAGAAATCATATTGACTTGCTGAGTCAATATTTTATTCTGAGCTAATATGGCATTCAGAGTATCAATTTCAAGAACTCCCTTCTTCATAGGCGTCCCATTACTCACAGGATTCCTTTCAGAAGTATACATGAACTGGTTATTTGCAACCATGTCACTGAGTTCTTGAGCTTCTGTAGGCGTTTTCTTTAGGTGAATGGATCCACCTGCAGAATGGTCCAATGACATCTTTGATAGTTCAGACAGACCATCATAGAATATATCCAGGATGGTCCATTCTGAAAGCATGTCAGAAGGACACTTTTTGGTCAGTTGCTTGTATCTCTCCCAAGCTTCATAGAAAGATTCACCTTCTTTCTGTCTGAAGGTTTGGACATCCACTCTAAGCTTACTAAGCTTTTGATGAGGAAAGAACTTGGCTAAGAAAGCCGTGACCAGCTTTTCCCAAGAGTTCAGGCTATCTTTGGGTTGAGAGTCTAACCACACTCTAGCTCTGTCTCTTACAGCAAATGGGAAAAGCATAAGCCTGTAGACCTTGGGATCAACCCCATTGGTCTTAACAGTATCACAAATCTGCAAGAATTCAGTTAAAAACTAAAAGGGAACTTCAGATGGAAGTCCATGAAACTTGCAGTTTTGTTGCATCAGAGAAACTAATTGAGGTTTAAGCTCAAAGTTGTTTGCTCCAATGGCAGGAATTGAGATGCTTCTTCCATGTAAATTGGAATTAGGTACAGTGAAGTCACCAAGCATCCTCCTTGCATTATTATTGTTAGGTGCGTCTGCCATCTCCTTTTCTTGTTCGAAAATTTCAGTAAGGTTGTCTCTGGATTGTTGTAATTTAGCTTCTCTTAGTTTTCTCTTCAGAGTCCTTTCAGGTTTTGGATCAACTTCAACAAGAATGCCCTTTTCCTTGTCCCTGCTCATATGAAAGAGAAGAGAACAAGAAAAGAAGAGGAATCCTCTATGTTACAGTAAAGAGGTTCCTTATTGTTAGTAGAAGAAGAAAGGGAATAAGAGTGAAGAAGAATGGATAATCCAAACACAAGGGTGAGGATAGGAGCAGAGATATGAGATGAAAAGAAGTGTTAGGAGATGAATAAATAAATAGAAGGAGATGAGAGAGAGGGAAATTCGAAAATTAAACAAAATAAAATAAAAATATTTTAAAATTAAATTTAAAATTCGAAAATTAATAATTAAAATTAAATTAAAATTAAAACAATTAGTTAATTAAAATGAAATTTTGAAAAAGAGGGAAGGAATTTTCGAAAATTAAAGGTAGAGAGTTAGTTGGGAAGTTTTGAAAAAGATATGATTGAAACAAAAAGATATGAAAGATTAAATTTTGAAAAGATAGGAAGTTAGAAAAGAAATTAGAAAAGATTTTGAAATTAATTTTGAAAAAGATATGATTGAAAATTAAAAAGATGTGATTGAAACAAAAAGATAAGATTGATTGAAAAAGATTTGAAAAAGAAATTTAAAAAGATTTGATTTTGAAAATTAAAGTTGATTACTTGACTAACAAGAAACAAAAAGAATTGATTTTAAAATTTAAAGATTGAACTTTCTTATTAGGCAAGTAACAAACTAAAAAAATTTTGAATCAAAATATTAAATGCTAATAAAATTTTTGAAAATTAAGAAATAAAATAAGAAAAAGATTTTGAAAGTTAATTTGAATATTTTTGAAATAATGAAAAAGATTTTGAAAAATTTTAAAAAGAATTCGAAAATATGAAAAGAAAATTGAAAAAGATTTGATTTTGAAAAAGATTTTGAAAAAGATAGGATTTTCAAATTGAAAATTTGATTTAACTCATAAGAAACAACTAAATTTTAAAATGTTTTGAAAAAGTCAACTCAAATTCTCGAAAATTTATGAGTGAAAAAGGGAAAGATATTTTTTTATTTTTGAATTTTTAATGATGAAAGAGAAAAACACAAAATTGACTCAATGCATGAAAATTTTGGATCAAAACATGTGATGCATGCAAGAACACTATGAATGTCAAGATGAACACCAAGAACTTATTTTTGAAAATTTTTAAGAAAAGAAAAATATGCAAGATACCAAACTTAAAAATTTTTATTCTTTAGACATTAATAATTCAAGAATGCATATGAAAAACAAAGAAAGGCACAAAACAAGAAAATATGAAGATCAAACAAGAAGACTGGCCAAGAACAACTTGAAGATCATGAAGAACATTATGAATGCATGAATTTTCGAAAAATGCATAAATTTTTAGAAAAAATGCAATTGACACCAAACTTCAAAGTTGACTCTAGACTCAAGCAAGAAACACAAAAAATACTTTTGATTTTATGGTTTTGAAAAATTTTTTTGTAATTTTTGAAAATTAATTGAGAAAAACGAAAAAAAAGAAAATTTTTTTTTGTATTTTTTTCGAAAATAATAAATAAAAAGTTTAAAATTAAAATAAAATTACCTAATCTGAGCAACAAGATAAACCGTCAGTTGTCCAAACTGGAACAATCCCCGGCAACGGCGCCAAAAACTTAGTGTGCGAAATCGTGATCATTCCTTCCTTGGTAACGGCGCTAAAAACTCAATACGCATGTTCATGTTCTTAATTCTGTTTCACAACTTCGTACAACTAACCAGCAAGTGCACTGGGTCGTCCAAGTAATAAACCTTACATGAGTAAAGGTCGATCCCACGGAGATTGTCGGCTTGAAGCAAGCTATGATCACCTTGTAAATCTCAGTCAGGCGGATTCAAATGGTTATGGTGATTTAATAATTAAAAGATAAACAAAACGTAAAATAAAGATAGAGGTACTTATGTAATTCATTGGTGAGAACTTCAGATAATCGTATAGAGATGCTTTTATTCCTCCTGAACCTCTGCTTTCCTATTGTCTTCATCCAATCAGTCTTACTCCTTTCTATGGCAAGCTATATATTGGGCATCACCATTGTCAGTGGCTATATCCCGTCCTCTCTGTGAAAATGGTCCGATGCGCTGTCACTGCATGGCTAATCATCTGGAGGTTCTCGATCATACTGGAATAGGATTTACCATCCTTTTGCGTCTGTCACTACGCCCAGCACTCGCGAGTTTGAAGCTCGTCACAGCCATCCCTTCCCGGATCCTACTCGGAATACCATAGATAAGGTTTAGACTTTCTGGATCTCAAGAATGGCCATCCATGGGTTTTGACTTATACCACGAAGATTCTGATTAAGAAATCCAAGAGATAGTCATTCAATCGAAGGTAGAACGAAAGTGGTTGTCAGGCACACGTTCATAGGGAATGATGATGAGTGTCACGATCATCACATTCATGTTGAAGTGCGAATGAATATCTTAGAAGCGGAATAAGTTGAATTGAATAGAAAAACAGTAGTACTTTGTATTAATTCATGAGGAACAGCAGAGCTCCACACCTTAATCTATGGTGTGTAGAAACTCTACCGTTGAAAATACATAAGTGATGAAGGTTCAGACATGGCCGAATGGCCAGCCCCCCCCCCCCCCTAAAGGTCTAAGATAGCATAAAACTAATCAAAGATCCTCTACAAAGATAGTAAAAAGTCCTATTTATACTAAACTAGTTACTAGGGTTTACAGAAATGAATAAATGATGCAGAAATCCACTTCCGGGACCCACTTGGTGTGTTCTTGGGCTGAGCTTGAATTTTACACGTGGAGAGGTCTTTCTTAGAGTTGAATGCCAGTTTGTAACGTGTTTCTGGCGTTGAACTCCACTTTGCAACTTGTTTCTGGCGCTGAACACCAGACTGCAACATGGAACTGGCGTTCAACGCCAATTTGCGTCATCTAAACTCGGAAAAAGCATAAACTATTATATATTGCTGGAAGGCCCTAGATGTCTACTTTCCAAAGCAATTGGAAGCGTGCCATTTGGAGTTCTGTAGCTCTAGAAAATTCACTTTGAGTGTAGGGAGGTCAGAATCCAACAGCATCTGTAGTCCTTCTTCAACCTCTGAATCTGATTTTTGCTCAGGTCCCTCAATTTTAGCCAAAAAATACCTGAAATCACAGAAAAACACACAAACTCATAGTAAAGTCCAAAAATGTGATTTTTAATTAAAAACTAATAAAAATATACTAAAAACTAACTAAATCATACTGAAAACTATGTAAAAACAATGCCAAAAAGCGTATAAATTATCCGCTCATCACCCACCATGGTAAAATCTTTCCTTTTTCTCTCTTTGTAAATATTGGTAATTAGTTTAATTCCATGTTTGGTTAGTTTGTTGAGTCTATTTGGTAGTTTGGTATGTTAAATAAGGTTTTATGGTGTTTTGGTAGCTGTTTGGAGGTTTGGAATGCTTGGTTTGTTGCGAAAATATGAAAAAATTTGAAAAACAGAGCACCATCCACGCGTATGCGTACCTCACATGTACGCGTTCCCCAACCATTTTCGAGCATCCACGCATACGTGTGGATTGCAAATTTTCACCTCCCAGCCATTTTCCCAAGAGAGAAGCCCTCTCTTCTCTCTAGAATTAGGTTAGAGGTAGATTAGGATTTCTTAGATCTAGGTTAATTTCATGCTTTAATTTACTTTTCCTTTTGTACTTCTTGTTCTTCTACATCTCCTCTCTCTAGTTTAGCATTTAATTCTTTTAATTCTCTACTTTTATGTTGATGCACTCTTGTTCCTCTTATTTCTCTTTTAATGCAATTTATGATTCATGTTCCTTTATTGTTGAATTGCTTTATTGTTGTTTAATTCCTTGCACTTAGTAGTTGTAGATTTATAATTCTTATAATTTGATTTTACTTTCCTTTTATGCTTCCAAAGTGTTTGACAAAATGCTTGGTTGGATTATAGAGTAGGTTTTTCTCCTCTTGGCCTAGGTAGAGTAATTAGTGACTCTTGCGTTATCTAATTCTTTTGTTGATTGATAATTAGAAGTTCCTAATTAACTTGAATGCCACTAAAGCTAGTCTTTCATCATGATTAGGCTAGGACTTGTGGAATCAAGTTAATTCATCCACCTGACTTTTCTTCATAGTTAGAGGTTAACTAAGTGGGAGCAATGGACAATTGTTATCACAATTGAGGAGGATAATGAGGATAGGACTTCTAGTTCTCATACCTTACCAAGAGCTTTGTTAATTGTTAGTTTATTTCTTTTGCCATTTATATTTCTTGTCTATTATCTCAAAAACCCCAAACATACTTCATAACCAATAACAAGAACACTTTATTGCAATTCCTAGGGAGAACGACCCGAGGTTTGAATACTTCGGTTATTTTTATAGGGGTTTGTTACTTGTGACAACCAAATTTTTGTATGAAAGGATTATTGTTGGTTTAGAAACTATACTTGCAATGAGAATTCATTTGTGAAATTCTACACAATCAAAAATCCATTCATCATGTATATAAAATCAAGATAAAATTTATAATTATATAAGTTTTTTGGTATTTTGGATAATAAGTAAAGTTTAGGGATAAAATGGGTATTTTAAAAAAGTTCAGGTTATTTTTATAAATATGAAAATAAGTGACGGTTCAAATATAATTTTATAAATATTGAGGTTGAAAATAGAATATTAAAAAGTTCGTGATTTAGAAAGTAATTAATAAAATCTTAAAAATAAGGTTTTATAAACTAAGTTTTAAAAGAAGATTATAAATATTATTTTAAATACTTTTTTAAAATTACTCATTTATATTAAAATAAATCATTATTATAATTAGTATTTATCAAAGATATTATTTTGTAAGAATATTATAATGTGTAATATTAATGAGAAAGCAAATAATGTGTAATATTAATGAGAAAGCAAGCAAGCAGAGTAATCTTAAAAGCTTTAGAGAACGCAAACTTAATTAAAGAACTTTATAATTTTTATCCATAAGACACTTAGGGAAAGGCGAGAGAATAATGCGAAGACAATTCATATTATAAAATGATAAGAAAGAAAAGAAAGAAAGAAATAAAGTACGAAAAGAAAATGAGAAAAGTAGAGATATGGTGGTGAGTCCACCGAGATTTGCTTTCTAGAAATACATCGGCAATCTAGGGGATGATCGCACTTGTAAGACAGAGGTTGCTTACAGAGGTTAAGTCTGCATACATCGTCTCAAGAGAGTCGCACTTGTAAGACAGAAGTTGCTTAGAGAGGTTATGCCATTGGAAGCCAAACTCTGACAAAGGTTGCTGAGTTAAGTGGAAATATAATTCAATTAGGAACAGAGAACAAAAGAACTAAAAGAATAAAAGAAACTAAAGAACGTCTGTCACAGTAGAGCAGATAGAAAAAGAAGGTATTAATTAAAGGTATCTTTGTTGAGTTAAGTGTAGACAGCGATGCGTAACGCTCACTTGATAATATAAGGATGGCTCAGTGAGGACGGCGATGCATAACGCTCACTGAAAACTAAAAGAAAGGTTTTCCCATGAGGATGGCGATGCATAACGCTCATGGAGGGGACGTTGGCTGAGATAAGGATGGTGGTACGAAACGCTTATCTCATGACCAGTGTCAGAAATCGGCCAACAAATCGACACATGAGCTCGTGGCCTGTATAGGACTAGATATGCATTATACTTGTTTGCATATATTTGTTTGTGATTATGTTTCCTATGATTGTGTGTGCTTGTGATTTGATTCTATGTTCTGTAATTGCTGAGTTGAATTATACTTTTTGACTGTTGTTATTATCTGAGAACATAATGAAACAAACTTAACTTCTAACCCGACCCTACTAAGAACTCCCCAGTTCTTACCCCTTATTTCCATCCCTTTCAGCTATAGGTGCGAAGGTTTAGTGCAGAGCTACAAGAGCATAGAATATTATTTTCACGAATTGAGTTGTTAGAATTTAGTTTCCCTTCGTCGTTCATTATTTTGGTTTTTAGAGGGGTAGGACTTGTAATTGAGATTCCTTGAATACTTTTGTGATTAAGTGATTTAAAATAAAGTCTCCTTTTGTTTTCTTAATTAAAGTTTCGGTTCATATTCGTGAAGGCTCAATATTAAATAAAGATAGTATAAGATAAAAGGTTTAGAGATAAGTAGCGCTCAATATTTGTGAAGGCATCTTAGGCTTATTCTCAGGTGCATGTGGCAACATCGGATGTGTGTCAAAAGTGACCAAAAAAGGATTATCGGGGTGTCCAGGTGGGGCGTGCTCTACATCTTCAATTTTCTTCTCTTGAACTTCTTTTTCAACTGGCTTCTCGTTAACCTTAGCCTCTGAACCTATTACCTTACCACTTCTCAAATGGATGGCCTTGCACTCTTCCTTTGGGTTAGGTACTGTGTCACTAGGAAGAGTATTATGAGGCATCTTAGTTATTTGCTTGCTCAATTGACCACTTAAATCTCTAGGTTCCTGAGTGAAGCTTTTGTTTCCTGCATAAAGCTCGTGATGAGCGGATAATTTATACGCTTTTTGGCATTATTTTTACATAGTTTTTAGTATGTTTTAGTTAGTTTTTAGTATATTTTTAGTAGTTTTTATTTAAAAATCACATTTCTATACTTTACTATGAGTTTGTGTATTTTTCTGTGATTTCAGGTATTTTCTGTCTGAAATTGAGGGACCTGAGCAAAATCTGATTCAGAGGCTGAAAAAGGACTGCAGATGCTGTTGGATTCTGACCTCCCTGCACTCGAAATGGATTTTATGGAGCTACAGAAACCCAAATGGTGCGCTCTCAATTGCGTTGGAAAGTAGACATCCAGGGCTTTCCAGTAATATTTAATAGTCCATACTTTGCCCGAGTTTTAACGATGAAAATTGGCGTTTAAACGCCAATTTCCTGCCCTATTCTGAAGTTAAACGCCAGAAACAGGTTGCAAACTAGAGTTAAACGCCAGAAACAGGCTACAACCTGGCGTTTAACTCCAAGAGAAGTCTCTACACGTGTAAAGCTCAATGCTCATCCCAAGCACACACTAAGTGGGCCCGGAAGTGGATTTCTGCATCATTTACTTATTTCTGTAACCCTAGCTACTAGTTTAGTATAAATAGAATTTTTTACTATT
The DNA here is from genome assembly GCF_003086295.3 of Arachis hypogaea. Taxonomy (NCBI): domain Eukaryota; kingdom Viridiplantae; phylum Streptophyta; class Magnoliopsida; order Fabales; family Fabaceae; genus Arachis; species Arachis hypogaea. The sequence continues at coordinate 77,059,995 of NC_092053.1, forward strand.
GTATTTTCATCTTTGGAATGTTTAGTCCTTAGACATTGGAGGCTGGCCTCACGGCCATGCCTAGACTCTTTTCACTTATGTATTTTCAACGGTGGAGTTTTTACACCCAATAGATTAAGGTGTGGAGCTCTGCTGTTCCTCAAGAATTAATGCAAAGTACTATTGTCTTTCTATTCAATTCAAGCTTATTCTTATTCTAAGATATTCATTCGCACCCAAGAACATGATGAATGTGATGATTATGTGACACTCATCACCATTCTTACCTATGAACGTGTGCCTGACAACCACTCCCGTTCTACATGCAATAGCTTGAGTGTTTATCTCTTAGCCTCCTGGTCACAATCAGAGCCTTCGTGGTATAGGCTAGAATTATTGGTGGCCATTCCTGAGATCCGAAAAGTCTAAACCTTGTCTGTGGTATTCTGAGTAGGATCTGGGAAGGGATGACTGTGATGAGCTTCAAACTCGTGAGTGTTGGGCATAGTGATAGACGCAAAAGGATCAATGGATCCTATTCCAACATGATCGAGAACCGACAGATGATTAGCCATGCGGTGACAGCGCATTTGGACCATTTTCATTGAGAGGACGGGAAGTAGCCATTGACAACGGTGATGCCCAACATACAGCTTGCCATGGAAAGGAGTATGAATGATTGAATGAAGGCAATAGGAAAGCAGAGATTCAGAAGGAGCAAAGCATCTCCATACGCTTATATGAAATTCTCACCAATGAATTACATAAGTATTTCTATCTTTATTTTATATTTTATTTATATTTTAATTATCAAAACCTCATAACCAATTGAAATCTGCCTGACTGAGATTTACAAGATGACCATAGCTTGCTTCAAGCCGACAATCTCCGTGGGATCGACCCTTACTCACGTAAGGTTTATTACTTGGATGACCCAGTGCACTTGCTGGTTAGTTGTGCGGAGTTGTGAAAAAGAATTGAGATTATGAACGTGCGTACCAAGTTTTCGGCGCCGTTGAGATCACAATTTCGTCCACCAGCTTGCAACTAAAGACTCCAAGTCATTGGTTTTCTGAGGTTGAGAAGTTTCTTGTTGTGGTTGAGAGGGCTGAAACTGACGGTTGTTGAAGTTGTTCTGATTGAGATTGCCCCGAGAATTGTTGTTAAAATTTTGTTACCTCTGCTGTTGATTTTTCTACCCAAAATTAGGATGATTCCTCCAACTCAAATTAAAAGTATTGAAATATGGATCATTATTGGGATTTCTAGAGGAATTGTCCATGTAATTAACTTGCTCAGGGGGGTACGAACTCAAAGCTCTCACCTTGAGGGAAGCCACCATTCATGTCATAAGAAGTGTCTTGTACAGTAACTGCTGAGAGTTGCATTCCACTTAAGTGTTGAGTAATAGTACTAATTTGTTGAGACATAGCCTTGTTCTAAGCAAGAATCGCATCTAAGGCATCCAGCTCTATAACACCTTTCTTCACAGAGGTCCTCTCAGAAGAATATAGATATTGGTTGTTGACAACCATCTCAATTAACTCCATGGCCTCATCAGGGATCTTTTTCATGTGAAGTGACCCGACTGCAGAATTATCTAGAGACATTCTAACAATCTCAGAGACTCCATAATAGAATATCTGCAACAGAATCCAGTTTGAGAACATATCAGGAGGACACTTCCTGAGCATCAACTTGTACCTTTCCCAGGCTTCATAGAGAGACTCTCCCTCTCTCTGCCTGAAGGTCTGGACGTCTGTCCTCAGCTTAATTAGCTTCTGGGGTGGAAAGAACTCGGTCAAAAACCTGTTGACCACGTTATCCCAAGTATCTAAGCTCTCTTTGGGCTGAGTGTCAAGCCACTACTTATCTCTATCCCTTATAGCAAATGGGAAGAGAAGTAGCTTGTAGACATCAGGATAGACTCCATTAGTTTTTACAGTATCACAAATCTGCAGAAAATTAGAAATAAATAAGTTTGGATCTTTCTGTGGGAGTCTGTGAAACTGGCAATTCTGCTACACCAAAGAAATCAATTGAGCCTTCAGCTCAAAGTTGTTAGTAGCAACAGGGGGTACCACAATGCTATTCCCATAGAAATCAGGTCTAGGAGCTGTGTATGAGCCAAGTGTTCTCCTAGGTTGTGCAGGCATATTAGGAGGATTAACAACATTGGCATTAACTACATTATTGTTGTTGTTGAACTCCATAGTGGACTCTTTAGCTTCTTTCTCAAAATTATTCCTAAGATTCTCACCAGCTTTGTAAGCTTTAGCTTGTTGTCAATGCCGCCTCGAGGTCCTTTCAATCTCAGGATCAAAGTCTAGAAGAGGTTCTTTGTTTCTATTCTTCATCATAAACAAACAGACAATAAAGAAAAAGTGGGAATCTCTACATCAGAGTGAAGAAAATTCTCAGTGAGGTAACCTGTGTAAAAGAAATAAAATAAAGCAACTGAATAAATTAAACAGGAAATTCAAACAACTAATAAGCAAAAAGGGGTATAAAATTCGAACTAAATAAAAAAATAACTATGAGAAATAAAGCAACTAAGGAGACACCAAACTTAATTGCAGAAATTAAGAGAAAAATTTTAATTAAAATAAAGCTAAATTTTCGAAAAATTCAAATTATAAAAACAAATACAAATTAAAAACTAAAAATGCCTAATCGAAGAAATCAAACAACCAGTAGTTGTCAATCACAGCCAATCCCCGGCAACGGTGCCAAAACTTGGTGCAGAATTTGAATACCATAACTGAATTGCCAAGTGCACTGGCTCGTACCAAGAAATACTTCAGGTGAGTGAGGGTTGATCCCACGAGGATTGATGAACTAAACAACAATGGTTGAGTGATCACTTAGTCAGACAAGCAGACAATGGTGTTTTGGGATTTCAATTGCATTAAACAGTAAATAAAAATTTAGAAGGCAAATAGTAAATTTGGTGTGAAAGCTATATGAGAGGACAGTTAAGGTTTCGGAGATATTTACTTTTCCAGATTAATATTTCTTACTAACTATTTTAATCATGCAAGATTTAATTCATGGCAAACTGTAATTAACTAAACCCTAATTCCTTAGTGATTTAGTGTCCTCTAACCTTATCAACCACCAATTTCTTGGTCACCTAATATAGATTAGAAGGTTGGGTCTAATTCTAGTTTATTAGCCACAAAAACCCTAATTACTCAAATAAGAGGATTATATGTCACATATCCCATTAAGTCCAAGCAATTAGTGTTCAGGAGAAATTATTTTCAAGCTTTTGTCCAAGTAAATTACTTTTCCAACATATAACAAGAACTCAAGTAGAAAAAAGGTTATCTTCCAATATACCCTAATCCCTAAGATGAAGAATGAAAGCAAATCCTTGAAATTGAAGATAGTACATTAATTAAAATAGAATGGAAATAGCATTAATCCATAGAATAAACAGAACTCCTAACCTTAACAGGGGAGGTTTAGTTGCTCATGACTCAGAGAAAAACTAGGGTTCCAAAATCTGTGAAAACTAGAATGAGGTCGAGAGAGAGAAGGTCGCCCGAAGGGCTAAATCTTTTTCCCTTTTATATCTAATCTGATTTAATTTTAAAATAAAATAGAATAATAAATTCTAAACCTAAAAGATTGTGTTTTGAAATAATAATAATGATAAGGAAGTAAAATAAAATAATTATTAATCAAATCTTCAGCCATGAAGGCCTTCTTTATGATCCAAATCCGCACTACTGGCGCTAAACACTAGGCTCGGTGTTTAGCACCGACAGCTTCTGATTCTGGGCACGAATTACAATCTCTCCCATGCTAAATGCCAACAGCGGCATATAGCGCCAGCTCAGCAAAGAGCTTTCACGTGGTACGAGGTGTCTAGTGCCAGACGCCCAGTCGTTGCGTCACGAACTCTGCCAACTTGCCCAGATTTTTTCCTGAAATAAATAAAACCATAATACGTCTCAAAGTAGCATCCAAATAGGCTTCAAACACTAGAAACTCAACAAAACTCAATAAATTCAGATCCAAAATAACAAGAAAATAAAGAAAAGATGCTCACGCATCATCTTTGTCTAAAATAGCTCTAATTGCAACATCACTAATTAGGAGGAGCAATAATGTGTAGAGACATGCTTGGCTTTAAGAGTTTCAAAGGCATGCAGGCACTCCTCATCAAAATTAAATGGAGCATCAGCAGCTAGAAGATTACTTAATGGTTTTGCTATTTTGGAAAAATCTTTAAGGAATCTTCTATAGAAGCCTGCATGTCCTAAGAAACTCCTTATGCCCTTTGCATTCACAGGGGGCGGGAGTGATAAACCACTATTTTATGGTTTATATTGTGTTTAATTGTGTGGTTTTATCATGATCTTTGCCCACTTATTCATTAAATAAGCATGCATTTATATTTCCTTCCCAAAGTTATTGCATGATTGAAAACTTGCTTCCTAGAGACTTTTAATTATGTATTTTATTTTCCCTTTATTCCATTCGATGCCATGATCTGTGTGTTAAGTGTTTCAGGCTTTATAGGGCATGAATGAGTTGGAGATTGGGAAGGAAGCTTGCAAAAATGGAAGGAACACAAGAAATTGAGGAGATGACCAGCAAGAAGCGACGCGGCCGCATGGACGACGCGACCGCGCGGAGAAGAGCAAATCGCAGTGACGCGGCCGCATGGATGACGCGACCGCGTGGCAAAGCAGAACGCCGAATGACGCGTCCGCATGAGCGACGCGATCTTGTGACATGCGCGATCTGCATAATCTGCAGAATCGCTGGGGGCGATTTCGGGCCCCATTTTTGACCCTGTTTTTGGCCCAGAAAAGCAGACTAGAGCCAGAGAACATGCAGAAACCAGAGAGAACATTCATTCCGCATAGTTTTAGTTTTTAGATCTAGTTCTACTCCTCCTCTAGGTTTTCTCTCTACACATTCATAGTTTTTAGGATTAGTTTTTTCGTTATCTTTGCATTGGGATATTGAGAAGAGTTATTGCCTCATCAAGACTTCGACATTCTAGTTCGTTCTCTTCACTTGTCTTTTACTCTTCCATGTTCCTTAATTTACTTAATTTTACTATTGGATTATTTTATCATTTATTAATACAAGAATCACTTTTATTTTAAATTAATCTTTCGAGCATTATTTATCATGTCTTTCTTTAATTCCCTTTTTTACGTTATGAATTTTACATTTACAATGAGCGAGTAGTCCCCTAACTTGATGGGGAGTCGATGAAAGGAATCCTTGAGTTGGAATGCTCAAGAGAAAGATTGTAATTGGGTTTATTGTTGGATTGCTCTCTAGTCACTAACACCAATCCTCCCAAGAGTAGATTGGAACCTGTGGATAGAACAGCATTCCAACTTGTTTGACTTTCCCTTACTTAGTAAGGGATAACTAAACATAATAAATCTCAATTGTCAATTAATCTTGAGAGTACTGCAACAAGAATAGGGCTTCCATCTAATCAACTACCAGTCAAGGCTTTTATTTATATTTCTATACATTCTCTAATTTAATTTTCTGTCATTCAACTCAAACCTTTTTGAAAACCTTCTGATTAATAAAATAGCACACTTTCCTGCAACTCGTTGGGAGACGACCTGGGATTCATACTCCCAGTATTTTAATTTTAATTTCTGTGACACCCCTTTTTAAATTGATAAGCGGATTTCTGGTTGGTTGAGAACTATACTGGCAATGCATAATTTATAATCATTCTTAACTCGCCAATTTCCGCTCGCATCAATTTTTGGCGCCGTTGCCGGGGAGTTGCAATAGAGTGCTAAAGTTATTAATTGGAATTTATTTATTTGCATTTTATTTTATTTTGCTACTATGAGCTGCTTGTTTCTTTCGTTAGATGACACGTTCACTTCCTGATCCAAGCTTGCCAGTATTCGATCTTGAGATTGAAAGAACTATTTCACAAATAAGGCAAGCTCGGCGTCGGTTAGCCCTCTCTGAGGGCAGATTTGAAACGCCATTTGAGGAAGAAACCAGCTCCCATTCTACTGATTCGGTTGATTTACGTACAGGTAACATGGTGGCAGCCAGAAGAGTTACTATCCAGGAGGCTGGAGCCCCTGATTTTTCAATGTAACCGTTCCAAGCGCATCATCCAGCGGTGGCTACAGATTTTGAAATAAAGACCACACTGCTCAATTTGATGCCCAAGTTTCATGGCTTACCTGCTCAAGAGCCTATCAAGCACCTGAGAGATTTTCAGGCAGCCTATTCTACTGTCAGGCATGATGGTGCAGATGAAACTTCAATTTTGCTGAAAGCTTTCCCGTTTTTTCTTGAGGGAAAGGCAAGAGAGTGGTACTACACTCAACCAGCAACAACTGTATCCAACTGGGATACACTCAGAAGAGAATTTTTGGAAAAGTTCTTTCCAGCTGAAGTTATTGATAAACTGAGGAAAGATATTTCCATGATTGTTCAGGATAAATCCGAGACGCTTTATGAATACTGGGAGCGCTTCAATAATCTTCTGGAAGCATGCCCCCACCATATGATTGACAAGATAGTGTTACTCAGTTCTGTCACACAGGGCATGAGGCCCCAAGATAAGACCACATTGGAAAGTGCTAGCAATGGGTCTATGAAAAAGTACAAGACCACTGATGAGGCATGGCAATTGATTAGTGACTTAGCTGAATCTACCAGGAATCACAGGCAGAAACAAGGCTATTCAAAAGCCATTGCAGAAGTATCCTCTAGCAGAGAGACTACTGCTCTAACTCAGAGTATCTGTGAAATGACCAACTTGCTGAAGCAAATGCAATTGAATCAACAACAAGTTCAGCAAGCTCAACCTTCTCCAGCACAGCAAAACCAACAGTTAGTCCCACAGAGAGTTTGCAGAATCTGTGCTGATTACAGTCATTATACTGATGAATGTCCGCAGCTCCAGCAGGAAGACAACACCGTGGCAGCCACTCATAACTTCTATGACCGCCCCAACCAAGGGTACAATCAAGGTGGCAATTACAACCATGGATGGCAGGACAATTCTAACCAGAATTGGAGGGACAACAACAACAGAGGAGGCAGAGATAATCAGGGATATCAGAGATAGAATAATAACAACAATAGGCAGCAGAATCAGAATCAGCCTTACAGAACACCTCACCTGAGGCAATCCCAAGGACCACAGAATACCCAACAGCAGACCTCTCAAATTACCTATCCTTCTTCATCTGCCAATGATGACTTACTACAGTCTATTGATCGGAGACAGCAGACCATGGAAAATAACATTAATGCCACTCTAAATGGTCTGAATGCTACTTTGCAAGCTCTTGTCTCACAGATTGGATCAATGAACAACTCCAATAATCAACCTTTGAGCTCCAGTGGAATTCCCTCTCAACCATTACCCAATCCCAAGGGTGGTATTAATGCCATCACCCTGAGGTCTGGAACCACACTACAGGAGAGGAATCAAGAGGAGCCAAACCCACCAGAGCATGCCTTAGCTGAAGAGGTAGTGGAAATAGAAGATGTTGAAGAAGAAGAGGACATTGGTGCACGAAATTGTGATGTCCAGGCTCGAACAATCCCTGGTAATGGCTCCAAAGCTTGGTGCTTTGATCTTAATTCATAATTGTCACAACTTCGATACAACTAACCAGCAAGTGCACTGGGTCGTCCAAGTAATACCTTACGTGAGTAAGGGTTGAATCCCACGGAGATTGTTGGTATGAAGCAAGCTATGGTCACCTTGTAAATCTCAGTCAGGCAGATATAAAGTGATAATGGTGTTTTCGAATATTATATAATAAGATAGGGATAGAGGTACTTATGTAAATCATTGGTAGGAATTTCAGATAAGCGAATGGAGATACTTTCGTTCCTCTGAACCTGTGCTTTCCTGCTATCTTCATCCAATCAGTCTTACTCCTTTCCATGGCTGGCTTTATGCAAGGGCATCACCGTTGTCAGTGGCTACATCCCCTCCTCTCAGTGAATAATATGCTCACGCACCCTGTCACGGCACGGCTATTCATCTGTCGGTTCTCGATCATGCTGGAATAGGATTCACCCTCCTTTTGCGTCTGTCACTAACGCCCAGCACTCGCGAGTTTGAAGCTCGTCACAGTCATTCAATCATTGAATCCTACTCAGAATACCACAGACAAGGTTTAGACCTTCCGGATTCTCTTGAATGCCGCCATCATTCTAGCTTACGCCACGAAGATTCTGGTTAGGAGATCTAAGAGATACTCATTCTAGCTTAATTCATGTAGAACAGAAGTGTTTGTCAGGCACGCGTTCATAAGGGAGAAGGATGATGAGCGTCACACATAATCATCACCTTCATCACGTTCTTGGGTGCGAATGGATATCTTAGAAGAGAAATAAGATGAATTGAATAGAAAACAGTAGTACTTTGCATTAATCTTTGAGGAACAGCAGAGCTCCACACCTTAATCTATGGAGTGTAGAAACTCTACCGTATGAAAATACATAAGTGAAGGTCCAGGCATGGCCGAGATGGCCAGCCCCCAAAACGTGATCACAGGATCAAAATACAATCCAGGATGCCTAATACAATAGTAAGAGGTCCTATTTATAATAAACTAGCTACTAGGGTTTACATGAGTAAGTATTTGATGTATAAATCCACTTCCGGGGCCCACTTGCTGTGTGTTTGGGCTGAGCTTAAGTGTTGCACGTGCAGAGGCCATTTGTGGAGTTGAACGCCAGTTTTTGTGCCAGTTTGGGCGTTCAACTCTGGTTTTGGATCCTTTTCTGGCGCTGGACGCCAGATTTGGGTAGAAAACTGGCGTTGAACGCCAGTTTACGTCGTCAATTCTTGGCCAAAGTATGGACTATTATATATTGATGGAAACCCTGGATGTCTACTTTCCAACGCAATTGGAAGCGCGCCATTTCGAGTTCTGTAGCTCCAGAAAATCCACTTTGAGTGCAGGGAGGTCAGAGTCCAACAGCATCAGCAGTCCTTCTTCAACCTCTGAATCAGATTTTTGCTCAAGTCCCTCAATTTCAGCCAGAAAATACCTGAAATCACAGAAAAACACACAAACTCATAGTAAAGTCCAGAAATGTGAATTTAACATAAAAACCAATGAAAACATCCCTAAAAGTAACTAGATCCTACTAAAAACATACTAAAAACAATGTCAAAAAGCGTATAAATTATTCGCTCATCACAACACCAAACTTAAATTGTTGCTTGTCCCCAAGCAACTGAAAATCAAGTAGGATAAAAAGAATAGAATATACTATAAATTCCAAACTATCAATGAAACATAGCTCCAATCATATGAGCGGGACTTATAGCTTTTTGCCTCTTGAATAGTTTTGGCATTTCACTTTATCCATTGAGGTTCAGAATGATTGGCATCTATAGGAACTTCAGATTTCGAATAGTGTTATTGACTCTCCTAGTTCAGTATGATGATTCTTGAACACAGCTTCTTTATGAGTCTTGGCCGTGGCCCTAAGCACTTTGTTTTCCAGTATTACCACTGGATACATAAATGCCACAGACACATAATTGGGTGAACCTTTTCAGATTGTGACTCAGCTTTGCTAAAGTCCCCAATTAGAGGTGTCCAGGGTTCTTAAGCACACTCTTTTTTTTTGCTTTGGACCTTGACTTTAACCGCTCAGTCTCAAGTTTTCACTTGACACCTACACGCCACAAGCACATGGTTAGGGACAACTTGGTTTAGCCGCTTAGACCAGGATTTTATTCCTTTAGGCCCTCCTATCCACTGATGCTCAAAGCCTTGGGATCCTTTTTATTTGCCCTTGCCTTTTGGTTTTAAGGGTTATTGGCTTTTTGCTCTTGCCTCTTGGTTTTAAGAGCTTTTGGCTTTTTCTGCTTGCTTTTTCTTTTTCTTTCTATATTTTTTTTTTCGCCTATTTTTTTCTGCAAGCTTTGTTCTTTGCTGCTTTTTCTTGCTTCAAGAATCATTTTATGATTTTTCAGATTATCAAATAACATGTCTCCTAGTCATCATTCTTTCAAGAGCCAACATATTTAACATTCTTAAACAACAACTTCAAAAGACATATGCACTGTTCAATCATACATTCAGAAAACAAGAAGCATTGTCACCACATCAATATAATTAAACTAAGTTCAAGGATAAATTCGAAACTCATGTACTTCTTGTTCTTTTAAATTAAAACAGTTTTTATTTAAGAGAGGTGATGGATTCATAGGACATTCATATCTTTAAGACATAGTTACTAACTACTAATGATCATGTAATGAAGACACAAACATATATAAGCACATAACATATAAAAACGAAAAACAGAAGAAATAAGAGCAAGGAATGAATCCACCTTAGTGATGATGGCATTTCAATGATGTTCTTGAGCTCTTCTATGTCTTTTCCTTGCCTTTGTGGCTTGATTCCTAGTGATTTTTGGTATTTCTATCCTCAGTTGCTTCCCATAATTACGTGGAGGGAAGTGCATCTCCTGAGGTATCTCAGGGATCCCTTGATTTGCAGCCACATGTTCTACCACTGAGCTATAGATCCTTTACATAATTGTTTTACCACACCAAACTTAGAATGTTGCTTGCCCTCGAGCAAAAGAAGAAGGAATAGATGAAGAAGAAGATGTGGAAATAAAAACTAGGATTATGAGGAGGTAAAGTGGGGATCCTGTGGGGTCCACAGATCCTGAGATGATCCTGTGGTGTCCACAGATCCTGAGGTGTCAAGGATTTATATCCCTGCACCCATTAGGCATGTAAAATGTCTTTGCACACAACTCTGGGCGTTCAGCGCCAGGTTGGTGGCCATTTTGGGCGTTCAACGCCCATTTGTCTGCCATTTCTGGCGTTGAACGCCAGAACCATATCTGTTCTGGCGTTCAGCGCCCATAAGATGCCTATTTTGGGTGTTCAGCGCCAGAACCATGCTCTGTTCTGGCGCTGAACGCCAGACAGATGCTCCTCCAGGGTGTGATTTTTCTTCTGCTGTTTGTGATTCTGTTTTCAATTTTTATATTTATTTTGTGACTCCACATGATCATGAACCTAAGAAAACATGAAAAACAAGAATGATAGGGTTAGATAAATAAACATTGGGTTGCCTCCCAACAAGCGCTTCTTTAATGTCAATAGCTTGACAGTGGGCTCTCATGGAGCCTCACAGATGTTCAGAGCATTGTTGAGATTCTCCAACACCAAACTTAGAGTTCAGATATGGGAGTTCAACACCAAACTTAGAGTTTGGTTGTGGCCTCCCAACACCAAACTTAGAGTTTGATTGTGGGGGCTCTGGTTGACTCTGCTTTGAGAGAAGCTTTTTCTGCTTCCTCTCTATGGTTGCAGAGGGAGATCCTTGAGTTTTAAACACAAGGGAGTCCTCATTCCATTGAAGGACTATTTCACCTCTGTCAACATCAATCACAGCTCTTGCTGTGGCCAGGAAAGGTCGTCCTAGGATGATCGATTCATCCTCTTCCTTTCCAGTATCCAGGACTATGAAATCAGTAGGTATGTAAAGGCCCCTCAACCTTTACTAATACATCTTCTACTTGTCCATAAGCCTGTTTTCTTGAGTTGTCTGCCATCTCCAGTGAGATTTTAGCAGCTTGCACCCCATAGATTCCCAGTTTCTCTATTACAGAGAGGGGCATGAGGTTTATTCCTGAACCAAGGTCACACAGAGCCTTAAAGATCATGGTGCCTATGGTACAGGGTATTATGAACTTTCCAGGATCCTGTCTCTTCTGAGGCAATGTCAGTTGATCCAGATCACTTAGTTCATTGATGAACAAGGGAGGTTCAACTTCCCAGGCATCAATGCCAAATAATTTGGCATTCAGCTTCATGATTGCACCAAGAAACTTGGCAGTTTGCTCTTCAATGACAGCCTCATTCTCTTCAGAAGAGGAATACTCATCAGAGCTCATGAAGGGTATAAGGAGGTTCAATGGAATCTCTATGGTCTCTAGATGAGCCTCAGAGTCCTTTGGTTCCTCAGAGGGAAGCTCCTTATTGATCACTGGATGTCCCAGGAGGTCTTCCTCCTTGGGATTCACGTCCTCTCCTCTCCTCACAGGTTCGGCCATGGTGCTTATGTCAATGGCCTTGCACTCTCCTTTTGGGTTCTCTTCTGTATTGCTTGGGAGAGTACTAGGAGGGATTTCAGTGATCCTTTTACTCAGCTTATCCCATGAGTTCAGGCTATTCTTAGGTTGAGAATCCAACCAAAGTCTAGCTCTGTCTCTTACAGCAAAAAGGAAAAAGCATGAGCCTGTAGACTTTAGGATCTACTCCATTAGTCTTTACAGTATCACATATCTGCAAGAATTCAGTTAAGAACTGAAAAGGGTCTTCAGATGGAAGTCCATGAAACTTGCAGTTCTGCTGCATCAGAGAAACTAATTGAGGTTTCAGCTCAAAGTTGTTTGCTCCAATGGCAGGAATGGAGATGCTTCTTCCATGTAAATTAGAATTAGGTGCAGTAAAGTCACCAAGCATTCTCCTTGCATTATTATTATTTTCAGCTGCCATTTTCTTTTCTTGTTTGATAATTTCTGACAGGTGCTTGCTGGTTTGTTGTAATTCAGCTTCTCTTAGTTTCCTCTTTAGAGTCCTTTCAGGTTCTGGATCTGCTTCAACAAGAATGTTCTTGTCCTTGCTCCTGTTCATATGACAAAGAAGAGGGCGCAGAAAAATAATAATAATAGAGATCCTCTCTTTTTTTTTTTTGAGTGAGGGAGAGATGTTAGTGGATGAATAAATAAATAGAATAAGGTGAGAGAGGGAAAATTTTGAAAATAATTTTTTTGAAAAAGAGTTAGTGATTTTTGAAAATAGTTTTTGAAAAAGGTTAGTAATTTTTCGAAAAAAATTTAAAATAAAAAAATAAAAATAAAAATAATTAGTTAAAAAGAAATTTTTTTTTTTGAAAAGGAGGGAAGATATTTTCGAAAATTAGAGAGAGAGAGAGTTAGTTAGGTAGTTTTGAAAAAGTTAAGAAACAAACAAAAAGTTAGTTAGTTAGTTGAAACAAATTTTGAAAAGATAAGAAGTTAGGAAGTTAGAAAAGATATTTTGACAAAGATAAGATGAGAAGATATTTTTGAAAAGATATGATAGAAATTAGTTTTGAAAAAGATTTGATTTTTAAAATCACAATTAATGACTTGATTCACAAGAAATCACAAGATATGATTCTAGGACTTAAAGTTTGAATCTTTCTTAACAAGCAAGTAACAAACTTAAAATTTTTGAATCAAAACATTAATTGATTATGGTATTTTCGAAAATTTGATATAAAAATGAGAAAAAGATTTTTGAAAATTATTTTTGGAATTTTCAAAAATAACCAAGAATTTTGAAAAAGATTTGATTTTTGAAAAAGATTTTGAAAAGGATAAGATTTTCAAATTGAAAATTTGATTTGACTCATGAGAAACAATTTGATTTTAAAAATTTTTGAAAAAGTCAACTCAAATTTTCGAATTTGATGAGAGAAAAAGGGAAAGATATTTTTTTGATTTTTGAATTTTTATGATGAGAGAGAAAAACAAGAAAAATGATGCAATGCATGGCAATTTTAGATCAAAATTATGAATGTGTGCAAGAATGCTATGAATGTCAAGATGAACACCAAGAACACTGTGAATATCATGATGAACATCAAGAACATATTTTTGAAAAATTTTATATGCAAAGAAAACATGCAAGACACCAAACTTAGAAATCTTTCATGTTTAGACTCTAATAAATAAAAAATGTACATGTAAAACAAGAAAAGACACAAAACAAGAAAAACATCAAGATCAAACAAGAAGACTGACAAAGAACAACTTGAAGATCATGAAGAACACTATGAATGCATGAAATTTTCGAAAAATGCAAGATGCACATGCAATTGACACCAAACTTATAACATGACTCAAGACTCAAACAAGAAAACATGAAATATTTTTTATTTTTGTGATTTTCTAAAAATTTTTTTTTTGAATTTTTATTTTATATTTTTCAAAAAATTATTTTGAAAAAGAAAAATAAGGATTCAAAATTTTTAATATGAATTCCAGGAATCTTATGCTCTAAAGCTCCAATCAAAGGGTCAGGCACGGCTTGATAGCCAGCCAAGCTTTAGTATGTAACTCAGACATGACACGCCTGACATTCCTTACATTCAACAGCCAATTGGCTAAGAAAGATAAAGAAGCTCTTCTCTTGAGTATAAGAATTGAGACATGGCTTTACAGCCAGCCAGGCTTTAACATGCTTCATGAAACACTAGAATTCATTCTTAAAAATTCTGAAGGAAAATATATTTTTGAAAACATTTTTATTTTAAAATATTTTTTTTTTTCGAAAACAAAAGAAAAATTTTTTGAAAACAAAACAAAAAGAAAATTACCTAATCTGAGCAACAAGATGAACCGTCAGTTGTCCAAACTCGAACAATCCCCGGCAACGGCGCCAAAAACTTGGTGCACGAAATTGTGATGTCCAGGCTCGAACAATCCCTGGTAATGGCTCCAAAGCTTGGTGCTTTGATCTTAATTCATAATTGTCACAACTTCGATACAACTAACCAGCAAATGCACTGGGTCATCCAAGTAATACCTTACGTGAGTAAGGGTCGAATCCCACGGAGATTGTTGGTATGAAGCAAGCTATGGTCACCTTGTAAATCTCAGTCAGGCAGATATAAAGTGATAATGGTGTTTTCGAATATTATATAATAAGATAGGGATAGAGGTACTTATGTAAATCATTGGTAGGAATTTCAGATAAGCGAATGGAGATACTTTCGTTCCTCTGAACCTGTGCTTTCCTGCTATCTTCATCCAATCAGTCTTACTCCTTTCCATGGCTGGCTTTATGCAAGGGCATCACCGTTGTCAGTGGCTACATCCCCTCCTCTCAGTGAATAATATGCTCACGCACCCTGTCACGGCACGGCTATTCATCTGTCGGTTCTCGATCATGCTGGAATAGGATTCACCCTCCTTTTGCGTCTGTCACTAACGCCCAGCACTCGCGAGTTTGAAGCTCGTCACAGTCATTCAATCATTGAATCCTACTCAGAATACCACAGACAAGGTTTAGACCTTCCGGATTCTCTTGAATGCCGCCATCATTCTAGCTTACGCCACGAAGATTCTGGTTAGGAGATCTAAGAGATACTCATTCTAGCTTAATTCATGTAGAACAGAAGTGTTTGTCAGGCACGCGTTCATAAGGGAGAAGGATGATGAGCGTCACACATAATCATCACCTTCATCACGTTCTTGGGTGCGAATGGATATCTTAGAAGAGAAATAAGATGAATTGAATAGAAAACAGTAGTACTTTGCATTAATCTTTGAGGAACAGCAGAGCTCCACACCTTAATCTATGGAGTGTAGAAACTCTACCGTATGAAAATACATAAGTGAAGGTCCAGGCATGGCCGAGATGGCCAGCCCCCAAAACGTGATCACAGGATCAAAATACAATCCAGGATGCCTAATACAATAGTAAGAGGTCCTATTTATAATAAACTAGCTACTAGGGTTTACATGAGTAAGTATTTGATGTATAAATCCACTTCCGGGGCCCACTTGCTGTGTGTTTGGGCTGAGCTTAAGTGTTGCACGTGCAGAGGCCATTTGTGGAGTTGAACGCCAGTTTTTGTGCCAGTTTGGGCGTTCAACTCTGGTTTTGGATCCTTTTCTGGCGCTGGACGCCAGATTTGGGTAGAAAGCTGGCGTTGAACGCCAGTTTACGTCGTCAATTCTTGGCCAAAGTATGGACTATTATATATTGCTGGAAAGCCCTGGATGTCTACTTTCCAACGCAATTGGAAGCGCGCCATTTCGAGTTCTGTAGCTCCAGAAAATCCACTTTGAGTGCAGGGAGGTCAGAGTCCAACAGCATCAGCAGTCCTTCTTCAACCTCTGAATCAGATTTTTGCTCAAGTCCCTCAATTTCAGCCAGAAAATACCTGAAATCACAGAAAAACACACAAACTCATAGTAAAGTCTAGAAATATGAATTTAACATAAAAACCAATGAAAACATCCCTAAAAGTAACTAGATCCTACTAAAAACATACTAAAAACAATGTCAAAAAGCGTATAAATTATCCGCTCATCAGACATACATAGTTTTTAGGATTAGTTATTTTTTGTTATCTTTGCATTGGGATATTGAGAAGAGTTATTGCCTCATCAAGACTTCGACATTCTAGTTCGTTCTCTTCACTTGTCTTTTACTCTTCCATGTTCCTTAATTTACTTAATTTTACTATTGGATTATTTTAGCATTTATTAATACAAGAATCACTTTTATTTTAAATTAATCTTTCGAGCATTATTTATCATGTCTTTCTTTAATTCCCTTTCTTACGTTATGAATTTTACATTTACAATGAGTGAGTAGTCCCCTAACTTGATGAGGAGTCGATGAAAGGAATCCTTGAGTTGGAATTCTCAAGAGAAAGATTGTAATTGGGTTTATTGTTGGATTGCTCTCTAGTCACTAACACCAATCCTCCCAAGAGTAGATTGGAACCTGTGGATAGAACAGCATTCCAACTTATTTGACTTTCCCTTACTTAGTAAGGGACAACTAAACACAATAAATCTCAATTGTCAATTAATCTTGAGAGTACTGCAACAAGAATAGGGCTTCCATCTAATCAACTCCTAGTCAAGGCTTTTTATTTATATTTATATACATTCTCTAATTTAATTCTCTGTCATTCAACTCAAACCTTTTTGAAAACCTTCTGATTAATAAAATAGCACACTTTTCTGCAACTCGTTGGGAGACGACCTGGGATTCATACTCCTAGTATTTTAATTTTAATTTCTGTGACACCCCTTTTTAAATTGATAAGCGGATTTCTGGTTGGTTGAGAACTATACTGGCAACGCATAATTTATAATCATTCTTAACTCGCCAATTTCCGCTTGCATCAGGGAGCCTCTCAATGACCTCTATCTTGACTTTGTCAACTTCTATGCCTTTGCTTGAGATTCGGCGCCCAAGAACTTTACCCTCTATAACCATAAAGTGACATTTTTCCCAATTCAAAACTAGGTTAGTTTCTTGGCACCTTCTCAAGACTAAAGCTAGATGTTGCAAGCACTCTTCAAAGGAATTACCAAAAACAGAGAAATCATCCATGAAAACCTTAATAAATTTTTCAATCATATAAAAAAAGATGGGAAGCATGCACCTTTGAAAAGTAGTAGGAGCATTACACAAGCCGAAAGGCATACGGCGATAGGTAAAGACTCCAAAGGGGCATGTGAAAGTCGTCTTCTCTTGATCCTGAGGGTTCACAACTATTTGGTTGTAGCCAGAATATCCATCCAAGAAGTAGTAAAAAGCATGTCCGGCCAACCTTTCTAGCATCTGTTCAATAAAAGGGAGAGGGAAGTGATCATTCCTTGTGGCTGTGTTGAGCCGCCTATAGTCAATGCACATTCTCCATCCGGTCACTGTCCTTGTAGGAATGAGCTCATTCTTGTCATTGGCTATCACAGTCACGCCTCCTTTCTTGGGAATAACTTGAACTAGACTTAGCCAAGGGCTATCAGAAATTGGATAAATAATTTCAGCTTCCCACAATTTCATTACTTCCTTCTGGACCACTTTCTTCATGGTGGGATTGAGCCTCCTTTGTGCTTGCACCACTAGTTTAGCATCCTCTTTAAGTAAAATTTTGTACATAAACATTACAGGACTTATTCCCTCCAGATCACTAATAGTCCACACAATTGCGGTTCTATGGTCCTTCAGCACCTTGATTAGTGCTTCTTCTTCACAATTATTTAGCGAAGAATTAATAATTACTGGGTACATCTCTGATTCTTCAAGAAACACATATTTCAAAGAAGGGGGCAGAGGCTTCAATTCAGGTGTTACTGGCCCCTCATCCTTAGGGGTATGTACGCTGTTTCCTTTAGTGTTGCTATTGCTTTAATTTCTTCAGCTTCAGGCTGAAGAAAGGCTTTAAGAATTTTATTGAGTTCTTCCTTTTTCTAATGCCTCTTGCACCAGTGGATCAATAATATTATTTTTTATGCAATCTATAGAATTATTAGGGTGCTGCAGAGCTTTAAATACATTGAGCACAATTTGTTCATCATTCATCCTCAATGTCAATTCACCCTTCTGAACATTAATTAAAGCTCTCCCTGTAGCAAGGAACGTTCTCCCCAGTATAATAGAGGCATTGACATCTTCTTCCATATCCAATATGACAAAGTCCGCAAGGAAGATAAATGTCCCCACCTTCACCAGTAAATTCTCAACAACACATAAAGGAAATTTAAGAGAGTGGTCAACAAGTTGTAAAGAGATTCTGGTAGGTTTCACCTCTTCAATTTGAAGCTTGCGCATCAAGGATAATGGCATGAGATTGATTCTTGCTCCAAGATCACATAAAGCTATTTTAACTATTACTTCTCTAATAGTATAGGAAATCACAAAACTGCCTGGGTCCTTTAATTTCTCAGAGAGATTTTTCTGGATTATGCCGCTGCATTCTTATGTAAGAACCACTGTTTCATTCTCCTTCCAGTTCTTCTTTTTGGAAATCAACTCCCTTATAAATTTTGCATATCACGGCATCTGTTTACGAGCTTCAGCAAAGGAAATATTAATTTGGAGCTTCTTAAAGACCTCCACGAATTTGGAAAATTGTTGATCTTTAGCTTCTTTGTGCAACCTTTGAAGATATGGAATTCTTGGCTTATATTCAGGCACTTGAATCTTCTCTTTAGGTGTACTTTTGGAGATTTGAACTTGTGGTTGCTGAGGAGAAGGAATCACGCTGTCTTCTGGCACTTTTTCATGCTCTAGAATTTCTTTTCTGTTCTCAGCAACATGAGCTTCATTATCTGCCTTTCCCACTACTTTTCCGCTTCTCAAACTAATGACCTTGCACTCCTCCTTTGGGTTAGAAATTGTGTCATTGGAGAGAAAATTTGTGTATTTTTCCATTCATTGAGTAAGTTGTCCCAATTGTATCTCCAAATTTCTCATTGAAGCTTCTTGGTTCTTGAAGCTAATCCTTGTACTTTCCATGAATTTTTCTAAAGCTAATTCAAGGTTAGAGAGCCTTTGGGAGTCTTGTGAGGTGGAATGTGAGGGAGGTGGCTGTTGGTGATTTACAGGGTGGTTATTTGGGTTTTGGTGCTGGTTATTAAAAGTGCTTTGTTGGGGATTGAAGTGATTAGGCTGAGGCGTGTTGTTAAATTAGTTCGACCTCTGATTTTGGTTTCTCCAACCAAAATTTGGGTGGTTTCTCCAACCGGAGTTATAGATTTTAGATAAGAGGGTCATTCTGAAGTGGTCTTAAGAAATTGCCCATGTAATTCACTTGCTCTGGAGAAGATTGTCCATACTCCATGCCTTTACCTTGAGAAAATCCATTACTTACACCAAAAGAGTTTTCTTGAGAGCTCACTTCCGACACTTACATTCCTCCTAGATGTTGAGTAATTGCATTGATTTGTTGGGACATCACTTTATTCTGAGCCAGAATGGTACCCAAAGCATCTAACTCCATAACTCCTTTTCTTGCTGACCTTTTAGAGGAGTATAGATGTTGATTGTTGGCCACCATCTCAATCAATTCTTGTGCTTCCTCAGTGGTCTTCTTCATATGAAAAGAAAGTTATCCAAAGAAACCCGAGAGACGGGGGTGATCCCATCATAAAATATCTGAAGCTGGACCCAGTTTGCAAACATATTCAGAGGGCACTTTCTAAGCATCTCCTTGTACCTCTCCCAAGCTTCATAGATGGACTCTCCTTCATACTGTCTGAAGGTCTGAACATCGGTTCGGAGCTTATTCAACCTCTGAGGTAGGAAGAACTTGTTTAGAAACTTAGTGACCAAGTCCTCCTATGTGGCTATGCTTTCCTTGCACTGATTTTCTAGCCACTGCTTAGCCCGGTCAGCTAGGATGCCATTTGTGTTGACCGTGTCACAGATTTGCAGGAAATTAGAGATAAACAAATTCGGATCCCCCTACGGGCTCCCATTGAACTGACAATTTTGCTGAACCAATGTAACAAGTTGTGGCTTTAGTTCAAAATTATTGGCATTGACAGTAGGCGTTACAATGCTGCTTCCACAACTCCCTGGATTAGGAGTAGTGAAAGAACTGAGAGTTCTCCTAGGTAGAGGGACATTGACATTGTTCTTTTCTACCATATCTTGACCAGAGAATTCTTCTTCAACCACTTCTTCAATCTCTTCTTCAACTCTTTAATTTCTAGCTTACTTTCTCTGCTGCCAAAAAGTTGTTTCAATCTCAGGTACGTACTGAAGTGGTTCTTTATCCCTATTATTCTGCATAGACAAAAAGAACAAGAAAATCAAATTTGAACTCCATTCATTATGTGAAGAGAATTTCGAGGGGGAAATTAAACGGAACAATAAATAATGGCAAAATTGAAAGGTCTACTCTAGGTAATCAATTGATCGATAGGTTGTTAACTAAAATTAATCGCCGACAATAGCGCCAAAAACTCGATGCGAATTTTACAATCCACAAAACACCGGTAAGTGCACCGGGTTGTATCAAGTAATAACTCACGGTGAGATGAGTGTCGATCCCACGAGGATTAACGGATTAAGAAAGCAAAAAAATCAACCGATTAATCTAGTCAGACTAGCAATTTATGGTTTTGAATAAACAACAAATAAACGAGTGCAAAACAGAATAACAGAGCAATAGTGAATATGAATGAGATGTATGATTAAGAAAGTTAAGGTTTCATAGGTATTAGAACGTCTGGATTAACACTTTTCACTTTCTACCTTAATATTGTAATGATTCTTTTATGGCAAATTATCAGTAATTAAACCCTAATCCCTTAGTGATTCAATTTCTCGTTTACCTAAATAAATGCTAATCCCTTAGTCACTCAATCAAGAAAAGAGTTACAGACGTCTCTGATTTATAAAGCTATACGATTCATAAGAATTTAACCTAGTTGATTTTATGTCACTTATCAATCTAGTTTCAAAACTTAAAAATTATGAGAAATGTTTTTCAAGCTTAATTCAATTAATCAACTTTTTCAAAAAATTAAGAAAATTTAAGTCAGAAAAAAATTATTTTTCAACACATTCAAACTCTTTAAGATGAAGAAAGAAAATCTTTTTCTTAAGAAGAAATCAATTGCATCAATTAGAGGTAGAAGGAATAGTTATTGCATTAATCCATAGAACTAACATAGCTCCTAACCTTAACTGAAGAGAATTAGAAACTCATGGTCGTCCTTGAAATCCTTCGCAAATTAAAACTGCAAAGTGTTGAAGAAGAGAGCTGATCAAAACCCACTTCCCTTATATACTAACCCTCTTCCAGGGAGTTTTCTGTTAATCAGAGAAAGCTTTCTGCTTGTCATTGTTTGTCACAGAGAGCTTTATATTTGTTGTTCCCCATCCTCCTTTCTATTTTGTTTCTTTCTTTTTCTTTCTGTTATGTTTCTTTCTATTTTTCTTCTGAAATTTCATGTAATTAATGAATTTAAACTAATCAAAGTAATGTTTATTCTAACCTTAAATCCATTGCTTATTTAACAAAAACTCTTAATAAATCAATTAAAATCAAGAAGAAAAAACACTAAAGATGCAGACGCATCAGTCTCCACTTTTGTATATGTATATGTATATCCCTCATAGAGGTTGATCTTTGAAAAAACAAGATTATGTATTGTTTAACTTCTAGTTCTATAATATACTTTCTAGCCGGCGTTGTCTTCGTGGGTCGAGACTAGTATTTTCTATGTATCTCCTTTTGAATCCTATATATATATATATATATATATATATATATATATATATATATATATATATATATATATATATATATATATATATATCTTTGATGTTTCGAGTGAGATACGCTTGTCGTTTTGTTATTTTTTTTCTTACAAGCTCCTAGCTATATTATTATCTTTCAAATATATGTATATATTTTACTTTTAGGCGTCGTAATGTCTCACCACCTCTGATTTACGACTATAGCGTAAGGCTTTGTGTGGTAGGATATTAAAATATTTAAGCAAATCCATGCCAACACAACCATCACCCTTGTATGAACTAGCCCGTCCATAGTCTCCTCCCTTGTAGATTCCTGCTTCATCAACAAAAGACACACTAACATGGGTATCTTCATTGCCGAACACCCTTTACCAAATACCACAGATACAACAATTTAGGTGCAATGTTGTAATTTTATAAAGTTTCAATTAAAATTAACATCGAAAAGATTCAAACAAAATGGACAATATTTACTAAAACTTAAGAGGAAATTTAAAAATCAAATGATAAAGATTTTCGCAAAAAAAAAAAACAACAAAAATGAAGTGCACACTACAGAGTAACAATTAACTTTGGTAACTTAGGCTGAGTTTGTTTTGTGTATGTATTAAGATATAGACATTGAGACATAGACATTTGAGACATGGACATAAAATATTTGTGTCTATGTGCTGTTTGGATATGATAAACATGTTATTAATATAATGTCTAATACTATGTTTGGTTTACAAAGAACAAGACACTACCTAATTGAAAATGACCGTTTTGTCCTGTTAATTTAAATTAAAAATTAAATAATTAAAAGAAAGAAAAAGGCAAAAGCTATTCAGATTCCTATTTTTCCCAAGTTGGTTCGAGGATTCCCCCCTCTATCCCCAGAAATCTCTTTTCTCCCTAGTTGGCGTCCTCATTCTTCGCCTTTTCTTGGATCTTTTCGGTGCGGTTCCTCCTCGTCAAGGATTCTTCTTCGTCGAGGTGAATCTCTATGGTTCTTCTTCTGCTCTTTTTTTCTTTTTCTCCTTCTTCTTCTTGATTGTTGTGTGGGTGTTTGCAAATCCACTTTTGTTACAGTGTGTTTGATGATTTGTTTCTAGGTTTAGGATATCGGGTTCAAGTATGGACTCAATGTGGACCCTTCGAAACTCCAAATTCTCCCGGATTCAGCTGATCTTCCAATGGTTGGGAAGCCCCTATATGGACTTGTCTCTGATTTAATCCACATTTGTGACTAGCATCAGGTTTCCCACACAACCCTTAGAGGTAAGAACCCAATGTCAAATTGAATTCACATTTCGTTTTATTTTTCTATCTGATTTTAGTCACACTTACTCCAAGTTGGGCAATTTGTTTGTTAGGAACTTCAGTAGTTTGTTTTTAATTTCACGTTATTAGTGAAAACAGAGAGAAGATAAAGTTGATTGCTTTCATGTGGTTGTTGTTATTATCATAAGAATTGATTGAAACCACCTCATTGGATGTGATTTTTTGTGGGCTGATTTTGAAAAACACTACTGCATAAAGGGAAAAAAGAATTCTCCAAAAGCATTAGAATTAAGAAAATTATTTGATATTATCTCTTTGAATTGAATCTGAATTTTTTTGCTATTTTTATTAACGTCTTTTTATTATCTCTTAATACTGCCAGATATTGCAATGCAATTAGTCATAATAATATTCAAAAAGGTGTTATGGTTAAAACCTCAAAAATCTTGTTGTGTCTCTGCATGATTCATTCCATTTTTCTAATAGGATTAGTGTATCTAAACCTACTCTTCTTTTCGCAATTATTTCCTATGTATGTTGAGATAAATAATTAATCATTTTTTGTGGAAACATGTTTTTAATTTCTAGCTTGTTAAATCAGAATTGGATGAAATGTTCATGATACTTTTTCTCTCTATTTATCATCTAAAAGTGTAAAACTGATGCTTTGATTTCTATTAGGTTTTCTGGGTTTTGTGCAAGCATCTTCTATGTTGGATAAATTTAGATAGCTTTCAATTGAATCAATCAAAAGGTATTTACACTTGTTGTTTCTTAGTGATAATCATATCTATCAAATCTTTGAATTATTCCCATTATTGTAGTTTGCTGTTTTTTAAGTTTTTACGGATGATATAACTATTTCCTAAATTCTCATTCACTTATATATGCAGGTTTCTTGTAGGCATTGTCATAGTTAGTCATAGCAATCTATCCGTCAAGCATGTTGATTTTCACAAAATCTGTATACATCCTCCATCAACCAAGAACTCTTAGTCATACTCCTCAAGACTACTACTCAGCTTCCAATTCTTGATAGCCATTTCTATTTTTGTTAAAGTTGTCTTGGTCTCCCAAAGAATACATCTGCAGGGATAAGAAAACTATTCTCACAACTATTGGTTGCTTTAAGAATAGCATAAGAGTTATATTAGTATAGTTTTAGGAAATACACCATTGTTTGTTGGATCCTTCACTTGTAATGAACTTATATGAATTGAAAATTCAATGGAAAGGGGTTTCTTTGATATTTATTTTGGTTTGCTGATTTTTTTAGCTAATAATATATTTTTTTTAACTTATAAGAGTATATTTTGTGCCAAAGAAGTGTAGAATAGTAGAAAATCATCACATACTAAGCAAAATTTGATGAAAGTGCTGCAGAAGTGCATAATTTTTGGGACAAAATTATACAATACAAGTAAATGAACACTAATAATTAATTTAAGTGAAGAATATTAACATACATAATGCAGAACTCAATAAAATTCAACAGAATGCACAAAAGAGTTGCAATGTAGCTAGTATACTTCACTTGTCCAGCATAAGAAAAAAAGAACATAACCCTGCGATTTCTATTAAGTTTACCAAAAGACCCTAGTAAGTTTTGCAAAATATCTTAATAAGTTTAGCAATACACCCGAATAAATTAACAATTAAGATAACCCAGTAAACCAACAATAGTTAAAAGTTGTCCATTATATCTCGTGCGAATGCTTCCTTTTCCTCGTCTAAGCTCCAAAAGGTTGCCTTCAATTCTGGATTCTGCACAAATTTTTTTGCAATCTGCACGATCTCCATTGTAGTGAAACCAAGACACTTCAGTGTACGGCCAAGATTCACTTGCTTATTCACACCAGACATTGCATTGGCTAGTACCTGCACATGCTTTCCTTGATCCTCAACTACAGATTTAAAAGTTTCTGCTAAGTTTGATAGGACCGCAGCATCATTGGTTTTTTTACTTGTAGTGTGACGTCCTTGATTTTTCTCACTTGATGAAGCAAATAAGGTTGAAAAGGTATTGGGTAGTTCGCTCTCGGCAGCTGCTAAATCTTCCATGTCAATATCGTTACCGCCTAAACCCAAGCCACCAGATGTGGCCGCAGCAAATGTAGAGCCAGGTGTGACATCTTCTTCAGCATCTTTTTCACTGCATGCATCAAGACCAGTAGCTCTATTCTTGCCAAAAATGCTCCCAAGACGTTCGAACAACGGAAATGGCTTGCCTGGAGTGTAGAGTATAACATTGCGACCCTGTACAACATAAAACAAAGCCAACAATTACATGTTCATAAAAGTGAGTACTTGTAAGAAGAATGAATAAATGCGAAAAAAATTATGATCACACCTTTTCCCAAGCTTCCAATACTTGTTTACTGTCCACTTCAACACACATCTTTTCGGAATTCCACTCAAAACCACTACAACCCAACATCTCAGCCACAAACATATATTTTTCTTTCAGCCGCTTGTGTTTGTTTCTGATGTGCTTCACAGTGAGACCACATCCAGGAAACTTTTCATTCATCTTGTCCGCCAGTTTTTGAAATGCCCCTGGCTTAAATTGACCGGCATCTGCCCTTTTGCCTTTAACAACCAATTCCTCCATAAACACCACAAACTGTTCAGTTTCTTGTTCAGTCCATTGGCGGGGTATGGAGGCCATTTGCTGCTAGATAAGAACAAATAAAGTAAACCATGGCAGCATAATTACTATCAAAATTAGAGTTCAATGGTATGAGAATTACTTACAGCAAAATAAAAGCTAATAGCAAATAAAACTAAAATATGTTTAATTAGAATAATCACTATTAAAACAATTAAAACAATTAAAACAAGACCTTGTCTAATTATATGTTTAATTGAAATACAAATTATGAATCCGAGTTGGCAAATACATATTGCACAAAGAAAAAAACTGAAATGAATTCAAATACAATAATTTATAGGCTAGGCCAATTGCAAACATAACAAAACCAGCAAAGATAAAAATTCTACTCGCCACGTTCTCCCCTCCATATTTCCCACATCTCGGTTGCTAGGTCCTCACGCCATTGAGTCCACTCATGGCTACTTTCCACAACATCAATTGTTTCACCTTCATCAACAATAGTATCATCTCCAATGGGTATGTGTTTTGGCGCAAGAGTTGCATCTTCTTCGGGATCAACATCCATGTTCATACGAATAAAGTTTTGTAACAAACAACAAGCAATAATAATGTGGCTTTGAACTCTAATAGGATAGAACGAGGGACTTCGTAGAATTCTCCATCTTTTCTTAAGCAACCCAAATCACCGCTCAATCACATTTCTAGCTGAAGAGTGCTTCTTATTAAATAATTCTAGACGATTTTGTGGTGCCCGATGACCTTGAACCCACTCATTCACATGATAGCGAACATTTCTATAAGGAGATAAAAATCCTCTGCCATTGGTATAGCCGGCATCCACTAAGTAATAACACCCTAAAACGGAAGGATGGAAAAATATAAGAAATATATGTAATTCTCATATTCAATAGTTATTATTCTTTTCAAAAGATTAATTTAGACATACCAATAGGTATTTTCAAGCCATTATGTCGAGTAATAGCATCCCTAAGTACCCTTGAATCAGATGCCGATCCTTCCCAACTGCTAAGGACATAGACGAAATTCATGTTCCGATTGCAAACTCTTAAGACATTGGTGGATATTCTAAATTTCCTCGTTCGATATATAGATTTATCACTCTTCGGGACTGTGACATCTATGTAAGTTCCATCTAATTCTCCTAGATAACCCTATCAAATGTAAAAAAAAAAACAGTTATTACACGCAGAGTAAACGTGACCAATAAAAATTAGAGCTACATACACGACCTACCTTGAACCATTTTCATCTGGGATCTACACAATCTTTCGGTACAGGGTCTGCCTTTGCAAATAAGATACTTTGGACACACAAAATCGAACGCAATACCTTGTGAAAATACCTACTAATAGTTTCACCAGACCTATAGAACCTAACCTGTACGCTGCGATTTTTGGTATGGTGAGCTAATATGATTAAGAAAGTAGCTACTTGCTCGTCTATGCCAACATGACCATCTTCGTCTAATCCACCTTGAACTTGTAGCAATTCACATAAAGTTGCAAATGCATTCAAACTCATTCTTAACTCCCATATGCAATTTCTATCTCCACCCTCCCCAATGATATTATCTAATGCATCTCTCTTTAGTGGCAATGTGTTCACTCTTCGACCAATCGAAGAATGACCCCGCCTTCTATTCCTAATATACATATATAGATTGACTAAAAAAAGCAGCATTAACGTGTCAAATTGCATTCTCATAATCCAGTAATATCCAACACATATCTTAATTTGTTCAGAATGATCCATCATCACTTCCTAAGAGACAATAACAAGTAAATACATAAAAGAAGAATCCTAATAATTTCTACAAATACATAATACAAATCATGATAGCAAACAACTTGGTAAGCAGTTTGATAACCAATTTTATAAACACAATACAAATAAATTATCCTCTACCATTCTTCAATAGATAATAATTAAAATTCTCACCTATTAATAATTTCATAAGCAATTTAATTAACATATTAATCAGCAATTAGAGCAACATTTTTATCACTAGTTTTATCAACAATCAGCACTAACAAGCTCAGCAGATCAGTAACAAAATTTTATTTATCACAGCAGCAACAACTCTTTCTACAATTCTTTTATTTTTGAAGATTTTGCTGCATAGTTGGCCAGAAAATGTTTGAGGGTGAGAACAATTTATCAAGTATAACTTATAATAAGTTTCTTTCAATTAGGCAGATGGCTTTTTCCATTCTTTTTCGTCTTCAATTAGGAAAAATAACTTATCAAGCTTCAAAATGCATTTAAAACAACCACCACCGAGATTATCCATTGCCTATTGAAGATTTCAGATGAAAACAAAATAAATAATGAACAATACCCAAATACCCAGGTTTACATACAATTCGAATATCCACATACCCAAATTCTGGATTAGCAATTAATCAACAATAACCCATCTGATAAATAATCAAAATTAAAGGAAGAAACTTCACAAAAGAAAAAATACCAGAGATGGCAAAGCACACCGAGAGGGCAGATGTTGCAGTGGCGGAGGATGAAAGACTCAACGCGCAGCAGAAGCACAGCTAGGGTTTGAGGTTAACGTGGCTACCAGATGGAGAGGCAAAGATGGCAGAGTAGCAACACAAGCTCACTGCGACCGGAGCAGAGCATGCAGAAATCAGATAGGAGAGTCGGCGGGAAGCATAGACAATGTGCGGCGGTGGTACACCTTCGATAATGCAGAACAACTACATAAGAAATTTTCACTGCTTAGGGTTTGATACAAAGAGGGGACCTTTTTGGAATTTCAAAAAATTAACGAGGACAAAATTGTCTGAAAATATTGATACTGATCCGTGTCCATCGCCCTTCATCCGTGTCTCAGCATTTTACCGAGACATGAAATACATGTAACTTGTGTGTGCTTGTGTGTAACCGTGTCCTTCTTATTTCTGTGTCTCAGAATCCAAACAATAGACACGTCTCACTGTGTCTATGTCTTGGCAAGATACGGACATCAAACAAATACAGCCTTATATCCATTGATCGGGATACGATGCCATCAATTGGCGAGAATACGTTACTAGCCACTTCACACAGGGGGAATACTATTGACAATCACTTTGGGGGGAAATAAGGGATGAGTCAATTATAATAATAGATAATACTGGTAAGCTAAGATATTAGGTTACTGGTGACGGTAAAAAATGGAGGTGAAGAACATCAAATTTAGCTGCTAGGACTAAATTCTCATTTTAAACTTTGGTCAACACAATAAACTAAATATTGTCAGTCCAACTACATTAAATAGCTCAGCTTAACATATTTTCATTTATAAAATTAAAAAGTGATCCTGACCTCAAAAGGGATTGTCGAAAAGACCTCATTAAAATAAAATATTTTATTTTACCATACCTGGCTCACGGGTGCGCAAATTAGTTTTTGGGTGTTTCGGTAGCCATAATAAGCAACATGCACCAAATTTGTTTCCATAATTGAGACACTATGACATAACTTATAAGATATTGATCTTTTACACTTTTATTTTTTTGAATTTTAAAATTTTAAAATTTATCCTTTCATTTTCAAATCTTTTTCCCTCTTGTTCATCTCTCATCTAATCATCTTCTACTTCGGTCTCTGCAACTCTTTCCTATCTTTCTCTTTTCTAAAATAAAAATTCAATTAGTCTCTTATTCTCCATAAATAGTTTATATGTCTTATATATCGTTGTTCTCTCTAATTGTCAAATATATACCTTCTCTTCAAATTTCACTAAATCTCTTTTTTTTAATGATTTTATTTAATCTTTTATTTGTTTATTTATTTATTTTTTAGATTGTTTGTTACAAGCTTGACCCTAGAAAGGAAGACGGTTTAGACAAAAATTAGTATTAGACACTAAGATATCCCTTTCATCATTGCCATTAAGGAAAAATAGAACCACAATGACTAATTCATAAAACAATCAAATGACCTATTACTGCCTGTTACAAAGCATTTTAGAGAGCAACTCCATGTAATACTTTTTTAGTATCATTTTTGACATCTACACTAACGGAATTAATTTAGAACTAAAATTTGCATATACAATATTTGAAATGAGACTAATTTCAGTAAAAAGAGACCAGATCATTTTAAATAAAAACCAATTAAATGTTGCCACTTGTGTAACGTATTACATGAACATTTGAATATTGTTATTGTAACATGGTGATAAAAAATCAATTAAACTAAATAATAAGTATTCAGTTGTATTCTTGCATTATTATTCTATTTTGTCATTATCTTTTTCTCAATTTGATAGAAAGATAGATCCAAAGCAATTCAATGTAAGTTTTTTTCAATTATTAAAAAAAAAGTCTAATTTTTCGTTAAATCCAAATACACAAAAATCTAATTTTTTTTTCTTCTAAATTTAATGAGCTAAAATATGCAATGCCTGTAATCTGTTTTTTTTTTTAATGTTTTTATGCTTAATTAAATAATATTTAAATAATATTTTATTAATGTGTAATATCTTTTAAATATGGTATATAATTATTAATTTGTAAACTCTATAATTTTTATTTTATATATATTCAAATAGGTCCCTAATAAATTTTAGGTTGGACGTTTTTGTCCTCAAGAAAATTTTATTATATTGAAGTCCTTAAATTTTATAAAAATAAGACATATAAATCCCTATTTTAGTTAAATTCGTTGTTTTCACTTGGATAAATAAATCCTTTAAAGTATGATGTAAGGACCTGGGTGTCTTATTTTTGTAAAGTTTAGAGATTTTAACATAATAAAATTTGTGTGGAGACAAAAACGTCTCATGCGAACTTAGGAACCTATTTTGATATATACTCTTTATTTTAGTTAATTTTTATAATTTAATTAAAAATATTTAAAATAATTAAAAATAATATAAAATTTAAATTTGAGTTAAGAATAAATATTAGAGTGACAAATTTCACATTAAATCTCAAATTAATTTTAATGATATATAGTTTCACAAATACTTATGTAACATCTTGTGAGATGCAAAATAAAATTGAACGAAAACCAAACATTAAACATGCTAAACTAAGGATATATATTCACTATTTACTATTATTTTTTAAAGTACTTTATTTATTACATACATATAATTAACTTAAATACTTTTGATTTTTATAAAAGAATGCTTGAAAAATTGTATCCAAATATGTACAAGATGTCTCTGGTACGGGTTGAGAGATGGATCGAGAACTTGCGGGTTAAGGCAGATGCCAGATCACTTGACTGGAGCAATGGGGGGAGGTACCTGCAAAGACACTCCGACGCTCAAGTCAGAATGGATCTAAGAGGTATAAGGTGTGAGGAATGAATGAATACCTGGAGGGACCTGGGTCATCTATTTATAGGTGATGGTGAATATCTTATCTTATCTTATTTGGCTAAGATAAGGGAGACGTTTGAATTATCTTATCTTATCTTATCTTATTTGACTAAGATAAGGGAGACGTTTGAATTCGAAAGTTGGTTATGAGCTCTAGTGGGCTGGTTCCGGGCCTTCTGGAAGGGCGAAGCGGGTCGGACCCTGGTAACCGGATTCGGAGACCATTCTGGGTGTAGGATCCGTGGGCCGGATCCGTAACAGTTGCCCTCGGAGCGAGAGAGTGAGGGTGCTCGGTCTCATCGCTGGAGAAACCTTTTCCTCGCCATTGTGGTTTGGCAAGGAGATCGTTGTTTGGTTTTTCCGATCGAGGTCGAGGATTTGGTGAGTTCCTAGCCGTCTCATGGTCAGGCGAGGAGCCCGTTGTTTATGCGTCTCATCACATGCCGGGTTTGATGACCGTTCCGAAGAAGGGCCCGGAGATCGGGTCTGGAACAGTTGCCCCCGGAGCATGAGAGTATGCTTTCTTGGTCTCAATGCTAAGTCATTGGAGAGTTCGATTCTCTGTGGTTCGGGAGACTGTGAGGGGTCTGAAAAGGGCGTGACGTCATCATGCACCAATTGGTAAGATGTTGATCAGTATGGCTTTTCGCGAGTTGGAAGACCGTCAGCTCATACTTGTTTTGTGTGGCCTTTTTTGGGCCATTATTGTGAACTTATTTTAGGCCTCTTGGTTGGCCGATTTCAAGACTTTGTTTATTTAGCTTATTTGGATTTCCGTTTTGTTGGCTTTGCGGGTGATCGATTCACGAGTCACTATTTTTGTTATTTGGATATCCGTTTTGTTATTTGGATATCCGTTTTATTGGCCTCAGGTGATCGATTCCCGGGTAGCCGTTTACTTATTCGGATATCCGTTTTATTATTTGAATATCCGTTTTATTGGCTTCGGGGTGATCGATTCCCGGGTAGCCGTTTACTTATTTGGATATCCGTTTTATTATTTGGATATCCGTTTTGTTGGCCTCGGGGTAATTGATTCCCGTGTAGCCATTTGCTTATTTGGATATCTGTTTTGTTATTTGGATATCCGTTTTGTTGGTCTCGGGGTGATTGATTCCCGGGTAGCCGTTTACTTATTTGGATATCCGTTTTATTATTTGGATATCCGTTTTGTTGGTCTCGGGGTGATCGATTCCCGAGTAGCCGTTTACTTATTTGGATATCTATTTTATTATTTGGATATTCGTTTTGTTGGCCTCGGGATGATCAATTCCCGGGTAGCCGTTTACTTATTTGGATATCCATTTTATTATTTGGATATCCATTTTGTTGGCCTCGGGGTGATCGATTTCCGGGTAGCCATTTACTTATTTGGATATCCGTTTTATTATTTGAATATCTGTTTTGTTGGCCTCGGGGTGCGGGTAGCCGTTTACTTATTTGGATATCCGTTTTATTGGCCTCGGGATGATCGATTCCCGGGTAGCCGTTTACTTATTTGGATATCCGTTTTATTATTTGGATATTCGTTTTGTTGGCCTCGGGATGATCGATTCCCGGGTAGCCGTTTACTTATTTGGATATCTGTTTTGTTATTTGGATATCCGTTTTATTGGCCTCGGGGTAATCGATTCCCGTGTAGCCGTTTGCTTATTTGGATATCCGTTTTGTTGGCCTTGGGGTAATCGATTCCCGTGTAGCCGCGTTTGGTTTGTGCCGTCAGATGGGGCAATGCTTTTGAGAAAATGAATTCTATTTATGGTTTGGGCCTCGTTAAAACCTCCCAATGTGGGTAGGAAAGAGTGCCCAGTAAGAAAATATACGATTAAACGACTTAAGCAATAAATGCAAGTAAAAAAGGCAAAATATAAAGGGTAAAGAGATAGTCTTAAACGACCTCAATCTTGTCGCTTTGGAAGGATGTTTCTACATATAGTAGCACCGTAAGTTGATGGAATTTCAGGATCTTGGAAGCTTGGTCCCGTCTAGTCTTTCGAGCATGTAGGCTCTTTTTTCAATTACCGTCCTAATTTGGTAGGGACCCTCCCAGTTGGGCGTGAGCATCCCTTCTCCGGGAGTGGGTGGACCGATATCGTTTTGTCGTAAGACGAGGTCTCCTGGTCCAAAGTCTCATCGTACCGTGATGCCATTGTACCTTAGACTTATTCTTTGATTTAGGGCTAGCTCCCGTAGGTGTGCTATGCTCCTGACCTTGTCTGCAAGGTCCCACTCTGCCTCTTTGTCGTTTTCTCGCACGGTTCTGCGCGGACTTTGGTCTTGGCGTGCATCGAGGTCGGCGAGGAAGATGCCTGCCGCATCTCGGGATCTCTTGCGGAGGGTCGAGCTGGTGTTCTCATACTCTACCGCGACTTTCCGGTCTCTGTGTATTGTGCCGATAGTGCCGTCATCGGCTTGGAACTTCATGAGTAAGAATTTGGTGAAGATGACCGCCGACAGGTTGTTAATGGTCTTTCTCCCGAGGATGATGTTTGTAGGTGGTGGAGTTCTTGAGGATGACAAATTCGGAGAGGATGGTCTTTCTTTGGTTCCCGGCTCCGATGGTGAGGGAAAGTATGATGGTGCCGTCCGGTTGAAGGAAGTTACCCCCGAGCCCGGTTACCCCATTATGGTGGGTTTGTAGGTTTTCGTTTCAGAGCCCGAGTTTGTCGAAGGATCCCTTGAAGAGGATGTTAGAATCTGATCATGTGTCGAGTAGTATTCTTCTGACCAGCCTGGTTCCTATCTTTGCGGAGATAACGAAGGGGGCATCTTTCGCCGAGGTGCCGTATTGGCAGTCCTCGGGGGAGAATGTTATCGCATTATTGGTGATGATTGTCGGGGTTTGGTTTCTGACTGTCAGGACCTTGAGGTTCTTTTTTAGTGCCGATTTTGACTTTTCCGGCTTATCCTTGCTTGTTATGACGTTGACAACTTTGGTCGGGTCTGTTTCCGGACTTTCCCGAGGGGCTTGTCTTTGTGTCCTTGGGTTGCATCCTTTCCTCTATGGTGATCTGTCTCTTTCTGTGCGTTTCTACTCCCTGATGATCTTGGCGAACTCGGAGAGCTTGCCGTCTCGTATGGCTTGCTCCAGAGCATCTTTTAAGTCGATGCAGTGCTGTGTTCTGTGCCCGTATCCTCGGTGGTAGTCACAATATAAATTCTTGTTGCCGCCCGTTCTTTCTTTAAGTGGTCGGGCCTTCGGAAGGACGCCTCGGTCAGTTATTTGGTGGTAGATCTCGGTGATGAGAGCTAACAAGAGGGTGTAATTTGAGCATTTGTCGGTTTGGAATGTTCCTTTTGGTTTTCTCTTGGTGGGGTGTTTTGGCGAGGTGCCGTACTGCCGTTCTGCCGTTTATTGGCCACCACGACTTGGCTCACCTCCTCATCGTTTACGTAATCCTTAGTGACGCTCTGAATCTCATGCATAGTCCAGACTGGCTTCGCGGTGAGATACTTTCAGAAGTCCTCATTCATAAGTCCATTGGTCAGGCAGAGGCTCGCGACTGAGTCCGTGAGTCTGTCGACCGTCAGGTATTTTCTCGTAGATTCGTCTTGTCTTTGGGTAATTTCGAGCAAGCTAATGGGGTGTTTAGCTTTGGTGATTTTGATAGTGAACTAGGCCATGAACTTTCTGGTGATATCGTGGAAGCTGGCTATGGACCCGTTTGGGAGGGTGTTGAACCATTTGATCGCAGGGCCAGCTAAGGTTATTGAGAAGGCCTTACACCGGATCATGTCGGCGGCTCCTTCCAGGTTCATCCTGGCCTCGCAGGCCGTTAGGTGTTCCCGGGAATCGTTGGTCCCGTCCTATTTCATGTCAGTGGGCTTGTTGAAGTCCTTCAGGAGTTTGGCTCTCAAGGATTTTTCTGTGAACGGGATGGCTTCCATTATCACGTGCATGTTCCCTGCTCGTTTGGCCTCCCGATGGTGCCGTCGGTCATCTTCTCCGCGTCGGTGTTTCGGGTCTAGGGAAACGCTGCGATCATGCTATTTGCAGTGTTGTTGCTCAGAGGGCCTGGTGTTCCTGGTATCGCGATGAGATTAGGTCTTGGAGGTCGCTTGGCTTGTATGCTTCGGGTGGTACCGTTCTTTGGGTGTAACTCGGCCTTTGAGGTTTTGCACCCTGAGGCACAACTCTTGGATTATCTGGACCGCCTTCTCTCCCAGGCCATCGGGTGGCTGGGCTTCAGTGGGAGGACGGTTGTCCTCTCTTGGTTGTTGCTGGGTTGGGGTTGGTTGGCGATGTGCCACGTTTATTATCCTCCCGTGGGTGGGAAGAGTGTTATCTTGGAGTTCGGGAGTTGGGCTTTGTAGGTTTTTGTTTGGGTGTCGGGTGGAGGATTGCTCCTCGAGGTTCTCCGTCATGCCGCCACGATTTGGCTGTCCCCCGTATCTGTGCAAGAACCTTGAGAACTTTCTTGATCTATTGGCTCCTGAGAGGTCTGAGCTTGGCCACGGTGGTAGCATTTAAGGAGGCCGTTCATGATGAGCTTCCTTATGAATTTTCAGTAAGGTCCGAAGGGGATCATGGCGACAGAGTTGTCACAGGTGAGGCGGCGGATGACAGAGGTTTGGAACCTAGTGTTGAAAGAGGTGACCTCGTGGGTTTGGAGGAAGAGCTTGAAGAGTTCAAAAGAAGAAGCAACCTCGGTGGGCATGGAGCCGAAGTAGAGGGAGAAGATGGGGCCATGGCGCTTGGAGAGACGGATGAGGGAGTGGTGAATGAGAGGATCCAAGAGGTGGAGGTGTCCCACTAAAGGGAGGCGAGACTTTGGGCTCAGAGGATTTGGAATTTCACCGTTGGAGTAGGGCGAGGGTGCATAAAGAGTGTTATCACTAAGAAGGTACTTGCAAGTAACATTGTTCCTTTGGGATTTCGCCATTGGAATAGGGCGAAGGTGTGTTATCGCTGCAAAGGTGATGTAAGTTAAGGAAACATTATTCCTTTGGGATTTCGCCGTTGGAGTAGGGCGAAAGGGTGCATAAACATGCAAATGTGATGCAAGTTAAGGAAACATTATTCCTTTGGGATTTCGCCGTTGGAGTAGGGCGAAGGCGTGTTATCCCTGCAAAGGTGATGCAAGTTAAGGAAACAATATTCCTTTGGGATTTCGCCGTTGGAGTAGGGCGAAAGGATGCATAAACATGCAAAGGTGATGCAAGTTAAGGAAACATTATTCCTTTTTGCTCTCAGTTGCAAGAAATCTGAGTTTGATGATTGCTCTTCTAGGTTATCCGCCATGCCGCCACAACGTTGCAAAGTCCCCACAGACGGCGCCAAGTTCTCGATCCATCTCTCAACCCGTACCAGAGACATCTTGTACATTGGCGCCGTCTGTGGGGAGGTACCTGCAAAGACACTTCGACGCTCAAGTCAGAATGGATCTAAGAGGTATAAGGTGTGAGGAATGAATGAATACCTGGAGGGACCTGGGTCCTCTATTTATAGGTGATGGTGAATATCTTATCTTATCTTATTTGGCTAAGATAAGGGAGACGTTTGAATTATCTTATCTTATCTTATCTTATTTGGCTAAGATAAGGGAGACGTTTGAATTCGAAAGTTGGTTATGAGCTCTAGTGGGCTGGTTCCGGGCTTTCTGGAAGGGCGAAGCGGGTCGGACCCTGGTAACCGGATTCGGAGACCATTCTGGGTGTAGGATCCGTGGGCCGGATCCGTAACAAAATACAAAGTATTTTTCATTCTAATTCTGTTTTAATTTATCAATATGATTTTTCAAAAGAACTATAATATTATAACAATTCCAATTTTGTGTTTTTTTAAAAATATTTTATTGAATTTAATTCTGATATATTGTTAGCATAAAATTATTTTACACGTAAATCTAATCATATAATGTTATATTAGTAAAAATAATTATTTTTTATATTTGATCGCATGAATAGTCATTCAAGAGAATAGTTGTATACAATAGTATAAAATAGTATAAAATATTTTACACTACCAGTGCATCAAAATTAAATTCACATTTCATTAAAAACATTTAACTAATCATATTTTCATACTTTATTTTTATTTTTATTAAAAATAGAAATAAAAATGATAAAACTAATCGGTGTTTTTCGTTTGCTTAGTCATATAAATATGTTTGGTTTGTATTTTTATTTTTTATATTTTTTTTAAAAAAGGTAAAAAACAAAAAGTAAAATTTATTATTTTTACTGTTCTATATTTTTCTTCATAAAATATCAAAAATGAAAACGCAGAACAAAATACTCTAAAGATTTGATTATTTGTGGAAAAATTTATTAATTTAAAAATAATATATTTATTGTATCACCAAAAAAAATATTTTTTATTAAATTTAATTTTAATGTACTAATAATATAAAATATTTTACATAATTATTCTTTATCTTTTTGTTTTTTAATGTTTATTATAAAGTGTATATATAATATAATCATTTAATTAGATTTATACATTTAATTTATAAATAGGTTTAATTATTGTGTTGATCTTTATAGTTTTGCGAAATTTTTAATTAGGTCCCTATACTTTTTTCTTTTTAATTGAATCCTTGCACTAATTTTTTTTTTAAATGGGTTTTTACATTTTTTTTTCTTTTATTTGAGTTTCTGTACTAAATTTTTTTTTAGTTGGGTGCTATCAAATTAAGCCAATTACTGCTAAGAGAGACTTAATTGAAAAAAAATTGGTGCAAAGACCCAATTTAAAAAAGAAAAAAGTATAGAAACTTAATTAAAAATTTTACAAAATTATAGGAATTAACAGAATAATTAAATCTTATAAATTAATATAATAATATACAACTAATTATCTGTATTTTTTATACTGCCAATAAATTTTATATGAAAAATAAATTCACAACCTGAAGAATAAATCATAAATAAATCATATAACAAAAAAGACACAAAAAAAAAAAAAATTATATATATTAAAAAAAATAGAGACAAAAAGAGAAAAGAGTGAGGGTTGGTGTGTAAGACACTAGGACGCTGTTCGGTTCTCTGTATAAGGTCACTGATACGGCGTAGTTCCATTCTTCTCTCTTCTTTTTATTTTCAGTATAAACCCTAATCTCTAAAATCGTCAAAAATCTTCTTCTTTTCTCTTCTTTCCGTTTCTTTGCTCTCTCTATTCTCTTACACAGTAACGTAAAGTCGTAAAACCCATTCTCCCTATAGACGCGTTTTGCCAGCGGACTCTTTGATTTCGGTTTCGCGTTCTCACTGCTTGAGGTGAAAGTTTTCTGTCGCCCTCCTCGAATTCTTCTCCGAAACCGGAATTGAACTTTGGTTTTCCTCTTTTTGACTTCAGGTAAACCTTAAATTTTGAGTATTTGATGTTGCCCACGAGCTTAATGGCGTTGGTTCCCGGAATTTTCAGCTTCAATATTTTGTTTTATTTTATTTTCTGGTTTATCTTTTTATTTTCGATTAATAGAGTAGTGTACGCTTTCGGGTATCATTAAGTTTTATTATTATGTTTGTAAACTTCGTTGTTCGAGTGTTTATGTGAATTCGTCTAGTGCTTTTTAGGCTATAAAATCATGGATATTATTGTGGAATGGAACTTAATTTTATGTTTTTTTTCTTGGTTAGATTTTTATGATGGTTAGATTAGTTATTAGAGGTTTATTAAAGTTGAGTTCTTGAGACATTTGGTTTGGGTTATCGAATGTCAAATTGGTGATGTAAAGTTTATTAATTTGTTTCCTACTTTTACCCTTTCATAGGGGGTTCGGGCCAATTTGTATTGGCATTCTTGAGAAGTTAAATGCTTTTCTTATTGAAAGATATTTTTAAAACTATAAATAAATAAGAAAGATAATCTGATAAATTTTTTTCGGGAGGGGGGGGGGGTGTTGAAACGTTAAAGGTCGAAAAGTGATAATTTAGCATTTTCTTCAAGTTGGAGAAAGTAACACACGAGGAAAAGGTGTAAAAGATTAAACAAATGCACCTTGGTGTTAGTGTTAGAAGATTGAATCTAAAGTTGAGACTTTAGCATTAAAGGCGATGATAACGGTCACTGGAGGATATACTTTGGGTGGTCACTCTCATTGATGGGATAGAGTTAAGCAGCTTTGAATTAGGCTGATAAGAAACAGATTGGAGAAATAGTAAGATGTGTATTTCATGTTTGACATAATTGAAGCTGGTTTGAAAAGGAAAAAATGAATTGAGAGATAGTTTAATATATTAGCATGTCATGACATAACATGGGATGGTTTTTCATTTTTGTCATTATTATTTACTCCCTTGTTACATTGCCTCTTTGTTTCTTATATTATTGCATTTAATGGATAGGGGACAATTTTAATTGGTGACGTAATCATTGCATTGTGATTGAGTAAAGTTCTACCAACTCTCAACCTCATGGCTGGATTGTTGCTTGGTGATGCTTCTCATCATGGAACACAGCAAGGTGGTTCTCAAAGATACTCTCAAGAGAAACCAGAGGATGGCTCTCGCTGGTACTTTTCTAGGAAGGAGATTGAGGAAAATTCACCATCCAAAAACGATGGCATAGATTTAAAGAAAGAAACTTACCTACGCAAATCATACTGCACATTTCTGCAAGATTTAGGCATGAGACTTAAAGTGTGAGTTTTTTACTGTTAGCCTCAGTGAACTATCTCCTTAAATGCAGATGGCAATTGTTTATTATTTGCCAGTTTAAGCTATTTAATAATTCTTTGTTCTTTGTTCCACTATCAACTGATATAAATGTGTGCCTGATTTTACAATGTATTAAATTGAAGCATACCATAGTTAAGGTTGTGTTAGCATGTAGCAGTGATAGGTTTCTTCGTAAGAACACATTAGGGGTATCAGCTGTGTTTATATTTAAGTGGTG
This sequence comes from Arachis hypogaea, assembly GCF_003086295.3. NCBI lineage: Eukaryota > Viridiplantae > Streptophyta > Magnoliopsida > Fabales > Fabaceae > Arachis > Arachis hypogaea. The sequence goes on from NC_092053.1 coordinate 77,099,851, forward strand.
ATAAATTCATTTAACTTCATTTGGCATGTTCTTGCCACTGATTTAATTGTGATACTGATGCAGACCTCAGGTGACTATTGCAACAGCAATAATATTTTGTCATCGGTTCTTTCTTAGGCAGTCCCATGGAAAGAATGACAGAAGGGTTAGTTTATATATTTCTATGTGATAAATTGCTTACTGTTATTGTTGGATAATTGTTCTCTATTTGATCTTGAGGTATGAATAAAATCTATGTTATGGTTATCAATAGGCAGTGGTAGCAAATATATTTTTGGCTTGTTAGTATATAACTGTGGGTATCGTATTTAAATATTTTTGTTTCAAGAACTTGAGTGATTATATTTATAACTTATGAACTCCTAGTAGTTTGCTAAATCGATATTAATTCTGCTTGCTTAGTTGTATGCTCAGTTGTTCATTATTCGATGCTAATAAAAAATTTCTTGCAAAGAAGAAAAAAAATTATATAGAATGCTTTAATTTGATCCATGTAGCTCCCCGATTCCTGTGATAGAAAGGCTTTGTTATTGTTATTTTTGCACGCTTTGTATTTAAAGTAGTACTCATTGCTGAAGATTGATGGTATGGTTATATTGGATGTAAAAGATAATCTATAATCAATTATCACCAAAGTATATTATGATAAAATTGGCTTTTTGTTTGGAATATTCGATTTTCTTTGGATTTTATATTTCCTTCCAAAATAATATGGAATAATGGAAAACATTACTTCTTGGGTATGGAGAAATATTTTCATCTCCAAGGTGGGAAGTAATCTATCTCCTAACCGATCTACCATCCAAATCAGATGCTTTACTAGTCTTTCCCCCACAGCTTCAAACTCTTAATATGAGATTCTACCATTTTTTTTCTCACAATATGCTCCACAGTCTTATGTTCTCATTTTTCATTCTTTCCATTGGGATATGATTACTTTTTGTTCGCGCTTTATTGCCCAACACTCCATTTGATACAACATGGCCAGTCTAATAGTATTGCATAATTACAATAAAATTTACTCTTCATTATGTTGAATAATACATCCACGATACTTAATTCTCTTGATGTGATATGATGTTTTTCCAATCTTCACTTCTATTTTTTAGTTCTCCATTTCTGCTGAACTTACACTTAATATACCCCCATCTTATTGCAATTCATGTGCAAACCGTGTATTTCCATAGCTTGTCACCTCGAAGCTAATGTCATTTGAATCTTCCCTCGATTTGTCTATAAGAACAATATCATCATGATGGTATGGGTTCTTGTATATGCTTAGTAATCTCTAATACTAGGGTGGAAAGCTATAAGCTTAGAGATGAACATTGATGTTATTTACACCAATGTGAAGTTCCTGTTACACCACCTTGGTTCTCATATTAGCTGTAGCCATATTGTACTATGTCTTTTATTACATGAATATATGCCATCGTTACTCCCTTTCTCTACAAGATCTTTCATATGACCTCCTTTGTTACCCTCTCACGTCCTTTCCTAGTCAATGGAGAGCATATGTAAATCCTTCTTGTTACTTGTATAGAAAGTAGCTCTTCCACCTTTTGTTAATGCTTATGTTAGGGATCACAATCTTACCTTCTCATCCTTAATGCACTTGACTTCGTGTAAATCTCACGCCCTTCTTTCTCAACTTTTTGCTATCTTGTAAATTCTTCTTTTTCTTTTCTTTGTACCTAAAGATCGAGAAAGTCCCTCAAAAGCATCTCGTTCTTGCTTTCCTTACTGCCACTTTTGTCTTATTTTTAGCCATCTAACAATTTTCAAGTTTTCCACATTTGGCACAAAGAACACTGTTCAAAACATTCTGTTTTGACTTTCACCTTCTCTTGCATAGATGTCCCGTTACCAAGATTCCCTCCCTCTTGCCCCAATACCTCTTATTTCTCTATTGGTTTCTTTTACTACTTTTCTAATCACTTCTTTCATCTGACTCCAGATCTCTACACTTCCAACCTTATCCCATCTTGCTTTTTCTTAAATTTGTTTTTGGAATTTTTGTTTTTCTCCTTTCATCTACAACACTAGATCCCTGGGTCCCTCTCTTGATGACTTCTCCACCTTTTGTTCGACCTGAAAATCCATAATGAGCACCCTATATTGGGTTGTCAACTCTCTCGAGATAACTTTGCACTTAGTACAAAATTTCTGCTTGGATTTTCTAACATGGGAAAATCTATTTGAGTTTCTGTCACCAACCCCACTCTTATACAAGGTGTTAATCTTGCTTTTGAAAGCAACTGTTTGCTATAAGAATTAAGAAATCTGAAGGTTAAAGAGAAGTCCAAGATGGTTTCACCCTCTGTGTTCACCAATTTAAATTCCAAAACTATGGCTCCTGTGGATCCATATCTGCAACGTCTGATATACATGCAAGATTAATAATGTTAGCAGCTTCTAGGTTCAGGGTCATATATTACTCTGCTGTTAAATTGTTTTTCTTGTTAATATATGATTATTTTCAGTTTGATACAAATTGTATATGTAGTATTGTACAGTTGTACTGTGCTGACATCAACTAGCTGCTGATATGCTCTGGTTTAGTAAATCTTCCTTTGCTGTAGAAGTTTGGGTGTATTTTCATCTCTCTCTCTCACACATTTAAGCTTCTCTCTGCTCAGCATTTGTTTGTGTCCTTGCCTCTATCCTTTTCTGTGTTAGTATGCTATAATTTGGTTTTCTCAACTATGATTACTTACATCTTACTTGAATGGTGTATAGTTTATGTAAGATGAAATATTAAATGGACATTGTGGTAACTAGTGAAGTCTTGTGTTGTGCAGACAATTGCAACAGTGTGTATGTTTCTTGCTGGGAAAGTCGAAGAAACTCCTCGCCCACTAAAAGATGTAATTCTTGTTTCATATGAAATTATTCATAAGAAAGATCCAGCAGCTGTCCAGAGAATAAAACAAAAGGTATATCAAACGATATACCTCCTCACCCTTGCTCTTTTTACCAAGCAATCTCATCTGAATGTCAACTGGCTATTAATGAAGTTTTTGCCACGTTGATTTTGGTTGCTGTGTTCATTCTCAATGGTGTTGTTTGATTCATGTAGCTGATCCCACTTAGTGGGATAAGTCTTTCTTCTTGTTGTTCAGTGTCCATCTTTGTTCCTTTTCACTTTTAAAATTCCATTATATTGGGAAATATCTACATTTGAAAATGAGTTCTTGCTCCAGGTCTGTTATTGCATGCAAATGACTTAACAAGTTAAAGCTGGATTAAATGTTGTGATTGTTTTCTAGTATATCTTTTTGGTGTTTAACCTTGGGATCAATTCAGATCAAATTTCTTTTTTTTCCCCATCACTTCAAATATATCATTTTCTCATCCAAGTATTATTGTTGCATGTATGGCACAGGAAGTGTATGAACAGCAGAAAGAATTAATTTTACTTGGAGAGAGGGTTGTTCTTGCAACTCTTGGTTTTGATCTTAATGTGCACCATCCTTATAAACCTCTTGTTGAGGCAATTAAGAAATTCAAAGTTGCTCAAAATGCCCTTGCTCAAGTGGCATGGAATTTTGTAAACGATGGGTATGAAAGACTACAGCATTTTTGTTATGGCCAGTGGCCTTTGATTTCGTTTCCCCGCCTGAAATTAGGATGTGATGTGCAGACTTCGGACGTCTCTTTGCTTGCAATTTAAGCCCCATCACATTGCAGCTGGAGCAATATTCCTTGCGGCCAAGTTCCTCAAGGTGAAGTTGCCGTCAGATGGTGAGAAGGTCTGGTGGCAGGAGTTTGATGTCACCCCACGCCAATTGGAGGGTTGGTGTCCTTTTTTTCCAGTAATAATGATATAAAGAAAGGAAAACAAAGTACTATCTCATTGTCATTTCTTTTATCTTTCCCTTAGTCCTGTTGCTTATTTCTCTCATTCTGTTAATGTGTTGTCATAGTAAGAATTTTACTGTTAAATTATTGGAATGTGTGTGCATTCAAGCATACAGTGAATATTGCTGATGTTTATGCAAGACCTAACCCTGTGTCTACTTTGTGCAGAAGTGAGTAATCAAATGTTGGAGTTATATGAACAAAATCGAATGCCACCTTCAAATGAAGTTGAAGGAAGTACAGGAGGTGGGGTTGCCAGTCGGCCCACCACAAAAGCTCCAACTAGCAATGATGAACCTGCAACCACAAATAGTAATTCCCAGACATCTAGACCTGAATCATCAAAGCCTGTGTCTTCAAAGCCTGCACTTGATTCTTTCACTTCGAATCACAGTGGACGACCCATCTCAAATCATGGTAGAAATAGTGATTATGGGAATTCAGAAATGAAGCACAGGATGGAAGATGATGCCAAAGGTAATCAACATCCCGAGTGGGAATCTCTACCGTATAAGGAAAATTCACATGAAGGTCCAGACATTGGAAGATCTCGATCAGATAATGGTGAGAAAGATGATCACAGAGAAGGTACATTTGTCCGGCCACCCCAGGATGCTATAAAAAAAATTGATAGAGACAAGGTAAAGGCTGCGTTAGAGAAGCGAAGGAAAGCATCCAGTCATATAACTAAGAAGATGGATTTCATGGATGATGATGATCTCATTGAGAAGGAACTGGAAGAGGGAATTGAGCTGGCTCCTCAGAGTGAGAAGAATAAGCAGGAAAGGAGGCAAAGCTGGTCTAAGCCCTCAGACAGATCAGACTATGACAATATGCATGGAAGGCATCAAGATCATGCCGATGAGCATCCTCATGGGACAAAGGGTCTGTCATCTTCAAACGAACCAGATCCAAGTGCTGTGGAAGAAGGCGAGGTGTCAGCACTTGATGACATGAGTTTAGGGCTGTCTCCCAAGTCGGGGAACCGTAAGAGGAAAGCAGGGAACTCACCACGGCATAATTATGGCTCTGGATCTCACCACAACAATCGTCTCGATTACATGGAAGATCGAAACAAGGTCAGTCGACTAAGCCATACTGAGAGGGATAGCAAAAGGCACATACAGGAAAACCATGTTTGAGCATGTTTTTCCATGGCTGTATGTGTATTTGGTTATTTTTCCGAAATTTGTTCGGTGCACACTTGTGCTGCTTAGCAAACAGCGAAAGATACCTTAACCCAAGTTTGTTGGAAGGGCGTCATTTTGTCAACTTATGGGCATATTGAGGGCAAAATGTACAATAGAAGTTAAGTGTTTATATAGATTAAAATTGGACTTTAGTATGTCCATTTTCCTGCAAGATCATCCGTGTTGCTAGTAAAGATGGTGAATCGAGGAATCAGATAGAGGGAAATCGTTCCTCTCTCCTGTACCTAAGAGGTGGGATAGTCATGGGAAATGAATATTTGGTTTAATAACTTAGATGTAGGAAGTAAAAATGAAATTATTTAGTGCTATCTATAAATTGTTTGCACCACTATGGGACTGATCAGATTGTGCCTGGAACAAAATTTAACAGCGATTTTTTTCCCTCTCTAAGATGGGCTGTGTAAAGTTAAACACAGGTCTAATTAATGATAGAATATTGTTCTAGAGAAGAGAGATTAACACTAAATTATTGGGTGGGGAAAACTTTTTTTTTATTTTATTATTTTTTTTTGCATTCTGGGCCAAACAAAAACATTAATCATGCATTAACTTCGGCTAAAATAAGCCTTTGTTAGGCAATATCCTTCTGGATCATTCGTGGATTTTTTTTTTTGCTATATTTTTCTTAAATATTTTAGTAGTTCTGTTTCTGCTTTTCCATTTTGAGGTTATGATTGTCTTTTAAAATAATTATTTAAAACTTTTAAGTTTATGCTTGTTTTAAGTTGTTTCCAAAACGAGCAAAGAGGAAATTTTTAAGAGAGTGAAACAAGGAAAATTATGAGAACATAAAATAAGATAAAAAAAAAAAGAAAAGAAAAGAAAAGAAAAAGCAGAAGATAAGGAAGAGAAAGAAGAGTTATAAATTGTGTAAAATTTATCAAAAAAATAGCACTCTAATTTTTTAACAATAACATAAATTTCTTAGTTTTGATTCTGAAATTTTGCTACAAAAGTACAGAAATGTTTTTAACAGTTTTTTGCTTCTTGTTATTCTTCTTTCTTTCTTTGTTTTATTGCTTTTTTTTTAGGAGCATTGTTTCTCATATTATATTAGATTTGAATGAACATATTTTTACTATATTACAATTTTATTTAGATTTGAATGTATGTAGGTTCATTTTGGTTCATTTTTTGTCTCACCAAATATATATGTATAAATATCTTCCAGAATAATAATAATAATAATAATAATAATAATAATAATAATAATAATAATAATAATAATAATAATAATAATAATAATAAAATCACCTAATTGCAACTTTAATTGTATTATTAATCTCTTCTGGAAACAGGTTGCTGCAAACTATAATGGTAACTTTTTTGAATCCCTACAAATTTTGAAATGGCAGATATGGCAGGTTTTTCAAGTATCAAGCTAAAACCCAAAGATAAATCTATTAATACATAATGAGAGAGTACTGAATGTTCTATATTTGACAAATAGAACTTTTTTTGCTTAACCCAAAGAACCATTCTTGACAAGTGGTGCATAATAAAAGGTAAAAAACGAGCTCAATTTTTGTACAGAGTTCTAGAATTGTGGCAGTAACTTTCTCATTGTTTTTATTGACAAAAAAATTTAAAATTCTCTACGCGAGAAATTTTTTACAAAAAAGCTTTTGGGTAAGCTTCAATCTTTCTCTAGTCTAAATCTATCATTTGCATCTCTCTTCTTTTTATTCCATCATTTTGTTTTTCTCTCAATTCAAATCTATCATTCTGCCGCTCTAAAGAAGTAGCTTCTGAGTTTTTGGGATTCATTCAATGTTTTATAATCTGACATCATCTTCTACAATTTTCACCTCCTCCCACCGTCCCTCATATCGGTGCTAATGATATCGACACCGTTTACCTCAGTCACCTCCATGACTCCACTGCCATTATTGCCTCAGTTGACTTTCCCTCCGCCGAGTACGAGAATTGCAAAAGGAATGTCAACGATGAGCCCTCTAGGTTTTTTTACGCGATGAAGGCGGTGGACAAGGATCCGATGGCAATGAAGAACAAATTGCAAGATGGCAATGAAGAACAAATTGCAAGAATACAATGGAGAGAAAGATCTTGAAGATGTTGGACCACCCGTTCTTCTGCACTACCAAAAAAAAAAAAAACCAATGAATATCGTAAGATTTACCGGCAGAATAACAAAAATAATCTGCTGGTAAATCGTTTACCGTCGAATTTTATGTCGGATAAAATCTGATATTATAAACCTCGCCGGTAACTAATTTCCAGTAGATTTATTTTTTCGACGGTAATTTGCGACAGAATTAGCATCGGATTATGATATTAAGGTTACAAAAATGAGATGCCAATTACCGTCGGTAAATTTGGCACCGTGCGCAGTGAGTTCGCTCCACTTTATCATTGAAAATTATCCGACGGTAAATCCCACAGTTATCTTTTTTTTTTTTTAATTAAATTGGATGATCATTACCGTCGGGTAATTCCGACAGTAGTTTTAATTTTTTTCTTGTACCTTGGTAAACCACAATTTTATGATTTATCTTGTGTTGAATTGACATTACAAGAAAGAAGGCCCGTCGGCACACTTTTTTCTTGTCACGCTTTTAAAGTGTTGCCAAAAATGGTCAATGGCCACGCTTTTATGAGGGTGGCCACTGATTTGTGATTTAGCGTTGCCATAAAGGAAAACTGGCATGCTTTTATGAGGGTGGCCACTTATTTGTGATTTGGCCACGTTTTTTTTGCCACGCTTCAAAAGGGTGGCCATCTAGAAAAATGGGCAAGCTTTTAAAGCGTGGCTAATTTGTCTTCCAACGGTCACATTTTTAAAGCGTGTCCATATCATGTATTTATTTGGACACCTTACAAAAACGTAGCGATAGGGTTCCCACCCAAAATTTACATTTTTGTTTTGTCTAAGTTTTCACTTTTAACCCTAAAAGTGATAACATTTTTGTTTTGTCTAAGTTTTCACTTTTAACCCTAAAACCAGTTTTAAATAAAAAAAATTCAAACCAAATTATATTTATTTTATAGTTTAGTTTCTAATCAAAATCATTGAAATAGTTTTAAATCTGGAACCAATTCACCCTGTCTCAAGCACAAATCCAGTCCTCTTCTCCTTCAGCTCTTGTAGTCTCCACCGCAGCCAGAACCGGAGCAGGCGATTGGCACCGGCACCAGAGCAGGCAACTGGTACTGGCACCGGCACAGGAAACTCACATCATCACTCTCTCCGATCAACGCTTCTGCTGTCGTAGCTCACCAAGTAATTCGTTTTCTTCTTGCGCTCTCTGTTTTACCTATTCGATTTTCTTTTCTATTTAATTCACTTCTTCAATCGATTCCAACTAGTGTCTCTGTAGTGGTGCCCATTGGAAAAAAAACTAATATGGATTGGATCTTTATACTCACAAATTAGGAGAAGCTGTAATTCTCCAAGATGCTTATTTTAATTAATAGATAGAAAACTGCAGAAGCATGATTCCCATGGATTCAAAGGGTTTTATAGGCAAAAGTAGTGTTCAACAGGTACGGTAGAGGAAAATAGAAGACGGTGAAGATGAGACCATGATTATTATTGGTGTGATATGATAATCACTACTAATTTCAATTGATTATTGCTATCTTTGTATGTTCTTAATTAACAGCTACGGCACACAGGCTCAAGCCAGGCAAGTTTTTGATGATAGATATGATGATGCATCATCCAAGCCTATAAATTGAACTCTTGTTGATTCATTAACTTGAATTTATTAATTTCTCTTTCCCTTAAGTAATGGTTAATTCTCAGAAACATGTAATTTTCTAGTAGGTATAGATAAGCTAGAAGCTAAACTATTTATTAGTAGTGCTCTTTAATTTGTATTTCCTTTTCTTCCATCTTCTTGTTTCTTTTTAATTACATGTCACCAAAAAATGTCAGTTATTAATTATTAGAGTGAAATTTGGGTTCTAATTTAATTCTTTGTTGTGGACTACTGATGATAATTATTCTTGGAAAATATTCTTCTTTAATTTGTAGCTATGCAGGGTTTGTTTTGTTTGATCTTTATATAGAGACTATATTAATTAGAAGCTAATTAAGATGCATGCTAATTAAGCTACTGCTCCCTACAGAAATGGTAGAACATATGTATTCAGTTCATCATTTGTTTTGGTTTTGATCATGACATGGATTGGTATTTCACATTTGTGTTTGTGTTTGTATATGAAATAATGGAGGCAGCAATTAACCGTAGTTTTAGTGTGTTTTAGAACCATTTATAGCGTCTGATACGAAGCACTTTCTCTGCTTCTCTCTGTGTTATTTATAATTTGTGTTAATTTTAATATGTTTGACACCAAATTTTGAGTTATGTACCTTGCTTTATATGCAGAGCAAGATAACTGAAAATACTAATATTGAAGTAGTAGGGATGTTTGCTAGCACTTAACCATCTTTCCCACCGTCAGGTGTTTGTAAAAATCGGTCAGCTGTTTAGGATAATTTTGATGTAGCGAATGCTACCGAGAAGAAGGGCAAATGCAAATATTGTGGTAGTTTAATACAATATGGGAACGGAACCAGCTCAATAGGAGGTCATTTGAGAAGATGCAAGCAAAATCCTAATAATAATTCGAACAAAAGAAGAAAAACAACGACCACACCGACTATAGATGAGCATGGTGTTTTAAATTCACCAAGTGCATCCAAATTTAACCAAGAGGAGGCTCGAAGGGCACTTGTGAAAATTTTTATTGGGAAAGAGCTACCATTTCGCTTTGTTGAGAGCCCGAAATTCCGAAGATTTGTGCATGCCTTACAAGCAAGATTCAAAGTTCCTTCACAGACTACATTAGCACGTGACATTGGAGCTCTTTATGATGAAGAGAAGATGAAGTTGCATGATTTTCTCTTGGCAAATTGTGGTAGAGTATGTCTAACAATTGACACTTGGACTTCAATTCAAAATTTTACTTATATGAGTTTGACAGCACATTTTGTTGATTTGGACTAAAAATTACATAAAAAATACTTAATTTTTGCCAAGTGACAAGTCATTCAGGAGAGGTTATAGGAGCAACAATGAGTCTTGTTTAAATAATTGAAATTTGAATCAATATTTAATGTTATAGTTGGTAATGCATCATCTAATGATGCTGCAATTAAATATCTTAAGCAGCGATTGAGTTCTTAGAATAGCATTATTTTGAATGGTGAATTTATTCATATGAGGTATTGTGCACATATTCTAAACTTGATTGTAAAAGAAGGGTTGAAAGAGATTGATGAATCAGTCTTGAGGATTCGTAGTGCAGTAAAATATGTTAGGTCTTCCCCATCTAGAGCCACTAGGTTTCAAAAGTGTGTTGAACTAGAAAAAATCCAATATAAAGGCTTGCCTTGCATGGATGTTGAGACTAGGTGGACTTATCAAATGTTAGAGGTAGCTTTGAAGCATCACAAAGCATTTGAGTTGCTTGCTTTTGAAAGACAATACCTATATAGGAGAGATGAGTGGAGGAAAAGGGAGAGATGTGCCTTCTGATTCAGACTGGGAGTATGCTAAGTCCATTGTACCATTTTTGCAAGTGTTCAGTGATGCCACTGTATGTATTTCTGGTACCATATATGTTACCAGTGATATGTGTATGAAGGAAGTATTTGCAATTGGACGATTTATTCATCATTCTTGTGATTCTACTAATTTCAGGACTATGTCAATGGCGGAAAGGATGAGAGTTAAGTATGAGAAGTATTGGGGCAATCCTAATTCGGTGAATATGTTGTTATTGATTGCTATTGTACTTAACCAATGCAAAAGATTGAGTATGTCAATTATTTCTTGGATTACTTATTTGGAGAAGAAAAAGGAGGCAAATTGAAGCCAAAGTTG